>NW_026690866.1:19718105-20020385 GCF_020826845.1 Diceros bicornis minor
GCCATGGTCACCCCCTCCACTGTCACTCAGATGTGGCACAAAGGGGTCCCCGTCCCCCTTGGAGGAGTTCTGTGCAGGGTTCATCCTGAGGGGATTCTAGGGAGCTGAGGCCTTTGGCATGGCCTCAGGTCCAGCCTGGTGTCAGAGAATCTCAGGGGGCTGGAAAACACAGAATCCACTTGGATAAGACTCCGAGACACCTTGTGCCACCCGATCCATGGCTCAGGCTGACTGAGGGCCTCAACACACCCCGAGAGTCAGGAGAACAGGACCTTGGTCAGAGGTGTGTCTGGAGGAGGAGTGAAGGCCAGGGGCCAGGCCCTTTGGCTGGGAGGTGGGGACGGTCTCCTCTGTGGGCCCCTGAGCAAGTCACTGCCCCTCTGTGGGCCTCGGTCTCCTCATCTGGGAAATGGAGGGAGATGATCTGTGGTGCAGGCCTCACAAGGGTGATGAGGTACAAAGGGGAGAGGAATGTGCAGGAGATTTGCGCTCCTCCTCCTTGAGGGGGGAGGGGAGAGTACTGGTGACAGTCAGATGACACTGAGTCCTCAGGGGACCCTGGGAGGCCTGGGAGTCCTCCTCACACTTTCCTGATAAGGAGAGAGGCTTAGGGGCCTGGGCAGGCCTGAGGGAGCAGAGGAGGGAGTGTTGGAAATGCGAGTGATCTAGAATCAGAGCACTCTGGAATGGGAGCAGCCATAGACACCAGATGTCCGAGGTCCAGGATCAGGGGCCTGGGAGACACGGGGAAGGGAGCATGGCCTCCCTGAGCCTGTCCTTGACCCTGCAGGACGTGACCTCTGTGTGGGCCACCTTAGAGATGGATCCCCAGGGAGCCCAGGAGAGACAGCAGCAGCAGGTGAGGGGGCCTGAGGGGGAGGGTGTCAGAGGAGGAGGTCTCTCTCCTCACGGCTTGAGGCCTCCCTAAGAGAGGGGTCCCTCCTCCTCCAGCCCAGCTCCTGGAGCCCCAGAGCCTGCTATGCCTGCCCTGGAAGTGACCAGGAGGAGGCCTGGGAGGGCTGGGCCCAGGATGAAATAGAGAGGGGAGGGGCAGGGAGCACATACTCTGGGATTTGACAAAAGCCGCCCCTAGGAGGTGACTGGGGAATTTGGGTGGTCCTGGAGGGGGCAACTGAGGGGAGGCCGCTGAGGGTCCTAGGCTGCTCTCTGTGGGAGTCTGTGGTGGGCAGGAGGCTGGGGTGAAGGGATTTGGGGGAGGGTCAATGGGGACACCTGAGATGTGGGACTCATCTCACCACTCCCACCCTGAATTCACAGGGTGTCGTCCCCTTCCTGGGCACGTTCCTCTATCACCTGAAGCTGCTGGACATTGGGATGGAGGATGATCTGGAAGTGAGTGAGCCTGGAGGTGGGGCCAGGGAGAAGTATCCTGAGGTTTGGGAGGCGATAGCCCTGCACTGGGCCCTGAGCTCTCAGTACCTGGCAAACCTTCTCTCATGAGAGCCCCATGGCCACCCCTGGGAGCTGGAGAGTCAGGCCCATCTTAGCAATGCATGAATAGACGTCCCACGTAAGCCCCCCACCAGGCTCCCTGGGCTGGTGAAGCTCAGAGCTGCCTGTCTGCAGAGCTGCAGGAGGCTGTGTCTGAGCTGCACTCAGCCTCCCCCTCAGGTCCTGCCCCTGGGGGAGTGCCATCAGCCCCTGCAAGTGAGGAAGAACTTCTGTGGTCCAGCTGTCCCTTCCTCCCTGAGGCCCCAGTCTCCCCATCTGTCATCAGAGAGGGTGTGCTACATAAGGTCTCTGGCCTCAGCTCCCCTGTCCCTCCTGCTCTGGAGCCCAGAGCCTGGCCCAGTGTCAAGTTCTCTTTGTGGAAGGTCTGCCCTCTGCTGGGCCCTGACGTTCCTGCAGCCTGAGAAGGGGTGGGATGGGGGTTAGTTATGGGCTTAGGGGGCTGTTTCTGATGGACATTGGCTGTCTCCCTTCCAGGGAAATCAGGCCAACTTCCAGAAAGGATGTGAGGTGAGCAGGGGTGGGGAGGGTGGGGAAGTGGATATCACAGAGCTCCCCTAGCAAGACATTCTCTGGCCTCATCCCTTGGGTCAGATCCACAAAGCTGGGAATCCCATCACGTTGGTGAGTGTAGGGGGGGCTGGCATCAAGGACATCTTCCTGGATGAGGAACTAATTCAAGCCAACTGTGAGAACAGGCAAGTCCTGAATGGAGTGGGAAGGAAAGAGGGTTCCCGAGTGAGCACAGACCCCAGACCAGATCCTCACTCCCCACAAGTCCCTGGCAGGGTTCCCCACCCAAGCCCTGTCTGAATCCTGTCCTTCCTCCCAGAAATTCAAAGTCATCAGGAGGATCCAGCTGCTCCAGCAGGCTGCAAATGCGTATGACCTGGAGCGAGAAGAACGATTTGGGGCCTGGTTCCAGGCCATGGAGCCCATCAGTGTCCATGAGAGGTGGGGGGGACAGGAGGTGGGTGAGGGCAGGGTAGACTCTCTCTGATGGCCAGCTCCAGAGCCTGTGGCCTGGCTCGCTAATCAGCCTCAGAACTCGTAGCGTGGTGACCCATGGGGCACTGGGACTCAGCTGCTGGCAGGCTCTGGGAGGGGCACCTGAGGTGTGGCTCCTGGTAGCTCACAGGTCCACTCTGTCCTGTAGCTACTGTGTCTCCTGCCAGCTGGAGCCTGCACACCAGAAGGCGAGTAAAATGCGGCTCTTCAAGAGAAAGAGGAACCGGACATCATCCAGCTTAGGGCCGAGTGAGTGTTGGGACCAGCAGCGACTGAATCCAGGGGCTCAGTACA
This sequence comes from Diceros bicornis minor, assembly GCF_020826845.1. NCBI lineage: Eukaryota > Metazoa > Chordata > Mammalia > Perissodactyla > Rhinocerotidae > Diceros > Diceros bicornis. Next base: position 19,720,878 of record NW_026690866.1, read on the forward strand.
GCTTCAGGCTAAGCATGGGCCTGGATCCCAGCTCCACTGCTGACCAGGCCTGGGACGGGCCGCTCCCCTCTCCTCTCTGGGATTCAGTTGCATCCTCTGAAATGGGTGATGCTAAATGATGCCTCCTGCATCAGGGACAAACGGGATGCTGTTGATGGCCTCAGCACACGGCACAGGGTTTGGGTCAGAGTGCAGGGGGGCAGGGAGGTGTGCCATGAATCTCGGGGAGGTACCCCAAAATAGTCTGTTTCTTCTCTTCAGCCGCCATGCATTTGGCGATGAGCCGTCACACTCTGGAGACCTCAAGTGCAGCTCCTCCTGACCAGCAGGGACACTGGCGCCCTCGGGGTGTACTGGGTCAGCTCTTCCCACCCTGAGTGAACGAGGACATCCTAAGACTTTCCCTGGTTTCCCCTAAAGCCCCAGAGGGAGGACACCACCCCCTCCAACTCCCTGAAATCTGCACCCCAGCGACTGTTAACCCATTGGGGAGGAGTGATATTATTTCTTTACTAGTAAATGGTAGATTTGACTCTTACATTATATCCTGTTTCTGTCACAGCCTGGGTGTTGTGGTGTGGTTCTTTCACTTCTTATGCTCATGTAAATGAGACACAGAATCTCACTTTCCTCCTTGAATTAAGAACTTGTGTTTGGTCACAGCTTATTGTATGTGGCAGAAGGGATGAGGGCCAACCTCCTCCCTGGCTACTGAATGAAACCCTCAAGTCTCCCTTCCTCAGAGGACAGGTGCATTTCTGTGTGGGTCACCTGGGCCAGGAGCAGAGACAGCCCCTCAGATCTCTCTGGATTTAGAGGTTGGAGGGACTTTCCCAAGCAGAGCAATAACCACTGAAATGTGGGTGTCTTTCAAATAGCACCTACCAGGACCATGTCCTTCCCCAGGACAGTGGCTGTCTTTCTACAGCTTTCCAGGAAGAAGGAATGTTTTTTGCTTCTCTTGTTGAGGTTTCTTTGATCAGATATTGGAACTTGCCATTTTCTTACCAGTCTCTGGATTTGCATCAACACTAAATGAGAAAAAAAATGTAAAAAGATAAAAGTTTGCATGTGTAACGGACAAGGACAGAGGAAGACCATGTGCAGATGGACTAAGGCCCCACAGGACATCCCCATCAGGCCGTCTCTAGGGCTCCCTATTCACCCTTCGCCTAGATTGGAATCCTCCTGGGATCCTGGCCCATGCTCTTGGAAGTCCTTTTCCCACTTGTTTCATATCCAGAGGGAAAGATTCATGATGCACCTTTTAAATCTACAACAGGACTTTGTTCCATAAACCTAACTGCTCCCAGTGAACTAGGATTTCCAACATCCCTGCACTTCCTTGTATGAGTCTTTTTGGGCAGAAATTCCCTAGATGGCCCCCAGCCTCTCTGTCAGAAACATCATGGCCATTCCTCCCCGGCTGGGCCTGATGGATCAGGGGTAAGCTCTGGTTTGCCAGTACAGTAGACCTTAATCCTGTCCACTGAATGACCCACACTATCCCTTGCTGCCCTGGGTGACATCTGGGCGCATGTGGTTCTGAGGTCCCTGGTCTCAGACAATCACTAGTTTACACACTCACTCGTGTTGTTACTGACTTGTCCCAAAGGGGCTGCTGGGCCTGAGGGCATAGAGCACATAGCCCCTGGGACGGCTGTGTTCTTTTCCCCAGTCTGTGCTGTGGTTATGTGGATTTGTGTTACAGGGCTGTGAAACTTTCCTGTTGGGAGTTTTGAAAGATGAGGCAGGAGAGGGGCAGGTATAGAAGTTGGTCCAGCAGGGGAATGCCACCAATCTTAGACACAACCTTACCAATTAAAATTCTGAAATGCTTCCCAAGTGGGTGGTTAACAGACACTGCTCAGAGCTCATGCCGAGAACCCACCCGACGACCTGGAGCTAAAGGGTTACCACCCGGCATTTTGAACATCATGCCCTGGAAACACCCTGTAAGACAAGGGCCATTGTCTTGAATTCCTTAGTACTTCTTCCCCCTCCTTTCTGAAGGCTGCAAGTGTCACCCAGGGTGGCCTTTTCAGTTCAGCCAGAAGCAGAGTAGAAATCCTGGTTCCCACAATCCAGGTCCTTCCTTTCAGGGCACTGCTATCCAGGAAAGAAAGAATTCACACATCCGTGTAGACAACACAAACACACACACTCATATCCCACCCAAATCCCAAGATGCTTGAACTACTAAGAGATTAAAAGTGACTTCAGAAACAGATCAACCAATTGCAAAAGAAGGGTTTCATTAAGATCCTGACTCAAATAAAATGTAAAACCAAGAAATAACCTTGACAAAACTGGGAGACTTTGGATATTGACTAGATAGTTGATTATAAGAATGACATTTTTATTTTTGTATGTGATAACGTTATTGTGTTTGTGTTCCAAAAATTCCTCATCTGTAAGAGAAACTGAAATATTTACAGCTGAAATGATGTGCTCTCAGCCATCTCCTCTGGTTAATTCTTGGGGTCTTGGTGTGAGGATAAACAAAGTCAGATGGTATAAGAGTTGACAATGTTCGAAGCAAGTAACAGGTTCACAGAGATTTATTTTTCTGTACTCTGAGTTTTAGAGATTTTTGAAAACCTTCAGAACACAAATTTGATAAAAACAGTATACTTGGTGTCCACATTACGCTGTTACAAATTAAAACATCACAAACATAAAGGAATGCGTCTCCTTCCTGACCTAAGGAAGCTCTCTCTCAGTCTGGCTTCTGTGAATGACCTGATGATGCCACCAATTATTCACTTATCACATGTTTGTTGAGTAATTCCTATGTGCTCTGTGCTGTGTGCAAGGCAAACACATTTCCACGACTCTGGATCTAGTGTGGGAAGGAAGGCAATGAGCCTGCTGCCAAGGTTCTCTAAGTGGAAAATAATGTCCACAGGGGGTATGCTCATTCTGGAGATTCCAAAATCAAAGCTACACAAGTTTGCCACGTAACAGATAAGAGATACTTAATTCATGATATAGAAATCACATATGTCTGAATTACCATGTGACCATGAAGAGAAAGACTGATGGATTTTATGTTATAATTAGATGCAAAATCATCGTGCTGGCCCCTGGCTGAATGGGTAAGTTTGGCATGTTCTGCTTTGGTGGCCCAGGTTCAGTTACTAGGCATGGACCTACAATACTCATTAGCAGCCATGTCGTGATGGTGACCCACACAAAAAGTAGAGGAAGATTGGCAACAAATGTTAGCTCAGGGTGAATCTTTCTCTGCAAAAAAAAAAAATTAGATTTAAAATCATAATAAAAATTTATGGAATCGGATTTAATATACATTCAAAGACAAATCTCATTCTAGTAGGTATCATCACTTCATTGAGTGTAAGTTCTAGAAAAACCAAGTGTAAGTTCAAAACACTAATTCCTCAGCTTCAATTATCCTATCAATTTTAATATAAAAAGGAGAAAACTCATGGTAAAGAAAAATTGAGGTTTACCATGAAAGGTCAAGATCATGATGGACGTTACAAAGAGATGCTGTGAGAGTCAAGCCTGTCTCATGGGGAATTTCTCAACGGCACCACTCTCCTTTTCTTCAGCACTGATGTTGCTTTCCTCACTGTGCTTTCAGGATGCCTTTCTTGGCTCCTTGCTCTCTCTGCCTCCCCGGCAATCTCGTCTGTCCTCGAGACCACAGTCAGTCTCTCCCATGCTTTTCTTCACTTTCTGTGTCTGTCTCCTGATATCTCTAGATGATACCTGTTGCCTGCAGAGGGTCTGTGAGCGACCCAGACCCATTCCTGGACTCATCTCTGCCCAATATGGACAGTGAGCCAGGGTGGGCTCAGGGCTGGTGTGCAGATCCATCGGCCCCTGCATGGTCCACGGATTCACATGGACCAGCCTGTGTGACTATTTCGAAGGTATTTGCGACTCGAATGAACTTAAGAGTTCTCCTTTACTGCTGCAGGCCTGGAGTTCCTGCAGTCTGCGGTATCCACAGACTTGCTGCAGCTTCTCCAGGGTCTGCTCCCACTGACTGCACCTGACCTCACCACCAGGATGGGAAGTTATTCCAGCAACTGGCCTCTGGAATATGCAGCTGCTTAGGCTTCAGGGTGCATAGATCTTCAGTTTTCTGAATGGGTTTAGTTTCATGATCTTACTGTTTCCACTATAAAGTCGGGGAATATTGTTGGAGCTTTCTCTTTCAAAACAAAATAAAATGTGAAATTTCAACAAAATGGAGGATGAAGACTACCATCCATGGAGAACGTTCTCTGTTCACATGGATATTCCACCCTCCTTCTCTCCCTGGACACATGTGTCTCAAATCACACTGTACATCACAATCATTGGAGGGTTTTTAAAACTCAGATTGCTGGAACTCAACCCAAGTAGGTCTGGGGAAGGAATAGAGAATTTTCATTTCTAAGGGGTGATGTTGAGCTGCTGGTACAGGGACCACACATGGAGAACAGGATTCAGTGACATCATCAAGCTGATGTGAGACAAGGACAGAAAGCTCAAGGTCATTATCCAGTGTCAAATCCAGACCAACTTCCCTCCGCCATCTTGCTTCAGGACGTTCCTCTCCGCCTCTCTCTGTCATGGTCAAGTACACACATGCTGGTGCCCCACAGCCCACTGTTATTGGGACACAGAGTTCCAAGCACTCCAGAGCTCCTTTCACTGCCTCATCTCTAATGACATTATTCACTACTTCATCCTTAGTCATTCACTTCCACACACCGATCCTATCTTCACCCAAAGTTCTCCTGCTCCCCAGTCAGTAATTCACAAACACCATATTCCCACCACAAATTTCCACATTTCCAGTTTTTACACAAAGAAATCCACTCGAAATAACCGTTCTTCAATAAACTAGATTACTCCAGTAGGAATATCTTCACAAACTTCTTTCTTTTCTTCTCCTAATCTTTTCTAGTAATCTCAGATTCACAGTCCATCATTTCAATCATCCACTGACCATACTCCCAGATACTTTATTGCCATCATATCCACCCTGCACACTTCAGATGATTTCAAATATCTGCCATGTCATGTTGACACTTGCCCTGAACAGAGAATGCACCAGGAGCCTGTGGATCAGAGAATCAACAGCAACCAATGGACCTATATGCATTTCTCTAATGCTTCCTGAATGCTCTGCTCATTTTTTCCATTTCTTGAGTTCCATAAATCTCTATATTCCGACCTCCTCCATATTTCACAGATAAATTGTTAACCACCAGACAAGAACTATTTCACTCTCTAGTCATCAGATCTACATATATTTCTCATAAGGAATACATTTATCACACCTTTTCTGTTGTTATATCCAAAGAAATTGATTTTTTGGCTGAAACCACTCTGATTTTTATCTTATTCTTCCATTTTAATGACATTATGCCCTCAATATTTGTTGTGCTTTCCATAACTTCCCTACTGGAATCATCCCTCAAGTTTCAAATATGCACAAATCTCTACCATCTACAAACTAATCTCTCAGCCAGCGTTCCTAATAGTCCTCACCCTCCACGCCCCTCCTCTCCTCCTCCTGCCAGGGATCCATTGTGAAAAGTTCACATATATCCCAATGCCTCTGTTTCCAGGGTGCCCACCCAATCCCATCCCCATTCTGTGGATGCTTCTCTTGCTAACCTCACAAGCCATGTCTCTTACTAATCCACTGGGGACTTTTCATGATTTTTCTGACATGCTCTGCAGTAGCACGTGACATTGCGGACTCCAATGTCATTTTAGGAGACGATTTGTCCTTGGGATCCACTACCCTACACTGTCCTGCTCTTGCCTGTCTAAACTTCCCGAGCAACTTCCAGGCTTCTCTTTTTACCACCCCACAATGACTGATGCTTCCAGAAGTCAGCCATGCTCTGACACCTCTTTCCCAATCTGCACCCTCCTTCTGGGACAACCCCATCCATTTCCCTGGTTTCAAATACCACTAATGAGCCAAATATGTCCAAAGAATCAGCAGAGACCTAATTCTGAACCCCAGACCCATTTATCTACCTGCACATTCACCACATAAGTGATAACTCACAATGATCATGTCCCAAGTCGAACAAGTCACTTACCCAAATAATTGGCTTATCTCTCAGTGTCCCCAAACTCACTTATTTTTGGTAATAAACTGTCTACCCCTGGGTGTCACTCTGGACACCTTGCCACCCCACACTCACATATTAATGAACCATCCATCCACCCTTCTGAATCTACCTACAGATTATCCACTTCTGATTTATTTCTAATCACCTTTCAGACCTCATACAAAATATCACTTCCACACAGTGAACACTCCTGCTCCAGTAACCTAAATTACAAAACTCCATTTTTCCTCTTTGTTGATTTTTTTTTATTTTAGTTATATGTGCATTATTATCTATTTCTTTCAAGATTTAGTTCTTTCTCACTAAATTAGATATCCCATGAAGACAAGACTAATGTGGATTTTCCAAATTTTCCCACAATAGTGTTCACATATGGCTTTGCACACAAAGAGAGCTCACATATATTATGTGTACAATATACAATTTATATTCATATACATATAAAATTCAAACACTAAATCATTGCTTCATGAAATATTTTAAATCCATCCACTTAACTATTCTCTTTTTTTTCCCCGAGGAAGATCATCCCTGAGCTAACATCCATGCTAATTCTCCTGTTTTTGCTGAGAAAGACTGGCTCTGAGCTAATATCTATTGCCAGACCTCCTCCTTTTTTTCCCCAAAGCCCCAGCAGATAGTTGTATGTCATAGTTGCACATCCTTCTAGTTCTTCTATGTGGGACTCGGCCTCAGCATGGCTGGAGAAGCCCACCTGGGGTTCCGAACGACAGTCGCCAGCAGCGGAGCACACACACTTAACCACTAAGCCACGGGACCGGCCACTCCACTTAACTACTCTTGTGCAAATATACCACCTTTAGGTGGTACACTGCAATAAATTAGCAGGAGTAGCTTAAGATTCTAAATCCTTTCTCCTGGTAATGCAATCATGAGATTCTAGTCACAATGATCTGTTTAAAATGCAAAAGTGATCAGTCCATCTTAACTTTTAAATCCTCCATTTCTGTCTTCAGCACATATTTCTCCTGTTGTCTTATCATAATTATTAATATTACCCTTTTCATTCCCTGATATGTTCCAGTTTGGAGGGAAAACTATTTGGTCATTCTATTTTTAGAGCACTTACTACATGCAAAGCTCTGGTGTAAAACCTGTGATCTACAAAATAAATAAACAGACTTACTGCCCCTGTTTGATTTAGTCTTAGTGGGAGGAAAAAGATCATAAATGGCAAAGGACGTATAACATGCCATGTAGAAATCACTGCCGTGATGAACAATAAGGCAGAGAGTGAGAGTTTGAGCTTGAGCGCATTTTCAAATTACTTGTGTGTGTGTGTGTGTGTGTGTGTGTGTGTGTGTGTGTGTGTGTTTGCACGTGCTCATGCCTGCTTCCTGGATGGGATGAGTTGCTTCCTCCTTGGGATTGGGGGAGCCTCCTATGCCTCGGGAATGTTCCTCCATGTGCACTTAGTACGCACTTTGTTTTCCATGTGTATTAGTCAGGATTCTCTAGAGAAATACAACCATAGAATATATATAAACATATAGAAGTGGAAATTTATTTTAAGAATTGGCTCACAAGGTTATGGAGGTTGAGAAGTCCCACAATATGCCATCTGCAAGCTGGAGAACCAGAAAAACCAGTGATATAATTCAGTCAAGTTCTGAAGGCCTGAGAACCAAGACCTCTGAGGTCCAAGTGGAGGAAAAGGTCGACATCCCAGCTCAGGAAGAGACAATGGATTCAGCCTTTCTTTGTTTTTTGTTCTATTGAGCACTCAACAGATTAGATGATGCCCATCCACACCACTGTGGGTGGGTTTGTTTATGTAGACCATGGAATCAAATGACAATATCTTCCAGAAACATTCTCACAGACACATCCAGCAATAATGCATCACAGTCTATCTGGGCACCCGTGTGTCTAGTCAAGTTGACAGCTAAAATTAACCATCACATCATGGCTCTATCCAAACAAGATTAACAGAGATATCACAACGTGACCTATGTCATTTAAATTTTCCAGAACACATGTTAAAGTAAGTAAATACAAACAGATGAAAACGGATTTTATAACATTTTCTTTAACTCAAGAAATATAAATATTATCATTTCAAAATGCAGTCCACATCAGTACAAAGAAGAAGACACTCAAGTTTTCTGCCCCCTCTGTCTTGCTGGTGAATTTTAATGAATACTGGCTCCTCATATATCTTAATATAATCCAATGTATAATTTTCTCCCATCTATTTGAGCTTTATTGGATCAAAAGGAAATCATTTTCTCATTGTCAAAGTGCTCTGCTATCTCTTTTTTTATAAATTACAACGATATATTGTGTTTATGTTAGAAGTGAAATTAAGAATTTAAGTTATTAAGAAGGAATTGATTCCAGCAAAGGCTGGTTTACTAAAATGGAAGACAGTTCAAGAGCAAATCTCCCAAGAAAATCATAGGGCCAATGGCATTGGAAATTTCAGGGTAGAATTAAAAGACACATGGGGTGTGATTAAAAGGAGAGTAGAGAGAATGTGGGGAGAAATTGATATCAGAAGTGAAAATACACAAGCACGTTCCAAGTTGATGAGAGACATCAATCCACAGATTCAATTAATTCAACATTCCCTAAGCAGAGTGACTACACAGGAAATATTAATGAACTAAACTATGGTCTAAAAACCAAAGTTAATGTAAAGGATTTTAGGGACAAGAGAGGCCAAATAAGCAAGAAAAAGGCCAATTGGTGATTTCTAACCATAAAGAAAATAAGATAGACATCCACAGAGCAGCATTTTTAAAATGCTAAAAGAAATCTCATGTCAAACCAGAATTCTACACCCAGCAACAATAGTGTCCCAAATAAAGATGTCCTAGAAAAAGTTAAAGTGAAACTTTTCATTGTTAGCAGCCTGGAATTAGACAAAATACTGCAGTGAGTTATCACATTCAAAGGAAAATTAACCCAGCTTGAAAACCAGGAATGCAGGAAGGACTGAAGAGGAAAGGAAAGGATAATTTATAAATAAATGTAAATGAATTTTATTTCGGGATATAATTCTAGAAATCTCTCATGCAGATTAAAATATATGTAGAATGAAATGCATGAAAACAGTAATACAAATGTCAGGAAGGTTAAAAATATAATTGAAAGTGTTGAAGGTATTAGTATTTGGGGGAGATGGTAAAAGTAATTATTCATATTAGACTGTATTAAGGATTCAGAATTTAACCATTAGTGCAATTAAAGATTTCTATATGATTCCAAGTAATAAGTTTATAGAGGAAATAACAGAATAACAAAAGAGTTAAATCAACCTCAGTGAAGTAAAGAAAGTAAAGGAATATTAATTATTCAGGTCAAAGGGAAGGAAAAGAGTAAGACGGTTGAAATAATTACAAGTTTACTGGTAATTACATGAGATGTAAATGCACGAAATACTAATTTCTTGTTAACGGCTGTGTGATATATTCTAGAGTATTGTTAATAAATATTTTGGACATTCTTTCATTGATAAACGTTTACACAGTCTCTATTTTTTCCTATGAAAACATAAGTGGTATGGACATTTTTGTACATATAAACTTCCATTCTTATTTTTAGAGAAGGTATCATTAGTGGAAGAAAAAGGAAACATTAAAATGTTGATAGAAACTGCAAATATCACCTCCCCACACAATTCTATCAAATGTTTTCATACCAACAGTATCTGACAGTATCAATAACCCAACTTTTTTTTTTTAGGTATAAATCTTTAGGAATCTCTCAAATCCCATTGATAAGAGACAGATGTCTCCCCTGGATTATCCACAGATTGGATTATCCACTCCCTTCCTCAATAAAAGGGGAATCAGAGGCAGAAGTCCTTGCATTTTCCAGCATTCCACGGGCTGTCTGCACATCAGGAGTTGTGTGAGCAGGACAACTCTGAAGCCATGGAGGAACCTGCATGGGCCTGTTTTCCAAGCCAGCCTATTCTGGTGAGCGTGGAATCCATATGGACAGCAAGAGTGTCCATTTGTACACTTTGTCCTTCTGTGAAACTTCTTTAAGTGAGCAGGCAGTAGCTCTTAAAACAAGAAGATGCCTTATTCAAAGTTTTTTCTTATGTGTTAATATTTGTTAAGTAATGATCAAGGTGTTGTACTTTTCTGTATAGGGAGCTTCCTTGGGATAATAAGCCAGACATTTGTTTAGTTTTGTTTTTAACCAAAAACATCACTAGGAAGTGGAAGTAGTATTCATCTCTACACTGTTGACATTGTTCTCATCTCTGGAAAATCTTTTACCCACAATGTGATTGGTCTTTTTAAAAAAAATTCAGTTCTCTGCTCAAATATCACCTCATCAGTTAGTCCTTCCCTAATCTCTGCATCATCTAATTATAGGTGGGCCGGCCCCCCTGGCGTAGCAGTTAAGTGCTCACGCTCTGCTGCCCGTGGCCCAGGTTCAGGTCCTGGGAAAGCATCAACGCACCACTTGTCAGCCCATGCTGTGTCGGCTTCTCATATGAAGTTGAGGAAGATGGGCACAGATGATAACACAGGGCAAGTCTTCCTCAGCAAAACAAAAAAGAGGAGGATTGGCATGGATGTTAGCTCAGGGCTAATCTTCCTCCCAAGATAAATAAATAAATGAAATAATTGTAGGTAATTTCTTTCCCCTTTATCCCTCCTTACTCTTCTTCCTCCATCCCTCCCTCTGTCTCTCTATCTCTGTGTAGCCCTTACTGTTTATTACAGGATCTAATTATACCTAACACTATATTAGACATTCATCCATCTCTTTATTAACTCATTCCTCTCACAAAGATTAAAATAAACAGGGGAAATGAATTTTTAAGTTAAATTCTGGATCATGGGTTTTAGTACATAACTTGGCTTATAATAGGTGCTCTATAAATGGGAGGATCAAACAATTTACCCTCCAAACTGGGACATGTTGGAGAGTGAAAGGGATGGTATAAATGATTATGGCAGGACAACAGGGATGAAGTCAGATGTATGACTTCACTTTTAAAAAGGATCTGAAAACAGAAATGAGAGATTGTAAAGGAAAGGTGCACTGATTAAGTTTACATTTTAAATAGATTATTGTGGCTAGAGTCTTAAAATGAATTACAGACAGAAAGGATTTGCAATCTTAGTGATAATTTATTGCCGTATACCACCAAAGAGATTCTATCCTTGTATAACTGTAGTTGAGTGAATTTGTTTGAAAGCTTTAGAAAGTACTTTTTGGAGTTTGAATAATTCCTTTCAATAAATATGTTGTGCACCTTCTAAGGGCAAAGCAGTGAGTGAATACGGCAGTGTAAAACATTAAGTCCACATCAGTCTTCACTTCTTGGAGTATCGAATTTAGTGAGAAAAACACTATGAGAGAAATAGATGATAATACACACAATTAAGAGCTTTAAAGTTAACAGAGAAAATGACATTAATTTTGATGGCGGGATAAGGAAAGGTCACTCTGTGGAAATGGTATTTTGTAGGAAATCTGAAAGGTGCTCAACAATTATTCAAAAGTGGAGAATCTTTAGGTGGATTCAGGAGGGTAGATGGATGGTTAACTGATATATGAGTGTGGGGTGACAGGGTGTCCAGAATGACACTCAGGTGAAGACAGGATATCAATACAAACAAGTGAGATTAGGGGACCCTGAGATATGGGTGATTATTTGGAAAACTGGTTGGTTCAATTGGGACCTGCTAACTGTGAGCTGAGTCATCGAGTTATCACTGATGTGGTGAGTGCGCAGATGAGTATTTGGATCTCAGGGTTGAAGCCAGGTCTGTGCTGATTCTATGAGCATTTCAAGTTCATTAATGGTATTTGAAGCCAGGGAAATGGATGGGATGGCCTAGAAGAGGGTGTGGATGTGGAACCAATGTGAGAGCAGGATTGATTTCTGAGAAGCGTCTATTGTGTTAAGTCAGATGGTGGAGCCCAGATTAACAGGGAGGAGTAGGAGGAGAGAGAAAGAGTCAGGAGAGAAAAAATGGTTTTTTACAGTGGCTAGAACTATGTGATGGGAATATGGTATGTGTGAGTTATTTATTTATGAACAGGAGAATATTTGAGTGAAGATGGGACTTGGGTGTGCAAGTGAAGTGAGCATCAAATTGCTAAGAGGAAGGTGATATCATTAGAGATGAGGCACTAAATTGCTATGCTCTGGGCACACAACCATCTAGTCTTCATAGTCCTTTCTGTCCTTGACTCATATCATCTTGATGTCCCAGGATCTAGTTCTCAGTGTATGGTGCCTGTGCCAGCAGCATCAGCAGCATCCGGGAAGACTTAGAAATGCAAATTCTTGGCCCTCCCCAGGCCTACTTGGGTTGATGTCAAGCAAACGGTGTTTAAACAACCCTCCAAATGATTTTGATGCACAGGGCAGTTTGAGAGATACTTCTCCAGGATACAGGAGAGTGGAAGATCCAAATGATGTGAGAAAATTCTCCATGGCTAGCAGTCTGCATTCCACATTTTATTCAAATTTGACATTTCATTTTGTTTTCAAAGGGAAAGCTCAAAAGAAATATGATGCCCCAGACTTTAGAGAAGAAAAGATAGGTCCATTTAGCCAAGACCAAGTGGAAACATCGTGAAAGGTCTGCACTTCCTATAAGTGCATTTTAGGAGGTCAGTTTCCTGGCTGCATTTTCAAGAGGATAGTTACAAGGATAACTTCCCACCCTGGCAATGAGGTCAGGTACAGTCAACGGGAGGAGACCTTGCAGAAGCCCCAGCAAGTCTGTGCACACAGGAGACTGCAGGGACTCTAGGCCTGCAGCAGTGAAGGAGAACTTTTAAGTACTTTTGATAGCACAATTACCTTAAATATAATTGCACCAGGTGGTCCAGGTGAATGCCTGGGCTGTGTTGGTGCCGGGTCTCTAAACCCCAGCCTCAAGCCCACTGCCACACAGTCTGCAGACTGGGCAGAGATGATCCCAGGAGTGGGTCTCAGTCTCCCCCACCCACTCTACAGACAGCCTGTAACTTATGGAGAGATCCGCAGACAGAGTCAGAAAGTGAAAAAAGCAAGGGAGACTGGTTGAGGCCCTGAGTGCAGAGAGGTTTGCCAGGGAGGCAGAGAGCAAGGAGCCAAGAAGGATGTTCTGAGACCCGATGGAAAATAGGAGAAGGTCCTGCTGAAGAAGCCAAGAAGTGTGGCCCCAGAGCAGTGGTTCCCCATGAACAGCCCCCAGTTTCACTCGCCTGATTTAATATCACTCTCTCTACTTGCTCTGGACTGTGATGCTTTGTCATTTTATAATTGCACTTTATTAAACTCTTTTGAAAGACATAAATGTGAAGAGTAGACTGTTGGGTGGGTGAGAGATCACATTTCATGTGACAGGAAAGAAGATCTTTACGTGTCCTGGTATACTGCAATTTCTGCTTATCATGATTTTTCTTCACTTTTATATTAAAGGTAATTTGGCCTCAGGGATCATTTAGTATTTTTAGTTATATTTTTTTTAGAATACTTGCACTCAGGAAAAGATGATACCTATTGTAAAGAACTTATTTTTTAACCTTAAATTAATTTAATTCCATAAAAGTCTTACTTTACTAAGCTTGCCTTTATATCTCATTCTAACATAAGTTGTATCCTTTTTTTGCCGAATGCTAACTCAAATACAAGGAATTTTCTGGACTTTCTTGAAGACTTTTGATAGAGCAGTCTTAGCAGTCATGGGGAAGGAAGCCCATTTCAGAGGGTCAAAGAGTGACTGAGAAACAGAAAGGCAGAGAGTGAGTGGAGGTGGACAGCTGTGCCTTGTGCCTCCTGACAAAGACCTCTGGATTTAACACAGTCATGGCTCCCTCCCAGAGCCCACAGCTTTGGTGTGGGGCTGACTGCTCCCTAGGACTAGGGTGTTCTAATTCCTCATTGTGGGCTAATCTGCATATTCCAATCCCCAGGTGTCCTAGGACAAGGGGTGTCAAATGGCCCTCTCTGACCCTACAGGATCCAGGCACAGGCCCCTTTATGGAACAGGAAGAGGATCTGGGTATACACGGCGTTATTACCTGGCAGACCTGGAGTTATGGGGAGTGGAGCTGAATGAGGTCACAATGTAGGAGCCGCTGACACGGTCTGAGGCCATCTGGGAGGACAGCAGAGTAAAGGTGACCATGTTAGATTGTCAGGACAAGACCTGCACCCTCATTTGTATGCTGCATCTGTGTGCTTCATCACAATCTACTCCTCAAGTCTCATTAACATGAGCTGATGTCTTCCCCCATTACATCTTTTCTTCCCTCGTATATTCTGTTAAATTGTTTTAGGTTAACATCAGTTGGGTTTTTGCTCCATACCTCTAAATTATTCCTGACGAATTTGTAGATGTAGACCATGATTTCAGTGAGTTACATTGAAAAATGAAATTGTTCACATGTGATAATTTCAGACCTGAGAAATTTAAATGATGGCATCGGAAGTGGTCCTTGATCTTCAGGACATCCATATAAGCCACGTGATAATCAGAATTTTTAAGATAAGGTACTATTAGGATTTGATGGTTTGAGTGAGAACAAAGGGGAGCCCTAAAATTGATTCACAGTTTATCAACAGCAGAGAATCTTCCCTCACCTCTTCCAGCTCCTGGTCGTACCTGCTTCCCTGTCTTGTGGCAGCAGATCTCCAATCTCTGCCTATGTCTTTCATGTGATCTTCTTCCCTCCATGTGTCTGTGTCGTCTATTCTTCTTATAAGGACACCAGTCATTGAATTTAGGGCCCACCCTAAATCCAGGACGAGTTCATCTGCGGATCTTTAATCACATCTGCAAAGACCCTGTTTCCAAATAAGATCACATTCTAAGGTTCCGGGTGAACTTGAATCTTTGGGAGACGTTATTCAACCGACTACATCCTCTACCCTCAAGTTGAGGTTGGGAGCTGGCTCAGGCAGACCAGAATGTTAACGATATCGGAGGAGTTGTTTTCACCAACAATATTGGAGTTGTTTTCCTCAAAAGTACTTGATTCAATGTAATAAACTTAAAAATCATAATTATTTGAAATCGTGATAGTGATTCTTAAATCACATGGAAGAGAAATTTTACAAAAAGAAAGAAGAATTTTTGAGAACCAACCACCAAACAAAATAAACATGAAAGAGAAAAAGGACAAAGGTACGTATCAAAACATCTCCCTAGTTCTCTTAACAAATCGGCAAATTAAGGTACTCACAGAACCAGTCTCTCCACCGAAGCAACCGTTCAGTTGGACAAAACTGACAGAATCAAGTGTTTCAGAACTGGGAAATATAATAAGGAACTTACGGCATCCAGAGGAGTGATTAATGAAGGAAAACGTGGCTGAATTTGGGTAAGAAAGCACTGTGGTGTTTTTGCTTAATGCCTACCCACTGCCATTCTCTGGTACAGCGGAGGATGTGAAGATGGGAGCCAAGAATCCTTGCATGGCTCCCTCGAGCCAGGAGACAAATACTAACCTGCTTCTTAAAATAAGGTGATTATGTGACTGGGTGGTAGTGATCTGACTTTTGGGTCCCTGAAGGACCAGCACAGAAGTTGACAGGTATTTCTTCCCCTCAGAGTGGAGGGACTTTCCAAGTGGTGTCATTGTCTGATGAAACATTTAAAGATCTATGCTACTGGTAGATGACTGGGCAATTGGCTGGGGCAGGAGAGAGACATAAAAATCCGGAAAGGAGGCATCTGAGGAGGAAGTTTTTGGGGAATGAAAGCTTAGAATGGCCACTGCATCTACCAGGGAAGCTGGAGAGCAATGTGCACGCCCAGGATTGGATGGGTGCTCAGACAAGACCTGAGAAGACCTGGGCTGGCACCTCTGGCAGATTTGTGGGCCCCATGCAGGTAGGGGGTGAAGTCTAAGGAAGAGCTACAGGGGACCAGCTGCAAAGACTGGAGAGATTTTAATTTTTTCTTTTTTTAAAATGTATTGTTTTGGATTCTTGCATTTAAAGAAATCTCTGTCAGGTCGCTTGCTCATTGTTAAGATAACTGAAAAGTGATTTCAGTGACCACACACATCAAAGAACATAGTCTTTGCAAAAATAGTTTGAAAAGTCGCTAAACAAAAGGATGATTGCAACTCATAAAAAGCCACAACAGCAAAACCTGGAGAGCAGGAGAATCTGATTCTCACAACGACCACATTGTAATACGCAAAATGTCCAGTTACCACTACAAAATTACAAATGATATGAAGGTACAGGGAAGTACAGCCAGTTCATATGGAATAGAATGGAAATTGACAGAAGTTTTTCCTGAGGAAGCCCAGGCATTGGACTCATGAGACAAAGACTTTAAAACAACTCTCTTATATATGCTCAAAGGGCTAATGGAAAGTAGGGACAAAGGACCCAGGAAAATAAAGAGAATAATGTCTCAATTCACAGAGAATATCAATAAAGAGATAGAAACTGTAAAAAGAACCAAAGAGAAATAATTGAGTATTACCCATGCACTTCTCCCACCTCCAACCTTAAACAACCACAAATTTACTTCCTGTCTGTACAGATTTGCCCATATTTGACATTCCATGTAAATGGAATCATGTAATACGTGGTCTTCTTTGACTACTTGCTTTCACTTAGCAGGTCTTCAAGGTGCATCCATGGTGTTGCACGTGTCCTTCATATCTTTATGGCTGAAGAATATACAATGTACAGAAATACGGAGCACCTTGTGTTTATACATTCATTAGATGATGGATATTGGGGCTACTCTGGTCCACCTTTTGCTTGTCCCACTCTCACCTTCAAAGCCCAACATCAATGTCTACCATCACCCTTCAGTATTCACTGCCATCCAGTCAGCTCAGGTCTGCTTATGCACTAGGTCTTCTCAATGGAAACACTGTTGGATCCCTTAGCAAGGGCCCTAAAAGGCAGAGGTTGGGACAGATAGTGGCCACCTCGCTGAAGACTGTCAAGTCCAACACATGCTTTCTAGAGCTGCAACTTTAACATAAAAAATGAGAGCGGAAATTCCCAACGTTGCTAACACAAGTGGTGTCCAGTGGTTACTCTTAAAACACTTAAAGTACAGGGCCTCCTAGTAGACATCTGTCATCCTTCTTGGTTTCTCAGCCACTGAACCCCTATCCTATGTTTGAGGGCTTCCCTCACTTTATGATCCTGGGGGGGAGACAACACCAGCTTCCAGATTTAAAAGCAGAAAATGCCAGACACGTTCATTTGCATCCTCCCCACTGCAACCAGGGCAGAGTTCTGTGGATCAGATGTACCCACGAAGACTGACCCAGGAGGTGTGACCGATGCACTGATGAGGATGGATTTGGACAACAGTTAATAGAAGCAGCCTCAGCGGTGCTCCAGCCCATCCCCATCCTCCCAGAGGATCCGTGAGCCATCACCGTATCAATCCTTCTGTTGCACACAATCAAGAGCCCTGAAAGAGAGCCTGGCGCTGGTGTTGGAAGTGGGGAGATGGTCAGGAGGGGCCCACTGTTCGCATTCCAGCCTTGATCTAGGCTGGGGCCCTCTTCCCAGACCCCCGGTCAGCCGGCGTCGTCACTGGCCCCCAGCGGCCTTCCCCACGGGCTGGGTCCGCGGGCTCAGCGGGGGTTAGAGACTACACCCCCGGGGTCAGTCCCCGCAGCGGACATCGGCGCCAGACTCCACGGAGCCATCACGTCCGGAGGATGCAGCCGTGGGGACACGCGCGTCCTCGTCGTGGGCGGAGGACACGCAGCTGTCAAGCCAGACTGCCCCGTGCCGTGGGTAGCTGTGGGGCCGGACAAGCGGGGAGGAGGGCAGCGGGGACCGGTTCCACGACCCTCCGGGGGGACGCTCGGGGCAGCTCGGACGCGTGGAAGGCTCCGGGTTCCGCGTCGACGGCCCCATCCAGTGCGGTCGCCTTCATTCTCTGCCGTCCTTGACTCCGCTTCCTTCTGCAGCGCGGCCAACAATCTCTCTTCTCTGGGCAGCCCGCGAACTCTCAGCTCTTCCCAGCGGCCCCTTGGCTCTGCTCTCTCCGCCGCCTCTCGCCGGTTTTCGGCTGGGCACGGCTCCTCCAAACAGGCGTCGGGCCCTTCCTCCTGTCCTCTGCTGTGTCTTCACATCTTCGGCTCTTTCTGTTTATCTTCATCTCTCTCCGCCTGGTTTCGGCTCCCGCCGCCTCTTCCCGCGATTCCTTGGCTCAGCGGTTTGGGTTCGTCTCTCTCCATCTGGTTTCGGCTTTCTACGATTTCACTGCCACAGTTCGGCTCTTTCCGTCTCTCCCCGCCAAGTCCCGGGCTCCGCTGGGCTCTCTCTGTCTGCCAAGGCCCTCGTGTACGTGGGTGGAGGTGGTTCAAATTCCCCCCTCTTCACTGTGGTATGGGAGTGTCACTTTCTCTACATCCTAATACATCAACATATTAAGCAAAGAGTAAATGTTCCTAATCTGATAAATAAAAACAAGAATCTTGGTGTTTTACTTATTTTTCCTTTGGTGGACGAAGTTGAGAATCATCTCTTATACTGAGAGCATTCTGTATTTTCTGTGAACTGTTCTTCGCCATTTGTCCATTTCTCCAACGGATTCTTGGTCTTTTTTGGTTGGTAAGAGTTCCTTAATATTAATAAATTAGCTTTTTGTGATGAGTTGTCAACGTTCTCCTCTTTTCCTTTTTTTGTCTTTGCCACTAGTTGTTGCTGCCATGCAGATTTTTTGAATGGAAATCAAACGTGTTGATTTCGTTTCTTGTTTTATGTTATACTTTTAAAAGAACATCTTTTCTCTGAGATTATATATAAAATACTTATCCTTTGTTTTTTTCTAGAACTTTCACAGCTTTAATATTTACATTTAAATCTATGATAATCCCTATTCCACAGAACAACTGGGGGTTCCAACATGATTTTGTTAACCATTCGTTTTTTCTTTCCTGCCTTAACACACCACCCGCACCCACTTTATTGGGAAAAATGTTCAGGCATGGAGATAATTTGAAAGAGTTGTACAGTGAAAAGTATCGTTATGGACAGAATTCTGTCCCCTCAACAGTCATGTGTTGAACCCCTAATCCCTAGTACCTCTTATTGTAACTTTATTTGGAGGTTGTGACTTAAAAGAAAGTAACTGAGATAAAATAGGGCAATTAGGGTGGGCCCTAATCCAATGTCATCAGTGTCCTTATGAGATTAGGACACTCACACCAAGAGACGCCAGGGGCACGCATGCACAGAGGGATGACCACGTGAAGCAACAGCAAGAGCATTGTCATCTGGAAGCCAAGGAGAGAGGACTCAGGAGAAACCAATCCTGCAGGCACCTTGGTCTTGGACTTCCAGCCTCCAGAATTATGAGAAAGTAAATTTCTGCTGTTTAAGCCACCCCGTTTGTGGTACTTTACTAGGGCAGCCCTAATGAAGACAGTCCACACCTATATTCCATCAGTTACAATTTACTATGTTTACTTTGCCACCTCCATCCATTTATCACCCAAGAATCCATCTCTGTTTAATGCATTTTGAAATAGGTTGCAGACAACAGTAGACTTCACTCCTAAACATGTTAGCATACATAGTCATTAAAGTTCAAAATTTGACTGAGGCTGGAAGAGCTTCCCAAGTGGCTCACTGAATGGTGAGCACTTGGTGCTGACAAGTTGGTTCCTCTCGACATGGATCTCTCCACAGGGCTACTCGAGCGTCCTCATGGCATGGTGGATGGCTTCCCCTAGAGAGGGCGCAATCTAAGAGACCAAGGAGGAACCTTCAGTGTGTTTTATGATATAGCCTCAGATGTGAGACACTGTCATTTCTGCAGCACTGTATTGATCACTTGAGTTCATGACAATTCACTGCTAATCGAATGTGGGAGGAGACTGTACAGGGCATAAACACAGGTGGAAAGTAGCATTAGTGGCTATCTTGGCTGCTAGCCTACACACCCACCTTTCCTCCAGGCCAACTCTCCTCATCAGCCCAGAATTCCTTTTCTTCTGCTCCAGCTCACCCATGAGAACCTGGTTTGATTGAAGCTGTTTTGGGCCTCTGGAGTTCATTGCTGTGTTTCGGACAACGTGGAAGGTCTCATCTTTCCCTTTACTCTTGCTCCTCTCCCCTCTCTATCCTTCTCAGTCTCTTCCCCAGCTCCAGCCTTCCTTGGCTCCTAGTGATTCTTTTAGCAGTAGAGGATATTCTGAAGGTCAGCAGGATGTGCAACAGATAAGAGGGGTTTGCTGGAGCAGGAAATGTGGGGGGAAAGTTTGTTTCCTGGGCTCCTGTCACCTTCTGTAGAAGGGTAGCTTGTGGGTTGTTGGTGGCTTGTCAGGACGACTTCTGTATTCCTTATTCTGAGACTGGGTCCTTCACATTCCCCAGGGCAGGGGATATTAGATGGGGCTCCATCTATCCACTACAGTTGAGGACAGAGACACCTACACAGCAAGAGGAAGCTGAGGAGCTGCCAGCTGTGGCTCAGAATGTTCCTTGTGTTTGGGATTAGGGAGGAATCACCACAGGGGCCATCGTCTCCTGTTGGGAGGGACTTGAGGGACTTGCATTGTGGGATCCTCTCATTTGTGTTGAGTGCTGCTTGCTGATGCTTCTATAGACTCTTATCTTTTGATAATGGGAAGAGAGGGAGTTTTCTTTTTCTGTACCCTAATAATTTAATAAGGATCTAGCCATTTCTTTTATTTTAAAAAATAGAATTTATTATATGAACTCTATGTAAAGCAAACTGACAAGACTGCCCTAATAATACCTGTGACTTAATGAGTTCAGTAATAACTTTTACAGTCTCCCAGTTGACAATTCACATCATTCTTGTTATATGATATACACTGTTTCATTCTTTTTTCTGAATTCCTTCTCTTTCCAGCTGACTTTGTAGAAGTATATGTTTCCTGTTGTTGCAGATTGTGTTCTTCAGGAAGCAAATGCTGAGATGGAGTTAGGATTGCAAAAGGTTTAAGAAACCTTTTGGCAACCCAAGGGCCCATCAAGGGGAGAGTAGATAAAGAAGATGTGGTATATATACACAATGGGATATTACTCAGCCATAAGAAACAATGAAATCCAGCCATTTGTGACAACATTGATGGACATTGATGATATTATGCAAAGTGAAATAAGTCAGAAGGAGGTCAAATACTGTATGATCTCACTCATTATGTAGTAGATAATAACAACAACAAACAAACACATAGAGACATTGATTGGATTGGTGATTACCAGAGGGGGCAGGGGGAGGGAAGAGGGTGAAAGGGATGATTCGGCACATGTGTGTGGTGATGGGTTGTAATTAGTATTTGGGTGGTGAACATGATATAATCTATGCAGAAAAAGAAGTATAATGATGTACACCTGAAATTTATACAATGTTATAAACTAAAATTACTGCAATAAACAAAAAATTAAAAAAACAACAAAAGAAACCTTTTGCACTCCTAACTCCTGTGAAAATAACGAGCTGCAGGATTGGGCCAGGGGAACAGCAGAACGTTATACACACTTACCAAAGTCTCCACCAGTCTTATGGGGACCTGCAAAGCAAAACCTGCCCTCTAGAGGAGTCCATGTTGGGCAGAAATGCTAGGCCCTTTTACCGCCACCTTGCTCAGTCATTGCGTGTGGGCAACCTCAAGAAGAGAAAAACCCAAGGAAAGAGTGACCTGGGCTTGAAAGCCAAAGCAGAGCCTGAAAAGATGATAGCAGGACACCATCAGCTAATCACACGCCCAGCAATTGGGCAAGTCCTTTCTTGAATACTGCGTGTCCATGTCAGCCACATGTGTGTCTGAACCTCCCTCACAGACTGGCATGGCACCTTGCATATAGCCCTTGCACTAGTAAAGATTGGTTGGTTGCTAAGAGTATGAAATTCACTATTTACTACAACCAACCCTGCTGTGTCAACGCACTGCCCAAACACACCTGGTATTACCTCCTGATGTGGTCAGATCTGAGTGTGGGAAGAAAAATTAAATCCACCTGGCCCCATGATCCACATGCTGAAATCTCACAGCAAAATCACAGATGAAATACCTTTACCAATACCATATGTTGTATAGTTGAGTTGAGGAATTTCTTTCCCTAATTCCAGAATATCGATTTTCCTCTTATATTGCTGTAGACGTAATAAGATCAACTCCCCCACCTCCACTGGCCACTAAAGGAATAAAGAGAGATCATGAAGACAGAGAATTAGAGACAGCAGCATAGGAGAGATCAACCATTTTAGAAAACAGAAAGTGGATAGAGACGTGGCAATTAATATGGCAGAACATAGAAAGCTGAAGCCCAAGTTCTAGAGTGGAGAAAGCCAGCAAGAAACAAGCTGATTCCTATTGCAGAACTCTCATCAGCTCAGAAATGAGGACCCTGATCCTCTGAACCGGGAGAGACTGAAAACGCAAAACAGCTGTGAGTCTTTAAAAGACGCATTTGAGTCCAGTGATCTGCCTCACTCCACGAGCCCAGGTCACAACCCACTGACACCTTGAAAGAAGACCAGAGTGAAAGGTTACTCCTGAGGTTAAACTTGACCTCAGGGACACCAAAAAACATAAAGGCAAAGAGTAGAGCTGGAAGAAAGCTGAGGAATCACCCAAAAAGATAAATGAGAAGCAGTTGAGCAAAGAAAATTAGAATATCAACCTGGAGGTCAAATATCTAATTAGGTGTTTCAAGACAAACAAAAACAACGGCAATGGTGGGAAGAAATGATCAAATAATCTAGCAAACATTCCACAAGCCAAGACTACACATTTCCAGGTCTAAAAGACCACAAATATCCAGAACAATGAATGAAAAAAGACACATCACCATTAAAGAAACAACGATTTAAAAACATTCCTATAGAAGCACCAGGCCAGACAGGTTTACCATCAAATTCTACCAAACATTTCAGGAACCCGAGAGGTAATTTTCTGAGGATCTGTTTGACACTTACATTGGAGAACCTGATGTGTTGCCTAGTGAGACTCTGGTGACTGCTTTTCTGGGGATGTGGAGACTGGGTTACTCTTTGCTGGAGATACTCATACCTAGTCTGAGGAGTCAAGAGACAAGCTGGGGTTTGTGTTGGTGAAAATGGTGTGGTATTTGTTGGCGATCCTTTCTTCTTGGTGTATAGGGGCTTGTAAGTTGCTTTTTGGGGTTTCCAACATCTCTAATCTGGCAGGAATATGGGGGATCAATTGCTGAAGCTTCCATCATTTGATGGAGCCCTCATGATGTTGGGGATAACTAGGAGGCATGAGACTGAGGTTCCTGTTGTCTCTGGTGCTTGGAGGCTGGAGGACCACTGCTTGTATGGGGCTCCCACTTTTCAAGCATTGGGGTGACAGGGAGGGGTCACTGGATGGAGGGCCATTGTCTCTAATTCAGGGAGAGGATTGGGATAACTGCATGAGATTCCACTTATCTTTAGTCAGGGAGCTCTGGAGGGGTCTTTATAGATCTCCTTTTTTCTGGTGCTGCAGGAGAGTAGAAGTCTCACTTTCTGGGTCTGCCTTTGTCTGTATTGTTGGCATAGACAAGGTGGGTCACTGGGCTGGGGCTTCCCGTTCTCTAGTGTTGAGGAGCAGCTAAAGGTGTGACTTATGGGGCTGCTGTCATTTCTAGAATTGGAAGTGACTAGGGAGTGCTTGCTGGAGTCCCATAATTTCTAGTTTTGGGGGAATGGAGGTCTTGATGCTCAGACCCCAGCATTTGTGTTTGTGGATGACAGTTGTTATCTGGGGTCTGGTTGCCTCTAGTTTGGGAAGGAACAGGTGGTGTGTCGCTAGGGCTTCTGTCACATCTGCTGTTGGATGCAGATTGTGAGCACCATTTGCTGGGGCTCCATAATCTCTAGTCTTGGGGGGTGGAGTAAGATTCCCTTGGAGGAGCTTCCATCATCTCTAGTTTTCAGGTACCAGTTCAACGTGTTTTTAAAAGCATTTTATTTTGAAAATATTTAGACTTACATAAAAGTTGTAAAAGTATACAGGATTGTTTTATTCAGTCAATATTCATTATATTTATGTACATTTTGTTTCCTGCTAATGATCATTCCAGCATTATGTGTCTTTGTGTGGAATTCTTTTCCTTCAGCTTGAAAATTCTCTTTTGAGTTTCTTGAAGTTCAGTTCTGCTGTTGTTTAATTGTTCTAGCTAGGTTTTTTTAAATGCCCTTTGGAAAATATCTTGAATTTGTCTGCATTTTTGAAGAATATTTTTCTTAAGTCAGAGAATTTTAAATGGGCAATTTTTTCCCCCTCCCATTCAACCCTTTAGCTGTCAGATGTCATTCATGTCTTCTGCTTCCAAAGTTTCTTTTGAAAAGTTTCCAGACTTACTATTGCTCTTATGAAAGAAACGTGTCCTTTTCCTTTGGTTGCTTTAAAGATTTCTAGTTTGTCTTTCATTTTCTACAATTCACCATGTTTCTTTGCTTTGATTCATAGTTATTTTGAAGTCTTTGTCTGCTACCTCCGGTATCTGGATTGTCTCTGGGTCTGCTTCTACTGATTTATATATTCATAATTCAGAGCATTTTCCTGCTGCTCTGCAAGTCTATTAATCTTTTATTGTGTGCTGGATCTTATGAACAATACCTCGTAGAAGGTCTTAGTCATGTTTCCTTCCTCTAACAATTAGGTTTCTAGTATGAATGGATCACCCTGAGCCTCTGAAGGCTAGGTTTTAGACCCTAAAAGGACATATATATTTCAGTTTTGCACTGACTCCCAAGATGTAATCCTTACTCTTAGTGTGTGGGACTGACTCTTAGGCTGTGACACTTCTAGGGTCATAATTGAAAGCCAGGGCTTTTTTATTTTATGAAGGTCATTCCACTTCAGAAGAGTCCAAAAGCCAACCTCCCACTCTTGGCATGTGTGATTTCTGACATTTCGGCACAACATTCAGTTTTCAGTGGCTTTTCTCTTCTAAGTCTCCTAGTTTCTTTCCCTGCACATGCACAAGTGAGGTGTTATTCAAGGACCTGAGGGGGGATTTCTAGGCAGATTTTGGGGGCTTCTTTTTGTGAATCTTTATTTTTCACTAAAATATCCTTCAGAGATATTTCAGGGTCAGGTTGTATTTCCTCTACCATAGCCCTGGAATCCAGTATTCTTCCAGAGATCCCTGGTCCCTTCCTTTTTCTTTAGAATAGTATCTTAGAAACCAATTTCTGGGTGGTTGATAAGTATTCTCATTATTACTGGCGTGTCGTTCTTCTAGGCATTCTGACCTGACAGGCTTTGGAAAGATATGAAGCTATACTATCCTCTACATACTCACATTATCTATCTATCTATGTATCTATCTATCTATCTACCCATCCATCCGTGAAAAGCGTGAATTGATAATGGTAGCTCTTATTCCAATCAAATGCCTCAGTTGGATTGGAACAAGAGCTAGTCTTCTCTCTTTCCTTGTTTATAACATCTTTCTTTGACTGAGATACACTGGCTCTCATCATCTACAATATATTTACTTAGTTGTTCAGATCTGGTATACGCATAAAATAGTTTCAGAATTGCTAACCCATACCCTTCCGAGAAACATTTTTCATGAACTAGAGTACAGGATTTCTGATCAGTTCTTTTGATCCAGGCTTACAGGATCTGGTAAAACATATTTTTCCAAAGTAAATTTGCTTTCATTTTCATATGCTTCATTGTGACAATATTATTCATTTGTAATACATTTAGATTCATTTGTTATAGCTTGTTTTCCGTTTTCCGTTCCATTCACTACCAGGTGGATTAATTTTTTGAACTTACAGTAATATCCACTCTGGGGTGTACAGTTCTATGGGCCTTGGCTAATGCATAAAGTTGTGTATCCATCAACACAGTCATGATCGAACATGACACACACATGAACTGCCTTGATAGGAAAATTCCATCACTCCCAAATTCCTTTGTGCAGTCCCTTTGTAATCATCCCCTCTCTTACTCTTTGCCCCTGGAAACTATTGATTTGTTGTCCTTCTGTACAGTTTTACCTTTCCCCAAATGGCGTACAATGGGATTTACAATAAATGGCTTTTTGTCTCTGGCTTCTTTCACTTAGGAAAATGAATCTGATTTAAATTGAGGCATATGTTACACATAGCACAATGCATAGATCTTAGGTGTAGAACTCAATGCGTTTTGACAAATGCATACACCTATGTAACTTATACTCCTTTCAAGATATAGAACGTTCTCCTGACCCCATAAAGTTCCTCTATGTCTGTACTTGGTCAATCCTTACTCCTGCCTCACCCCTTCTCCACAATATGAGGTTAGATGCAACCACTGTTCTGATTATTTTTCCTATCACAGATTATTTTTTGACTGTTCTTGGAATTCATACAAATAGAATCATACAATATTTACTCTTTTTTGTATGTGGCTGATTTGCTCAGTATAATCCTACAATGGATTTTAATTAATTCACAATAAAAGATGAAGTATATAATGTTTCCTATATACTGGGAGTCTCATAAATGTTTTACATATATTAGCTGATTGAATCCTTAATACAAATCTGTGAAGTAGGCACTCTCATTGTTCTCATTATACAGATGAAGAAACTTTGGCATAAAATGTTTGTTACTTGCTTGAGGTAACCATCTCTGAAGAAGAGAACTGAGATTAGGCAGAAGAGATTGAACTGTGATAAGTTAAAAATGGAGACCCCAGTTGATCCCAATGGGAGCACTGGAGCTGAGGTGGCCCTTCAGTGGTATCTCAAATGAGGCAAAGGAATTGGGCCTTTGTATCCTCCCCCCATGAATCAGTCATTGGAAGTGGGCTGCCATTGGGAGTGGTCACAATCTTAGGTGTGGCACTTTCCTTTGGCCCAAGGAAATTCCCTGAGAGGTTGGCAGGATGAGCCCTTAGAAGACTTTCTGCAGTTACAAGAGCGAGCGACTTAGTCCTTAAAGAATAATCTAGAAAATATATCACTGTCTCCATTGTGGTCCACCACTTATGCCACTCAGATGCACTTGCTTCTTACACTCAGTGCACTAGGATTCTGGTTGGTCATGTTGACTGGGGAAACTTAGAAGAGGAAGATCAGTGGGACAAATTACAGACAACTCTTGACTGCACCTTTTCTTCGTGCTCCAATTGATACTTACCATCCCACTACTCCTACTGTCCCATTTAGATTCCCTTGACCCTTGGCAAGCACCTCTGGTGGTCTGGGTGGCTTATCAGGAGGGAGGATCCACTTCCTCATCCCTGAGTAATCTGAACACCTGGTCACCACTCCCTTCACAGGATACAGCTGCTAAACTTAATTATTGGGGAAAGAATATTAAAAGACATCCCAATGGATTACCTGAAGGCCAAATGTCTTCTTTGCCCTCACTCTATAACAGAAGTCCCGTGTCCTCTGGATGAATTACTTGTGCCAGAGGCCATAGTGACTTCTTTCCTTCTGTTGGTCTCATAAGCAGTTGTAAAGTTCAATGGGACTCTGACTTTGTTTCCTGGTAGAAGTATCCACCTCTGGGAACTAGGACCTGTTGGTTAATTATTGTTTGCAATTCTTCCCAAGAACCCCATAACCCATCATACGTGAAGAACACCTGCAATGGCAACTATTTTATACTACACCTGGGAGTATCCATGCTTGGATTGCACCTAGGACAGTGCAGTAGCTGATGGGAATCCTGGGCAGGGCTATGAACTTTCCACCCAGGTGATTGACAAGAGTAGATTCTCAGGCTAAAAAGGGCTGCACAGTTCAGAATATCTTCCAATGCCCCAGTAGATCCGCCTTCTCTATCTTGATTCACCCAGGAAGGTTAGGGAAGATGAACTACATCAGCGAGCTTTCTTGCCTTAAGGATTTGGCTGGGTTTAGTCAATGGAGAGCCTAGACATGATATCAGAAGGATGAAAGAGAGTGACATCTGGTCCTGGATATTTCTTGCAGGAGAACTTGGGGCTGGATGCTACTTCTGACCTCCTTTCAGCTCCTGGAATGCAATTCCCTCCTCTCTTGTTGCTAGAATTGGATAATTGCTCACTCTCCTTACCCCTTCAGGCTCATGGGTGTTAATAGAGCCCTACACTTACCAGCTTACTGGGTACCAACCACCTTTTGTGGATTTCTTACATCCTGTCCACAACTCCGAGAAGCCCTTGTATGAAAACTCTACTTGAATCATCCTAGTCTCAATGTGTCCTCTGTTTCCTGCTGAGATTCCTAGTGATATGCCAACTCATTGATAGAATAAGGAAAAGACCTAATAGTGAACCATAAAACCCAACAAGATCAAGACCCATGAAGTCTCTGACCACATCATCTTCTACCACTCCTTCCCTGTCCCACCATGATGTACTCCAGTCACACTGGCCTCCGTTTTGTGGACCTTTGCATGAATAAACTGCTTTAGCCGCACAAATTCATATGACTCACTGTCCCAACTCATGAAGGTCTCTGTTCAAGTGCCCCTTAACTAAGACTTTTTCCCTTCTTATTCCATGTAAAATAGCAAGATCCCAATCCCTATTAACTGTCTTAAAATACTTTCATTTTCTACATAACACTTATAGTAACATATTTTCTTGATTTTTCTATAATCTGTCTTTCCCCTATTAGAACTTAAGTGCTCCAATAGCAGAAGTGGAGTTTTATTCATTGCTGCAGACACCAGTGTCTCCAGCAGTGCTTGGCATATAGAATACACTCAACAAATAGGCTGGTGATTAAAGGTATCGACTGTCTGGGCTCAAATCTGGGCTCTACCATTTTCTAACCAGAGAGCTCAGGCAAGTGACATGCCAGTTTTCTCATTATTATCAATTATCAAGCATTTAACGGTGAATAAAACAAAGAGGTTACAGTACAGGAGATCAGGAGAGAGATACACACGAGGTAGGAGAATATGGAGAACTTAGAAAAAGTAAAACACTTAGAAAGTAGTGTCCTAAGGATAGAGCAGTCAGCTGGGTCAAATGATGCTGCGTGGTGAAGTAAAATGAGAGTGAAAAATGACCACTGATTTGGGCCTCATAGAAGCTGCTGATGTCCTTGACAAGAGCAGATTGAGTGACATACTTGGACAAATCTTATTGAAGTGCATTAAAAAGAATGGGAATTGAGGAAGAGGATTATTTCAACACGAACAACCCTTGCAAATGTTTGCCTTGAAGATTAGCAGAGAAATGGCAAAAGAGCTGTTGAGAGAGACTTTGGGTTTAGGAGAGACAGACTTTAAATGGAAGATACTGGAACATGTAGTAAGCAAGTGCTGGAGTCCTGGAACAGGACATAGGTCTAAGGAATAAGTTAGGTGTAACTATATGTGAACTTAGACTTTATCCCATGCCAAACTGGTACGAACTGGATAATGGATATCTATTCTCTGAACTGTGCATGAGACCAGTTCTTCAGATAATGGTCAAAAATACCTAAGGGTGAGGTTGGCGATATAGGTTGTAAAGTACCCTTGAGGGTTACCCAAGGCATGGTCAATGACCTCCTCCTTGGGTATCACAGGAATCGTGCTGGGCTGTTTATGCTGATTGTAATATCAGTTCTTTGTGATATTGTGTTTTGTTGGATGCAACACCTCTCAGTCAATTGCAAGAAACAGAATGTTTGCCTGGGAAAGAAAAAATCCAACCTCCGTATGGGGTTGTTCCCAGAGCCTTGCTGACCCCCAGCCCTGATGACATCTCTGGCACCTGCAGTGGAAGATGTTGCCCAAACATATTTTTCACCTTTGTCTTTACCAGGTCACAGGGTCCCAGGAGCGGAGCCCCAGGGCAGGGAGGACCCCAGAGCTCACTACTGAAAACAGTGACCAGTTAGGACTGGACTAGGGGAATGACAGCAAGAGGGGACCAGAAGCAACTCTGATCCACAGTGACATTGAGGGAAGATCTGAGCCAGTATATATCGCTTCTGAAAATGCCCTAGTTCTGATCACTAACTAATCTTCTTTCCATGGTCTTGAATGGCAGAGCACTTTTAGACACGTGTACCCTGCACAGGAGTAAAATTTCCCTACAGAGGGCTACACTGTAGTTCTCCTTCCAGCTCTGCTCCCCCAGTCACAACTGACTAGAGGCCTTGCCACAAGCTGGTGAGTCAGCTGAGATATTCTTTCTGCTTCTTCTACCCCTCCTTGGGAAATTTCCACATTCCATGTGCATGATGAGTTATTATGATGGCTTTGATTACATAAGGCCCAGTGTCTACAAGGAAGGGGATTTGGTGGTCAGTGGGTTTTCCCCCTTCTATACATTGACCCAGGATTCAGAAATGCAGCAGAAATTTCTTTGTGATTCGTCCAAGCAAAGATGTCACATTTTACCTGTAAGTTCATGTGTGTGTGTGAATCCCTCTGACAGTTATGAAAGTTGAATATAAAAGCTGTGTTGAGAATCTCCCATAAACTGTGAATCATCAGTTCCTTTTTTTCCTTTAATAATTATTTGTGGCTTCCTTTCTTTTTCCCTTCAGGAATATTTTCCTTCCAAACTGAAGACAGAAATAAGCATCTTTTATTTTCTCCTGCCTTGGAATAATCTCCATTAGTGATTAATTTCTGAAAGCCTAAAGGATGCAAGTTGCAGGCAAAAAAAACCAAGATCCCACTGCGGTGATCCTCATGCCATCTTGCTCCTGACCCACGAAGTGGGAGGGGAGAGAACCCTTGCGCACACCATATCTTGGCTAGAAGTTAGTGCTAAGAGCATATCTCATCAAATTATATAGATTATTCAAAAATGAACTTTTTATTGAGATGATATTCATTTTTCTTCAAAATGCATTTACTGAGTATCCTTTATGGCCTAAAATAATTTGGAGTATTCTCTGAAAAAGATGTGTTGTTTTCCAGTTTAATGAGATATAATTGAAGTTCATCATTGTATAAATTTAAGGTGTACAGCATAATGGCTTGACTTAGATATTTGGTAAAATGATGACCACAATAAGTTTAGTTAGCATCTATCATCTCATATAAATATAATAAAAAGCAAAAAAAATAAAAGATATTTCTTTCCTTGTGATGAGAACTCAGGTTTTATCTCTTAACAACTTTATTTGTACTATACAGCAGTGTTAACTATAGTCATGGTGTACATTATTTCCCTAGTACTTATCAAAGATCAAGTGTTTAACATATATATGAGATGAAATTTTCTAGATGTCTTTTTATTAATTGCTAAGCTAATGATACTGTGGTCAGAGAATGCACTGTGTATAATTTCAATGTTCAAAGGCTTACTTGATGACCCAGTGCATGGTTAAATGTATGTATATGCTTTGGTGTTCATAGAATACCATTCTTTTATGACATTTTTATGTAAATATCTGTTAAGCTTAAGTCTTCCATAACTTTGCATATTTTCTTCATCTTTAATTTGACCAGAGGTTGTGTTAAATCTCCAAATCTGGTTGTTCATATATGTACTTATGCACATGGATCTATAAATAATAGCTTTTTTTCACTTTGGGGGTTATGTATATTGACTGTTAGCACTCGATCTTCTCTTCCTTTCACCACATATGGTCACCACATATGTCACATATGACATATGGTCACCACCTTTGATATTTCACATGTTTTTTGCTTTGAACTCGGATTTTATCAGATATTAACGAGGATACCCATGCTTTCTTTTTGTTCATATATAAATGGAATATCATTTCTATCTACTTTAATCTCTTCTGTGTTTCGCTTCAAGTATTGGAAAGTATGTAGTTGGATCCTGTGGTAGGTGGAATGTGCCCCCAAATGTGACCAAGTCCTAATCCTTCGAATCTGTGAATATGTTACCTCACATAGAAAGGAGACTTTGCAAGTGTGATGAAGTCAAGGATCTTCAGATGAGGAGATAATCCTGAATTATCTGGATGGGTCCAATATAATCACAAGGGTGATTTCACAAGTGAAAGAATAAGTCAAGAATGTCAGAGTCAGAGAAGGAGTTATGACAACGGAAACAGAGATTGAAGTGATATGAGGCTGTTACCTAGGAATGGGAGCAGCCTCTAGAAGCTAGAAAATGCAAAGAAATGGACTCTTGTCTAGAGCCTCCAGAAGGAATGCAGTCCTGCTGACACCTTGATTTTCACCAGTGAGACTCATTTTAGATTTCTGACCTCCCAAAGTATGAGATAATAAATTTGTCTTGTTTTAGGCCTCTAAATCGGTGGTAGTTTCTCAGAGTAGCAATAGGAAATTAATAAAAGTCCTATTTGTAATCCAATCTGAGTGTTTCTGTGTGACTCAGAATTACAGCATCCCAACGTTTTGGTTTTTAAAGCTGTATTCACCAATGAAAATAATATTTTAATATTAGAGCAACAAACGCCTATGTTCTACTCTGCAATCTTCTGGAATTGCATGCTGTACCTTGTCAATTAATTTGTTTGAAAATTAAAGTTGGACTGAACTTAGATGTGCAAGAGAGGAATCAACCCAAAGATAAGCTCTAAAGCTCACTGCCTATGATGGTTTTCTAATCTGTAAAGAAATAGATGAAAAGCTGCAAGTTTGCTTTGTTCCTTGGACTCTGAATTGTTTTTACTCTTTAGGAAAAACATAGAGTCATAAATTGCTTCTTCCTCTTTATTTTCTCCCTAAGACTATCTCCTTATTTATGATGGTGCATTTCCCTGCTTCTGCTAGTATGTGTTTCCTAAGTCTGTGAGGCAGGCAGTTTTAGAAAGATATATTGCAAGAGTTTTGATGACACCATTCTATATTCGACTTGCCCTTCCTCCAAGCTTTTCTTATGCACTTCCCTGACCTAGCTAATTTCTTTGTATGGATCATGAACTTTTGCTTCATCTCATTATACCGGCACTTGACCATGACCAACCTCATGTTGCTGGCCTGCATGAAGTAGTGCTTGACTCGTAAACAAATATGTAAATTGTCCTTTCCACTTAAGCACCCTTACAACTAACTCATTTTAGGACATTGGTCTATGTCTTTTGAGTGCAGAGCGGTAGTGCTGGATCTTCCAAGGTTTTGGGAACACCATGTGCATGTGCTTTCTATTCCAAAGTCATGAAGAGACAGTAATTGCTCTGGAATGGACAAGTTGCTTGAGTCAAAATGCCATGCTTTTCCTCCTTTTTTCCCACAGGAGTTACTCCTAAAGTGCATGACTTGATCATTATTTCTAATACTATGGCTTTGGTACAGGCTGAACTACAAAAATTATCGTTATGTCCTGGTCTTTGTTTTTGCCTTCAAGGAGATCAACAGGAGCCCCCAGCTGCTCTCCAACCTGTCTCTGGGTTTCCATGTCTACAATTCCTTTCACAGTGATGTCAGCACCTTGGAGAACACCATGAGGTAGTCATTGGGTGGGGCCAGAAGATCCCTAATTACACCTGCCAGGTACAGAACAAGGATGTGGCTGTCACTGCAGGAACCACACCAGCATTCTCTGCCCAGATTGGGAGACTGCTGGAGCTCTACACATACCACAGGTATGAGCATGTTGGGGGCATGGATCTGCAGGGACTGAAGTTTTCCTCCTTGATGAAATTCTGTGGCCACTCAAGTGGAAAAGAAGAAAGTGCGTTTGCATATCTCCCTAATAGGAAAATACCTACCACAGATAGTTCTTGATATGGTGGATTCATTATTTTGGTGTGTGAAGCTGAGAAGGTATGAAGTAGTCTGAGGCTAGCATCATTGGCTAAAGCAGACCACAGTAGCTTCTGGAAATGTAGTTGCCCAAATTCCCTCAAAGGAGTGGAAGCTGAATATTCTGAAATAACCACACCTTACTTTTTTATCTTCTCGTTAGTAAAATTTTATATGTAAACATGTACTTAAAAACCATGTTAGTTGGGCAAAAGTCCTGAACAGACATTTATCCAAAGAAGATATACAGATGGCCAACAGACACATGAAAAAATGTTCAAAATCATTAACTATCAAGGAAATGCAAATCAAAATTTGCATGAGATATCACCTCCTGCCCGTCAGAATGGTTATAATAACAGGACAGGAAACAACATGTATTGGAGAGGATGTGGAGAGAAGGGAACTCTCATACACTGTTGGTGGGAGTGCAAACTGGTGCAGCCACTATGGAAAACAGTATGGAGATTCCTCAAAAAAATCAAGGATAGAACTAACATATGATCCAGCTATTCCACTGCTGGGTATTTATCCAAAGAACTTGAAAACACCAATGCATAAAGATACATGCACCCCTGTGTTCATTGCAGGTTTATTCACAATAGCCAAGACTTGGAAGCAACCTAAGTGCCCATCAAGGGACGAATGGATAAAGAAGATGTGGTATATATACACAATGGAATACCACTCAGCCATAAGAAATGATGAAATCCAGCCATTTGTGACAACATGGATGGACATTGAGGGTATTATGCAAAGTAAAATAAGTCAGAAGGAGAAGGTCAAACACCGTATGATCTCACTCATTAAGTAGTAGATATTAACAACACCAAAAAAACACATAGAGGCAGAGTTTGGATTGGTGGTTACCAGAGGGGAAGGTGGAAGGGAGGCGGGCGAAAGGGATAATTCGGCACAAGTGTGTGGTGATGGGTTGTAATTAGTATTTTGGTGGTGAACATGATGTAATCTATGCAGAAATAGAAATATAATGATGTACACCTGAAAATTATGCCATGTTGTAAACCAATGTTACTGCAATAAAAATTTTTTTTAACAATGACAAATAAAAAAATTTTACACTCTTCAAATGCTTTACGAATAGTCACAAATTTAATCCTAATAAAAGGCAATGAAAAGGTACCATTATTATGGGAATTTTTAGAGATATAGAAACTAAGATGGATAGAGGTTATGTAACCTTCTCAAGATCGTGAAGCTAGTCATACTAGAGTCAGGGTTTGAATCCAGGCAGTCTGGCTTCAAAGCCAAGCTTACACTCAATCACTTCTACCATCAGATAATATTGCTTCACATTCACAGTGTTATGGCCAAGAATATAAGTTTACCTACCTGATCATATGAATTTTCTGAAAATCTGCTTATGTTGCTTCCAGAGAACTCAATACAGAACCTTTTAACTCTTTTGATTCAGATAACCTATGGAGATATTGATCCTGTACTGAAAGGTAAGGACTAGATTTCCTCTCTATCAGATGGCTTCCAAGGACATATCTTTAGTCTTCAGAAGGGTCTCGCTGTTGATACATTTTGGCTGGACCTGGGTGGGAAATTTAGTGTCAGTTGATATAAAAAGTGAACAGTTCCTCTGGGTACTTAGAAGAGAGGTGACTATGAACGGTGCCTGCCTGTTACTAAGATACCTGTGACCAAGAGGACGTACACTTCAAAAGATTGGACCTTCATTGCCAGAATCATAGGCTCATCAGCCAATACGTTTATCATGTATGCTGACACAAGTATATTAATAAGTGTGAGCATTGCAGGAAACTATTATTTAACCACTCAGAAGGTGTGGATCACTACATGCACAATGGGATTCTATTTTTATTCCACTTCACCACTTTTTAGATACTTACCATGGGAGTCTTTCCTTTGCACACCAGAACTTTGAGATATCTGGATTTAAACACTCTCTATGGACAGTTAGCCCCTCTAAATACCAAGAAGACTTTTTCTTTACCAAATTATGGCTTGAAATTTTTAACTGCTCA
The DNA here is from genome assembly GCF_020826845.1 of Diceros bicornis minor. NCBI lineage: Eukaryota > Metazoa > Chordata > Mammalia > Perissodactyla > Rhinocerotidae > Diceros > Diceros bicornis. Next base: position 19,756,542 of record NW_026690866.1, read on the forward strand.
TTTGCAGAACCTGAATGTGGAAAATTTTGGAGTGTCTGCTCAATGCCTCCCTGGATTCTCTGCCAAAGGACAAATTAGACACGACCATGTCTGGATCCAGCTACTACATCTATCATGCTGTGGATGTGGTGGCCTGAGCCCTCCATGAAATGCTTTTGATAAAAGCAGAAATGGTGTCCATAGTGGATGCAGGCCAGCTCATGTTTCTCCCTTAGCAGGTAAAATTTCTCCCTTAAATGTGATCCCATTATTGTTTTTTTAGGAGCCGAGAGTTATTTTATTTGGGTATAGAATTGTGATTGTGACATTGTGACAGATCAGCAGTGACTTGAGCATAATGAATTTCTGTTCTTTCTTTACGGGTTGAAAGTAAATCTCTAATAATTGTAGGGGTTAATTAGCAACAGTGTCAACTCTTTTAACTAGAAATAATCAATTAAAAACTTTCTCTGTGAGAGGTAAGTTTGTAAGATAAAACTTGATGACAATTCATCCCAGGGAATTTAAAAATTCAGGGATTTGCAAAATCTACTTCTGGCCCTATCCCATGATATCTTAAATGCCACTGGGGATAGGACAATTTATTTGAACTTCCTGCATTTTTCTAGAAAGTCTACTGATAGCTAAATGAGTATTTCCTCATTGAAATTTAAAATGACTTTTGGAAGCAAGGAGATTGATCCCCTTTTTACAGATGAGAACCCCAATACGTTGAAATATATTTTAATTTCCCCAAGACCTTTTCAATTCTACTTAGATGAACCTAGACTTTTATAAATCCAAAACCTATGCATAATGTGTCTTGAAATACTTGCTCTTATGTACAAGGAAGTGAATGTGATGTCAGATCTAAATACACACATTTTATTGTGAATATACATTTATTTATGAATATAGAACTTTATATATATTTATGTAGTATATAAATATTAGTTATACATTTATATATAAATTATATCAATTAATGTATGCATATTATTTACTAGTAGCTTTTATATCTTCTCTCTCATTTAATAAATTATTTTTTTCAACGTTAGTAAGGAGCAAACTTTCTTTCTTTGTCTCTTCTTGAGTTCAAGGAAACTCCCTAGCACCCCTAAAGCAAACCTCATTGCTCAAGGTGCTCAGGTTTAGCTCTACAGCACTCCCTGGACATGGAATCTTCAGGAATGGTTTAAACAAATCATGATGTGCTCTCTGAGGGCAGACAAGAACGCCTTCTTCCTTAAGCATGCAGAATAGTAAACACTCCCAAATTGAACTTAGTCAGAAGATGACTAATATAGAGGGGAAAAATCTAATTGCTGGGCAACTGAGTAGCCCCACCAGTTCGTATCTGAGTTTGCTGTCCTCACTTTCCATGCTCATTTCATTTCAGAACTATGTCTCCCTTTCAGCTCCACCCATTCCTAAAAAACACCCAATTTAAAAACATCACTGGAGCTCATGTGACACTGGATGAGAAAATAAACTCTGTGTCATAGCATGAAATTCTGAACTATGTCATTTTCCTAAAGGTCTTGGACTTCAGGTGAAAGTAAGGGAGTTTGTTCCCCAGGATCCACGTGGTCAAGATTTCATCATACATGAGGAGTTGATAGACTGGGCCGTCGGATTCAAAAAGGTTGCAGAAAACTCAGTCTTGGATTAATTCTTCCTCTACATCACAAGATAGAGACCATATATGAGAATAATGGTGAAATTATTTAACTCATAACAAAATTCTCATTTATTGATATAATTTTTCTTACTGTTCAAGAGATATTGAAAGTACACTTTTAATTAAGGAGAAATTCCCAAATATTGAAATGCTTTCTATGCTACAGCAGGACAGTGAGGCGACCAATTTAGTAGGAGGAGCTGATAAAAAATTGATGATTTAAATTCCCATTTAAGCTGAAAAAGTGTCAATCTCATTGTTTGCAAATTCATTGCTGTCCATGCATTGTGCCTTGAAGACATAACAGATGCTGACCATCTAGACTTTTGATGACTTGTATATACAATTCAAATTGTCTTTGGCCATTTGGTTTTCTTCCAGAAAACAGATTTTATTCTCTTTAACTAGAATCGAAAGAATTGACATTAAGGTTTTTTTTAATATTTAAATATTTTATTAATATTCCTTATATTTCCATCTCTTCATCCCACCTTTATACATTCTTGTAGAAAAATTCACCATCAGAAAAAAAGATTCCTTTTGCTCTTCCAGGAACTACATTCTTCCTCTTCATCAGATTTCCCTTTAAAACTCAGTCCTGTAAGTCATCATTCAAGATGCTATATTTATTATATCATTCAAGCCCGTCCCTGTGTCTTTGGTGTAGAATCTACCTGACATTAAATATATTACTAAATAAATTCAATAATTGCAATTTGTACTAATCAAACAATTCTCATGTTAATGTATTGTATGAATTTAAATATTATTTATTATTAAGGTAAAATATGCTTATAGTTCAAAAAAGTAATCCAGAAATACCATATTCAGAATCACATTTGGCAATAACAAATATGATTCATGATCAGATGTCCCATTGGCTTAAAACAAACAAGCGTCCTAGTCATTGAGATGGAAAATGTTTTAAATCATTATGTATCTTCATGTTGGGAATTTTTTTCTGCAGATTGACCTTGATTTTATTTTGCTTTCCCTGGGTGCATCAATCATGTCACATCTTAGAGGTGATCTTTAAGAGAGTTTTTGAGATAATTTAAATAATATTATCAATTATTCAATATTATAAAATAATAAAATATTATCCAATTATATAGTATTGTTCAGTATTATCAATAATTCTCTTCTTTCAAACTCCCCCCTATGGGTGTAAGATGTTCTGTCAGCCAGGATTAAGGAAAATCCCTCAGGAAGAGAGCTACCTGCTGCTTTGACTGTGTATTGTGCCCAGAGAGAGAAAAATGTAATCAGACAGGTATGAACTGGCAAAACTACACAATCACTTTCTCTCAGCTCTTCTTTGTCTCCAAATAAAATGTAAAGGGTCTGGGATTAACCAATAGCATCACACTTCTTCTTTATTTTCTATTATTTCATTCACTCATTCAATACATTCATTTAGGTAATCAATACATCATTTCCATGTTGGGAGTTACCTTGATCTGGCTTCTTTATACTCACATTGTTAGGTTATGCTGAAGCAGCTCTTCTCAAGGGAATACAGCTCTTAAACTACATGTTGTGTTAGGCAAACACTTAGAGATTTCGTAGCACCATATACTAATCTTGATCACAGAATAACACACATGGTATTAAGATGGAAGTAAGTGTGGGTGTCTTTAGGACATGCTTCCTATTCATATCTTTACACCCAAGGTGACGAGCACTGTGTCTTACAAATAGTAGGTGTGCAAAAACCGGAACTAAAGATTCAATAAATGAATGGATATATTATATTATTATTACTCTGGTAGAAGACATAAACAATGAACCGAGCATGCAAACTTGATAAGATAAAGGCCCTGCTTTCCAAGAAATCATAGTGAGGTACATGTGAAAAAAGAATAGCAGGGCAATTTGAAAAGTGCCATAATAAATGTAGTTAGAAGTTAGCAGAGTCAACAAGAATAGTCTTACTTGGATGAATCAGATAATCCTTCATGGAAAGCTAATGTTTGAGTTGAGTTTTTAAAAACATGTGGGGATTTGTCAGTTCAAGATGAAGAGGGATTCTTGGCAATAGAAGTTTGGACAACAAAAGTTATGCAAGATGAATAAGTTCTGGCAACCTACGGTCCAACATGGGCCTATAGTTAACAATAATGTATTGTAGACTTAAAAATTTACTAGGAGGGTAGATTAATGTTAACTGTTCCTACCTCAAAAGAAAAAAAGTATTTTCAAAAAGGAGGTTAAAATAAAAAAATAAAGAGGACAGGAGGAAGCATTTGGAGGTGATGAATAGGTTTAAGGGCTTGATTATAGTGATAGATTCACTGGTGTATATTATCTCCAAAAACATTAAGTTGTACACATTAAGTATGTACAGCTTTTTGTATGTCAGTCAAACCTCAATAAAGTGTTTTTAAAATGTTTTTATGTGGTATATGCAGAAATATGGAATAAGACTAGTATGGCTGGAATGAGATGATAAAAGACTGATCATGGATGATGATGGAATAAGTAAATAATGAAAAAAAAAAAAGCCCATCATATGTAAAGTACAATATTCCAGTCTTAACAAACAAACCAGCAAGGAATTCATACGTACTAATTACCAAAGTTATCTCTTGCGATTGCTAAATGTTCTGTCCAGTAAAATAATGCATGAAATAACATATTACAGAAATAAATAAGGGCTGGGGGAGAGAGCATGTTTACAAATTATGTTTGTTGTTAGAATGCATCTATCTATAAATTAAAAAGAAAACAAACTAAATGTGTCTTTTAAAAAATATTTATTATATCCCATAAAAAAGTCCAGAGTAATTTACTACGATGATTCTTTGTGCCAGAAAAAATAAAAGCACAGTGTTGTATTATAAAGATGGAGAGGGAAATATGTTTCGTTCCATTTGTTATTTACTTAATGAATATTGTCATAAATATCACTTTTCAAAAATAAAAAAAAGTGAGACAATTAAAAAAAATGGCCAGAGAGAGAATGACTCCAGGATTAGAGAATTCAGCAGCTCAAAACTATAATCAAGCACAGATAATATTCTCATATTTTGTTCTATCATCTTCTGGTTCCCAGCATTCTCTTCAGGCTGGGCTTTTTGTGGTCTCAAAGGCTGAGCTGTTTAAAGTATTATACCATAGTAATCGAACAGAAAGATGAAAAAGAGTGGGCATCTACTCCCCCTGATTTTGTAAGAGTAACTCAAAAACACATCCTCCAAGTGGGGCCAATTATAATTGATTTAGGGCTGTCAGCCTCCCCTCAATAACACGGCCTCATGGAAGAAGTTCAATGTCAAAGCATAACTGAGCTGCTGGTAGAAAGGTGATCGATGGGTCATGAAAAGGCAACCAGTGGAATCTGCTTCAATGTTTACTTACATAATGCAAAAAATATTTTAAATTAGAATGCAAAATTGTCTAGTCAATTAGTGGGATCCAAAATAATGTATCAGGCCGGCCCTGTGGTGCAGTGGTTAAAATTCAGCATGCACCACTTTGGTGGCCCGGGTTCATGGGTTCAAATGACAGGCATAGACCTACACCACATATCAGCCATGCTGTGGTGGCCACTCACATACAAAATAGAGGAAGACTGGTACAGATGTTAGCTCAAGGCTAATCTTCCTCAATCAAAATATAAATAAATAAATGAATAACTAATTAACTAAATAAAAGATGAAATTAATGTATCAATAGTAATTATTTTCCCGCTTATCAATAGTAAAGTGATAGATAATGCAGTATTAAAGTCTCATTTCTCACTCTCAAAAACACAAAAACGTAACGCACAAAATACGTTAGAATGTGTTCAGCTCAAAGTGATAGAGAACCTCATAGCGGCCTTAAATCATGACATTTGTTATTTATGTCACAAGAATTTCAGAAATAGACAGATGCAAAGGTTTTTTTTTTCTATCAACAGTTTGATAACAAAGACTCAGGCTCCATATAACTTTTGCTTCAACATGCTTAGTGTGTTGGATTTTATTTTTACGCGTGTCTGCCACTGCTCATCATCCACAGGGGAAAGAAAGAGGAAGAGTGAGCTATAGCATCCTATTAGATGCAGGTTTTATTTAGTGCAAGAAAGAGACCACACAATCAGATTGTCATTGATTTAGGCCCATGGCGCATAGCTGACAAGTGAGGTGGAGCACACTCTGGCAAAAATTAGCTCAGATCTGCCACAATTGGCTTAGGTCTCTCAAAATTGGGATTCTAATAGCTAGGTATAATGGAGGAAGTGTACTTGTAGGTAGTTGCTGTATGTTATGCGAAGGATAGTTTTAATTATTGCTAAAAATGTGTTTGGGAAATGCAAAAGAAAATGAATACATTTAGCGCCATTAAATTTCCCAAATGGAATGTCTGAATATTACAAGTCTGTATCCTTTTCTAAATAATTTTTAGCTATAACGCAATTCAAACCACTTTATCAAAGGAATTTACTTTGAAAGTTAAGAATTTTACTACGTTTTTTATCAAACAAAAATCGAGTTAGAAAAATCGAGAGACAAGATTTATATAGAAAAGTGAGTCAAAAAGAAAAGCTGTAATTACAGTAATTGCATTGTTCTAATATTATTTGTAGAAATAGGGACGAGAAAAGAATGGCCACTTTCAACAATAAGAATGGCTGCTTCATGCCCTGAGGTCAGAGATGAGCAGTTGTGGCAGAGACCCTATGGCCCACAAAGCCTAAAATATTTGTTCTCTGTCACTTTACAATAAAAGTTTGCCAAAACAAATTCATAGGCCAGGGCGTAGCCCTTGAATGATGGCCGATGGGCATGCCTGCATATGTGTTGCAGCTGCCTCATCCTCAGCTGAGATGACTTGTTCCCATGTGTTCTTCTTGCCTCACAGTGCTCTCCAGAGCGATTGAGATCTAGGTGAGCACAGTGGTAAAGCACTTGATGTCCCTGATGCCCTGCCTTCCTTTCCCTGCCTCACTTTCCCAGTACCTCACTGGTGTGTTGCAAAATCCCCACCACCTAAAATACTCGTCCTTAAACCCTTAAGTTTATGGAAACATCCAACTAACACAAGACCCAAACTTGGAGCTTCTGGAGGTGGATTATCACCTACTTGAAGCTAAAAGCATTCTGGCATAGAATGGAACTGTTTAATGTGAATATTATTAACGTAAGTCTCTGCAACTTTGTGTCTCACAACCAAATAAGGTGTGGGCTGTGGGCCCTATAATGTCAATGAGACTTTTTTGTTTTTTGTCTTGGGAATGTGGAATAGCGGCTGACTGAAACACCAAGACTTTCCTTTCCTTTTCAAATAGAGATCAATGTACAGGGCATCCAGGAAGCCAGTATGCAAACAATGAGAGAAATTGCAGCCTGCTGAAAGTTGTGACATTTCTGGCATTTGAAGATTCTTTAGGGAAGATTCTGGCTTGCACAGCTCCTTGCTTCTCTGTTGTCACAGCAGTGGTCCTTGGGGGTCTTTGTGAAGCACCGAGACACTCCTGTAATCAAAGCCAAGAGTTGGACTCTCAGCTACATCCTGCTCATCTGCCTCACCCTCTGCTTTCTCTGCTCCTTACTCTTCATCGGCTGACCCAACACAACCACCTACATTATTCAACAAATCACATTTAGAATTGTTTTTACTGTGGCTGTTTCCACTGTCTTGGCCACAACCATTACTGTTGTGGTGGCATCCAAGGTCACTGCACCAGGGATAGGGATGTGGCAGTGGTTGGCGTCAGGGGCACTTATCTTCATCATTCCCATCTGCTCCTTTATCCAGCTGAGTCTCTGTGCGATCTGGCTGGAACCTCTCCTTCTTCATTGACACAGACGCACACTCTAAACACGGCCACATCCTCATCGTGTGCAACAAGGGCTCAGTCACTGCCTTCTACTGTGTCCTGGGATACCTGTGATCCTTGGCCCTGGGCAGCTTCACTGTGGCTTTCCTGGCCTGGAACCTGCCTGACACCTTTAATGAAGCCAAGTTCCTGACGTTCAGCATGCTGGTGTTCTGCAGTGTCTGGGACACTTTCCTCCCTGCCTGCCACTGCACCAAGGGCAAGGTCATGGTGGCCGTGGAGAGCCTCTCCATCTTGGCCTCAAGTGTGGGGCTATTAGGCTGCATTTTTGCCCCCCTGTGCTACATTATCTTCCTAAGGCCAGAGAGAAACCCATCAAGAGGGTTAAGGAATACAACTGGTTCAGGTGAAAATAATCAATATATATATTTTTTTCACTAGAATTTGCATACACCTGAAAAATAAACTACCAAATTTTTGCAAGCAGACTTTAAGTACCACGTAAAGGGCCGGTCCCGTGGCTTAGCTGTTAAGTGTGCGGGCTCTGCTACTGGCGGCCCGGGTTCGAATCCCGGGCGTGCACCGACGCACCGCCTGTCAGGCCATGCTGAGACCACGTCCCACATACAGCAACCAGAAGCATGTGAAACTATGACATACAACTATCTACTGGGGCTTTGGGGAAAAAAAAAGGAGGAGGATTTGCAATAGATGCTAGCTCAGAGCCGGTTTTCCTCAACAAACAGAGGAGGATTAGCATGGATGTTAGCTCAGGGTTGATCTTCTTCACACACACACACACACACAAAAATAGTACAAAGTAAATTTACCTTACATCTCCAATTAATTTATTGCTTTACGTTCTTTTGGCTTTGTACAATGACCCTCGGAATTCAAATGCACAAATACACAAATATGAATATCAGCTCAGATTAATTTTCCTCTAAAATTATCTGTGGTAGATTGCATAAATGTCCACACATGAGTTCTCTCCCTCCATCTGTGTGTTTTGGTAGAACCCTCCCACTTTGACTCTGTGTGGACTTGGCCTTTTAACTTGCTTTGGTCAATTGGACACTAGTAAATGACAACAACACATCTTTAAGAATATATATTAAGGATAACTTTACTAATTTTACGATCACGGATATTCTCCTGTATTGTCATCCACCACTGTTATGCACTGAGTATTTCTACTTTTAATTTTAGCCCTATAATCCATTTGGAGTGATTTACTTGTGAATAATGTTAGTCGATGGTCCAGTGTTTTATTTTGCAAAAGGATATCTTATTGTCTATAAAACAATTACTGTATCATTTTAAAAGTTGATTTTAAATACAGTGAATCTGAATGATGTTTGAAAAATGGATATTATTTTCATTCATAATTGTAGTATATCTCTCCATTTCTTCAGAGCTTTTATGTCCTTTGGTATATCTTTATAATCTTTTTCATTTATCTTACATAACTTATAAATTATATAACTACATATGGCATCATGTTTCATAAATCCAATTATTTCAAATATTTTATTTCTCCTAAGACTAGAATAATTTATATGTTTAAAATATTTCCTGCTAATAAAATGATATTTTTATATGGTTATCTAGTATCTTTTCACATCAGTCAACTTATTTAAAATTCTAAATTTTATAAGTTATTTCCCACTAAAATAATAGATTTTCTCTTCTTCCTTAATATTATTTACCTTATTCTTTCTATTCTCATTTTTAAATGACTGGGCTCTCTGGTGCCACACTGAATCACAATAATGTTTACCAGGAACATTTTCCTCTTCTGAAGTGTAGCATAAACACCAGATAAATTCTTTGTCAGGGAAAAGCAGTCATCTAAGAGAGAGAAAACAAAAACGTGAAAGGGAACCATTTCTACCTGGAAGTCAACAGACTTCCCTCTCTTGGTTATTTAATGCTAGATATGTTATGACAATGTACCCACTGAGAATTAGAGGATCTCACTCTAGTTCCAGGAATTAACCTTGGTCAAATAGTTTAACTTCTTTAGACTTTCTTCATCTTTATTATGAAGAGCTTGAAAAGTGTTTTTGAGTTTTAATGTCCTATGATTCCAAGGTATCCTTTACCCAGATGCACCTGACAAAGAGCAGAGTGAATTTTCAGTTATCTACTTTTCCATCAACATTATCACTTAGGGAAGAAGAATGCCCCTGAGCTAACATCTGAGCCAATTCTTCTCTAATTTTTCTCTGTGGGATGCACCACTCCTCAAGAATGGCTTGAGGAGTGGTGCATTAAGTGTCTGGTGGTGCATAGGCCTGTGCCCGGAATCAGAACTAGTGAACCCCGGGCCACGAAAGCAGAACACAGGAACTTGACCACTACTCAACTTGGCCAGGCCCCAATATTATTTTTGTCTGAGGAAATGGATGTATGGAAACACTTAACTATGGTTTGTAAATAGATAGTTCATAGGGGAGTTTTGTCTGCAAGAATGCAAAGAGAGGGTACATAGTTGCAATATGTCTTTGTATGTAAATATCTAGATGGAAACTTAACGTGGCTGCACCAACGAAGGACATGACAACATGATACATCTAGAACTAATACATCTACACATACAAAGAAGAAAAAAACCCACTATGTATTCGATCGGGATACATAGCATTAGGCTAGACTTGTTCAAAGACTTTGAAACACTGACCCCAAAATCTCACTTCCTCCACCCTACAAGGTATCCAGCTTTGGGTCATTCTGGCGACCCAGAAGTCCCAGGTCCAGCTGTTGCCCAACCTGGAGGGTTTCCACAAAGTCCCTTGACTTGTCATCATGCGGTTAAGGGTACGAGTGTGCTAGACTTCAGACTAGGAGGATAGGTATGGAGAAAATGGATCTCAAAAAGTTAGCAGTTGTCCTAGCATCTTTTCGATGGACTAGATGCTGGACTTCCTGGTGGTTCAGAGTCAGGCCGTCAATGGAGCACTTGTGGCTGCACCAGAAGTGAACCAAAATGTGCACCGGAAGTGGACCAAAATCAGCAACAGAAAGTGAACACAGGCTTGCAAGTGGGAAGTGGAACATGGCTCCCACCAGGATGAATTGTGTGGCAAGTGGTACCATCTTAATGTAGAATGTGTGTGTGCCAGCAGTTGGCAGGAAACTGGAGTGGTGGGTTTGATGTAAGCGCTGAGTGGAGGGGATTTTTGAGGCCTGGGGGGACCAAATCAACCCATAACAGTAGCCTTGTCTCAAGCCAGAGGAGGTGGGTTTCAGTGTGGTAAGTCATAATTTGATGTGGTGGTTGCAAAACCTAGAAGCCCTTGCCTCTGCCAGAGTCTCATGTCTGTGTGTATTGGATGCATTTTGCAATTCCCAACTCAGTAGTCATGTATACTTTAATATTTTTATCTTAAGAATATATTTTACTTGACCCAGTATGTCAAGAAATATTATGGTCTCAATGTATAATCAGTATAAACATTATTATTGAGATGTTCTATATTCACTTTTGTCGTACAAATTTTTTTTTAATCCATGCATATTTTACACTCATAACATATCTGAATTTAGACTAACCATATTTTAAATGCTCAATAATGACATATGGCCAGTGGCTACCAGATTGGCTAACAAAATAATTAATAAATATTATGTTTTTGGAGCTGTTTTAGATTTATGGAAAAATTCAGATGAGAGTATAGAGTCCCCGTATACTCTTCCTCCCTGCACACACGCACGGTTTCCATTATTATTAACATCTTGCATTAGCGTGGTATATTAGCTATAATTCAGGAACCAAGATTAATACATTATTATTAACCAAGAACTATAGTTTACATTAGGGTTCACTCTTTGTCTTGTACATTCTGTGGGTTTGGGGAAATGTATCCTGTGCCCACCGTTACAGTATCATACAGAATAATCATTTTCCTGCCATAAAAATGCACTGTGCTCCAGGGCCAGATAGATGTATAGATGTGGCCCTTGTCATTGATGTTTGGGGTGATTGGAACATAGGTGTTTTCCAGCATGTATCCTCCACTTTAGGATGAAAAAATAAAGGAATTTCCCACACAGTCCCATGTTCTCACAACAGCATAAATAGTGGAGGAAACTAATCCTGAAGGTGTGGAAGTGGATCATCACACCATATTGATTCCTGGGATTAACAAGGTTAAAAGAACTGAGGAAGAGGAAAGGAGGAAGATTTTTAAGAATAAAAAATGTAGCTTTATTTCTGCATTGATCTCGAGCTATGGATATGGAATTTTCTGAATTCAGCATGACTATTGCTTCCCCAGGCAGGGACTCACGTGCTTATGGTGTTTCTGCACTCATGATTGGTGTGCAGTCCTGCATGGGTCACACATGGAATGTTCAGTGGCTGCCCTGGGCCCTGGGTGTATGAAGCTGTCCCTCCCTATCTTGGACTTTGGAGGGAGAGATGCTGGAACGTTCTTGGCTAAGGCTTGACTGACATGGATACTTTCTGAACCTTTCACCTTACACTTGATATCACATCCTCTGATGCAGTTATTTTACAGCATCACAAATGGCATTCATGTGGATGGCTTGTTGACAAAGGTTTGGGACCCCATCTGCCCAAGAAGATGTGGTCCCTGAAGCCTTGTTATCCATGGACCTGGATGAAATCATAGTGCCTAAGGCTGGAGAGGATGTTCCTCAAACATGTTTTCCAAGTGGTGTTTTTCATCTGGACACAAGACCTCAGATGCAGAGCCCCTGGGCAGAGAGGGGTCTGGATCTCACCAGAGGAGAGGAAGAGACTGCTGAAAGGAGTCAGAGAGCATTAGAATTGCTTTTCCAGTCCACAAAAACCACATATACACATGTATGTGTGTGTGTGTTTGTGTGTGTATGTGTTACTATACTTGACATGTGTAGATATCTCCTTAGGCTGCATGTTCCACGTCTGCTTCTGCTGCCTCACACCTCACACAGAAACAGGGCTTTGCAGAGATTTCTAAGATGTTCCTTTTGATTTTCTTCTTCCTGTTCCTGCAATTTCCTCTCTTTGTCTGTCATTTGGCTTATCCTGACTGCTTTTTGTGAATTGAACCCAGTGCATACAAGGCTGGAGATGTGGTTATTGGTGGGTTTTTCCCCTTGTATACGTATTTCTTACACAGAGGGATCAAGAAGCCTAGCAAGGATGTCACTTTGCAGTGGTAAGTGCCTATTTATTTATATTCTGCTTGATTATTATGATGAATGATGCCTATGGGATCTGTGGATGGATAGACCAAGGCGCTGTGCATCACCTGTCCTGTCTTTCCCCGGCATCCCCACCTTCCCAGAATTGTCCATTATTATCTCTATCACTTCCCGCTGACTTGTTGCTTCCTTCAAAGGAGAGAACAGTGCTTTTATATTTTCCAGTTTTCTTCCTTTTAGTGTCCAATTTTCAGGGCTAGAAGCTTAGTGAGACAGCACTCTCCACCAACATACTCCACGAACTCTGCACTTCCTCCTGCCTCAGCTGCCGCTGCATAGTGCTCTACCTTCTGCTCTTTTGGGGGGAGAATCCCAGCCTGTACAAAGGAGCCCTTGGGTGGGTGTGATCCTGTGTGCCTTCCCTTCACACGTCTTTAGTTGTGACTTATTGTCTTTGTTTTAAGCAAGGGCTCGAGAGCGCTTTTCTGTGGCGTTTGTTAGTTATTTTAACAAAAGCATGTTAAGGAAGTGCCCTCCAAAAAGAATGTGTTTTAGAGAAGTGGATCCTGAATTTTATCAAATGCTTTATACCCTTCATGAGCATATTGTGGTTTTTTCCTGGCAGAACGGTGAGGACATTAAATGTGAAAATATTAAAAGATTATCTAATTTTCTAATAGTCTGTTTAAGATGATTCCTTGTTCACATTTTCTTTTTGGTCCTGGTAACAGGCTCATGTTAATTTCATAATTAATAGAGATATACCTTCTTATTCTATATTCTGGAAGAGTTTCCTGGTAGAGTAAATATCTATTCTTAAGTTTTAGAAACTATTCATCTGAAAATACATCTAATCCACCATATATTTGGAATTTTCTTTCTTAAAAACTCTCTTGAAACCATAAAGAACATTTGTAAAATTTTCTATTTTCTATTTGAACCAGTTTGAGTAATTCCAGTTTCATTTAAAAAGCACCTTTATCACTGAGATCCCAAAAGGCATCTCCATATGCAGATGCACAACATTCTCTCTGATTTCGCTCCTTGTCCGATTTTCTCACCTAATGTTGTTGATGTTTGCCTTCCCCAAATACTTTTTCTTTATCAGAATTGTCTGTATGATGCCTATTTTATTGAGCTTCCCAAAGAATCAGAGTGACTGATTACTTTTCTTCTGGACTTATTTTATACTTGTTTTATACTCTTATTTCTGCTTCTATCTCTCTTTCTAAATTATTTTTTTTATGTTTTCTTTCTCCGCTCTCCTAGTTTTGAGTTGAGAGTTTAATTCACTCGTTTTCATTTTTATTTACTATTCAAGATATTTAATGCTCAGATATTTTTTTTCAGAACAGACAGTTTTATTCTCTTCTTCCTTTCTCTCTCCTCTCTCTCCAGGGCTCCATGCTAATCAATGGTTTGATTTCCTGTTTCACCAAAGAGTTATTCATGAGAGTGATTAGTGGCTTATAAATTGTCTGATTTGTTTAAGATATGTTGGCAGTTAATGAGCATTTTTGCGTGCAAGTTGGTTAAGGAACTGGATTTCAAATCTGCCTGTTCCTCTGATGAGCTACTGAGTCAGAATTTCTGTGGTTGGCCATGTATCTCTCTTCTGGAGGCTTTAGGAATTGATTACTATGTAGAAATTGCTTGCTGGACGAGGATAGGACCTAATTTTATAATAATATTATTTCTTTGCTTCAGAGTAGAAAGTTTGAGATTTATATGCAGGCATGTGTGTGTGTATGCTCCAAAAATAATTAATGATAAATCAAGATTAACAATATATACGATTCCTATATTGACTTTTTTTTTGGACAAAGTCTGAGTAGTGAGTTGAATACTCTTACTATGGTTGTAGTTAGGTTCACTTTACTTCATATTTTTAAAATCCTTTTTTTAATATATGATTGAACAAATACTTTTTGACTGCTAACCACCTTTTAGTCCCTAAATATTTTGCCTTCAGATATGTGTACCGTTATACACATTCATATATAAAAGTTTCATATTAGTTGTGGCTTTACTTTTGTGAGCACGTGTATGGACTATTACTGACAATCCCTTTTCTTTCAGCATCTACGTTCAGTGTTAGTTTCCTACGTCTTCGTGGAATGTAGAGTAACATTCAATATTGAAACTGTGATTTAAGTAATTTCAGTATAGTATAACTGATATATGTAACATTATCTCTGTGGTTCTATTTTTTTGTACTTTGCTTTTTTTCTTTTTTCCTAGTTTTGTTCTGTTTAAAGTAATTTTCCTTATTCAATTTTTCTCCACTGTGTTGGATATACAGATCATTCTCACATTCTATTTTAGATTATTATTATTATTTTTTTTTTTTGCTGAGGAAAATTGGCCCTGGCCTAACATCCATGCCCATCTTCCTCTACCTTATATGGGACACCGCCACAGTATGGCTTGATGAGTGGTGCATAGGTCTGCACCAGGGATCCGGACTCATGAACCTTAGGCCACCAAAGCAGAGTGTGCAAACTTAACCACTACACCACCAGGATGGCCCCTATTTTACAATATTTTTAATTTGAGAAATAAGAAGAACCCAGAATCTGAAGTCTTGCCTCACTGACTCCTCAATGTTAGATGAAAAATTAATTAGTATTTTACTTCTTTTCTTTTTCTCCAAATCCAATGTCTCTAGGTATAGATTAAGCACTTGGTTCAAGATGGTTTTAAATTTTATGCACATTCTTTAAAGTTGTTTGTATTTTGCATTTTTTATAAATCACATTAACACAAAGTACTTAGACAATTGTTTTACTTTTTCAGTGTTCACTTCTTTGGTGTGGTGCTTTTTTTTGAAACCCGTCCTCCTCAAGCTTGATTAATGATCTGAATGATCTGCAGGGCTTGTTAAAACGCAGAAGGAATGCTGGACCCCACCGCAGATATTCTGATTCAGTAGGTTTTGGGTGGGGCTGAAGGACTGGCATCTCCATATTGTGATTGGAAGCTCCCCTGCCTAATATTCCTTATTTTTTTTCATTTCACAGGCAGTGAAGTCCGTGTCTCAGTGTAGGGCTGTCCCTCCCCAATCCTTTGATTCTTCACAGGTGTTATGCCACAATAAACTTCTTGTACTCCTAACTCCACCTCAGCATTTGGATGCCCCAACTGATGCTCAAAAGTTCTTCATTTTTCCTCAGAAAGAGGTACTTTATTTTCAGAAAAGTCACACAATCTGCAATAAGTTTAATATGGATGCTGCTCTCTGCTCTTTAGAGATTGCAATGTATTTTTACAACACCTGCACCATTCTTCCTTGTTCTCAGCATTTAACGCTCTAATATTGGAAACACATGGGGCTTCTGGACATTCTGGAAATTCTCCCTTCTTCAAGTTTAATTGATCATATCACATCTGAACTAAGTTGTACTACATTTGGCCATATCATGACTTGTCACATGACCATCAGTTATATGTATAGAATGTGAGCATCTCACAGAAACAGAATGTTCCTGGAGTGTGTCTCTCAATGATTCTTCTCCTAAAATTTGATTAAATATGTTCTAAATAGAGGTTTTCAGTTAAATGTACCTAATCCATCCATACATTGTTGGTCTGTAAAATGTTCTATATCATAAACTTATTTTGCTGAATAGCATGTAAATTATTTCTATGCCCCCAAGCTCACACATTTGATTGTAACATTTATTTTCTTTTCAACTTAAAGAAAGAATTTCTATTAAAAGAAAGAAAGCCAAAGGAGTATCCAAAAGAATGAAATACTATGAGTATAGAGGACTAGATAACTTGAAGTGGTTTCCCTCCACATAACAATATCTTCCGTAAAATATAATTTTATTGCATTCTTGAGTTCACATGAAGTAAGCCAAATCTCAAAGGACAGAAGAAGGAAACTGTAAGCACTAGACAAATTTGGATTCACCCAGTGGTCAAAGGTCAGTACGATCCTCTAATGAAAGGATTTGTCTTTGTGTCACAAGTGACCTGAGGGAATGAATCTGGGAGTCACAGATTAGTTGTGAATCACACAAAAATGTCACTTAGCTTGGTGTCAACGCACGTGACTGTGAGCCGAAACAAGTGACATTCTTCTCTGGAGGAAAGGATCTAAACTAAAGCCTTACATTCTGTACACATTAAAATCATACAAAAATGAGCTCATAATCAAAGTTCACCAAACAAATAAGGAATACATGTCATTGTCGATAAGTGTCATCAACAGATGAGAAAATTAAAAATAAAACAATAGATTTAAACAGTAAAACCTCAAATATGAGATTTACCAACTTCAAGATATAAAATAACTGTGTATAAACTGTTTATAAAAAATGGAACCAGAAAAATGGGAATAACAAAATCAAACAGGAGACTCTAGAAATTATCTGAAATATTTGCCAAAGGGCCTTATAGAACTTTAAGAGATGAAAAAGACTTAACTGTTCAGTTTCAAAACTCCACAGATAGGTTCTACAACAGAAGAGAGAATACAAAACTAATTTTGAATTCTGAAGGAAACAGAATGCATCATAGAAAGACAAGGAAGTAGAAAACATGAAAGATAAGGTAGATATGGAGATGATGAGACAGAGTAAAGAAAAAGGAGAAATATAATACTGTACAACAAAAACAAGTGAGTCATGAGGGAAAAACTGAAAGTTAAAGGGTCTATAAATTTCTCAGGAGATGAGAAATTATATCCACTTCAGGCAATGTGGGCTGGTGGTAAAATAGAAGTGGAGAATATAACTCTGACCCAAATAGAGGAGATACAATAGAATATGGAAAACAAGTATAAATCAATAAATTTTAAAGGGAAATAACATAATAAATCTTGTGGAAAAAATAGAAGGACAACATATAGATAATGGGGGCAAAACAAGGATATAAATGATCACAACAAATGTAAATGGAATAAATTCTGTAGTTAAATACAGATTGTTAAATTTGATGGGACAATGACAAAAGTAACTGTATCTTGTTTACAAGACTTGTGAAAACTAAAAAACATGGAAAACTAGAAATTCAAAATAGAATAGAACATATAAACATATGCTAGTAAAATACCAATCAAAAATCAACACAGGGTAGCTGTAATAATATGAGATAAAACAGATGAGGAAAAAACCATCATTAGGAAGTAAGTGGTTAATTCACAATGGTATATAAGTTCAACTGATCATGAAGATATAGTCGTTGTTATACTACACACGATGTCATGTGAAGATAATATAGCCTCAACTAGGAAAGGAAGGAGGAGAAGGAGAAGACAAGAAGAAACAAAAGGAGGAGGAGGAGGAGGAAGTATAGGAGAAGGAGGCAGAGGAAGAGGAGAGGTAGAAATAATATACCTTCATAGTGAAGAAATTCAACATTCCTCTGAGACAAAGAATAACACATATCTGTTAATAGAGTATTTGAAAAACCAATTAGCAAGTTTGATTTAGTGGATACATATCGAACCCCATACCCAACAAGCGAAGAAAACTTATTCTTCACAAGGACACGGGGAGCATTAACAAGCAGTGAGCATGAACTAGGGTACTAATCAATCCTCAAATAATAGAACACTTGAAATAAGTACAAGTGACTGCTCTATTTTATTCTTGATGGTCTTACAAATCCCAGGCAATAGAAATACAAAGAATTTTCTTTGGCTTAGGAGTTATTTGTGTAGAAAGTCTGTAGAAAAGATGAATATAATATGGGCTATCAGGAATAGGTACTGTTAAAGATGTTAAGGATTAATTTTAATTTAATATTTTTTTAAATAAGAAATGGATGAGAAGCTTTTTAAACTTTACAATGCAGTCTTTCTTAGATTCCAAAGTGTTTCTAGTCCTTTCAGTTCTTCTTGATTCTTTCAATTGTTCCTGCCTGTTGATGATTCCTCGTTCATTGGATCTCTGAAGTTCACCTTAGTTTCCTGGTTTTTGATGGTGGCAGATGCACAGGTTTGAGGGGGCAGAGGCTTAGGCAATTTGAGTGACAGCTTTCTGTTGCACCATTCTCAACCTGCACATGTCATGAGTCTATGCTTGTCACTCACATGTCAGTTGCGATTATTCTTCCTCCCCAGGGCTATCCCCAATCTCATGCTAATATTGTTGCTCTTCTAGGAAGGATTTAATGGTGTGCTCAAATAAACAAGCATTTTGCCTCCTGAACCAAAGAGCCATTTACAAATCTAATCTGAATGTGATCTGATTTTCCATTCATTGTACTTTCTTTTGTGTACTTAACCAGTTACCTTCATGAGTGTGGAATTCACTAAGGACCTTCCACAGCTGGAGTCATGTTATTTTCTTTAGTTATAAATTTTAAGGCTTCAGGAGTGCCATATGTTGCCACAGACGTTCGAGTCAATAGCAAATTCATTTTAATGGAGTTATTGTATTGTATTTGAAGGAAATCATTTTGAGTATTTTCCCTAAGGATTCCTATCCATCTATGCAGGTTTCAGTACAAGATCTACCAGTATGCTCTGGCCTTGGTTTTTGCCATTGAGGAAATCAACGGAAACCCTCATATTTTGCCCAACATTTCTCTGGGATTTGATCTCTATAATGCCCTGCCCAGTGAACTGAGGTCATTGGAGAGTTCCCTGATTTGACTCTCGAGGTTGGGCAAGGACATCCCTAATTACAACTGCAGGAGAGAGAGCAAGTCTCTAGCGGTCCTTACAGGAACCACATGGGCAATTTCTGCCCAGATTGGAACACTGCTGGATCTGTACAAATTTCCACAGGTACGACTGGGTGGGATGGGGAGAGATGAAACCATGTCTCCTTTGGTGTCATTTTCAGGTGCCTAAATAGGAGGAGAGGAGAAGACTGGGTTTGTGCATCTCTCAAAAGATATGATCTCAAAGGGCACGTGTACAGGACCTTGGTGGAGTATGACATTTCCTTTCTTTGGAGTAGAGAGAAGGCTGAGGGGGAAGGAGATAAAGCAGTTTCTTGGAAGTCTACTGATCTTATTTTCTAGAAAACTTTCAGGGAGTGGAAAATGATTAGAAAATGAAATGAACTATTGTCCCCTTCTACCACCTTCAAGTGTTGTTGAACAGCCTTCAGGACTGAGAGTGTGGTTTTTGCCAATCCTCATCCTCATATTGCTTCCAATTGTCTTTTCCTTTTAGCTTACATATGGTCCTTGTGATCTTACCCTGAATGATGAAAAGTACTTTCCATTTCTCT
Organism: Diceros bicornis minor; assembly: GCF_020826845.1. Taxonomy (NCBI): domain Eukaryota; kingdom Metazoa; phylum Chordata; class Mammalia; order Perissodactyla; family Rhinocerotidae; genus Diceros; species Diceros bicornis. The sequence goes on from NW_026690866.1 coordinate 19,776,313, forward strand.
ATCAGATGGCCCCCAGGGACACATCTCTAGCCATTGGCATGGTCTCTTTGCTGCTTCATTTCAGTTGGAGCTGGGTGGGGCTGGTCATCTCAGAAGACAAGCAAGATGTTGAGTTTCTCTCAGACTTGAGAGGAGAGATGGACAAGAATGGAATCCGTGCAGCCTTTGTGGAAATGATACCTGTTTCTGAAATGTAATATTCCTCAATGACCTTGCCATATGATTTACAAGGAGAGGAAGCAGAAGGGAGTGTGGTTATCATTTATGGTGATGCCAGCTCTCTCGTAAGCTTGAGCTTTTCTACTTGGGAATATTTAGTAATATGGAAAGTCTGGGTCACGACATTACAGTGGGATTTTATCCACAGTGAGAGAGATTTCATCCTTGACTCATTACATGGGACTCTCATTTTTTGACACCACCCTAGTGAGGTCTATGACTTTGAAAATTTTATTCAGACAGTTAACCCTACCAAATATCCAGAAGACATTTGTCTCACTAGATTGTGGTACCCTTTTATTCCTTGCACCGTTTCTGAGCCTGATTGTAAAACACTGGAGAATTGTTCACCCAATGCCTCCTTGGGATGGTTGCCTTGGCAGATTTTTGACACGACCATGACTGAATGGAGTTACAATGTGTACAATGCTGTGTATGCTGTGGCCTGGAGACTTCATGAGATGCTTCTTCAACGTGCAGAAATTCAGCTAATGGGAAGTGGGAAAGATCTAGTGTTTTTTCCCTAGCAGGTAAAGTCTCTTCCACTTAACAGCATGTACCCTTGTAAAAGTGACTTTCTTATGGGTTTCCACAGGTGTTCAAACCAAGAAGTTAGGATTCTTTCTCCATGAAAAGCAGAGGAGTTTCTGTACTTGTTTCACTCTCTAGGAGGTAAGTGTAGTCCTGGGTAGTAAGTCATCAACAAGAAGGTTCTAGTGGCAACGAGGATGTGAGCTATGAGTCAAAATCAATGTTTTGTGTTACAAAGGGTCCCAACATCCTGCTTGCCTAATGTTTCAATAGGGATTATCCAGCCTTCTCCCATGCAGCTCCTCAATGACAAGAAGAAGAGAACTTATCCTTTACGTGACTATCTGGTGCTGAACATCATGGTGAATACTTTGCATAAATGATCTCATTTAATTCTGCAACCACTTTAGGTATTGCTAAAATCATTTTGCAGATTGATGGTCTGGGAAAATTCAGAGAGTGCATGGGGGTGGCTAGATTAGACTTTGTACTTGAGATTTGTCTGAATCCTATCACCACTGGTCATGTTGATATTCTTGTCTTTAGGCATTTTCTCTTGAAACTACCTGATATTTTAGAAACATTATGATATTGTAGTTCTCCATATGATTTCATTTGCTTTACTTCATTGGATACTTCTAATAAAGTTACATTATGAAGCAAGGATTACAGACAATGAAAGGCTGTCCCCAATTCAAGGTTTTTCTCTTTAACACCTGAGCCTACTTCACCGCAGGATGATGTGTCTCTTCTAGCTGTACCCCTTTTGGAGGAACATAGAATTTAACAATCCTGCTGGTGACTCAGGTAATTTGGCTGAAGGAGGAAAATCAGATTAAGAGTACACCATTCTCAACTTTTGGAATTTTCAGAAGGTCTTAGACTTATGGTGAAAGTAGGAGAATATTCCCAACATGCTCCACGTGGTAAAGATGTGTCTTTATCTGAGGAGGTGATTGAGTGTGCCAAAGAAATTACTGAGATGTGTTGATCCCAATCACAATTACTTACACCATACATGAATAACCATAATCTTGTTGGGGTTTTGTACTCCCTCAAAGCTTCATAAAAGGCCACATATGGGAATTTAACAATTCACTTCCAAGTGAAGTAATTTTTTCTTTTACCAATAATCCAAGATCGAAGCAAGACCTTCACAGCCAAAAAGATTGCAAGTTGATGAATGTTCAGAAGGTGGTTAGTAATTTTTAGGAATTATTAAAAAAAATTATTATGTACATGTTTTTAAGAGATAATGTTTTTGCACACTTAGTACACTACAGTATAGTGTAAACATAGCTTCTTTATGCACTAGGAGATCAAAAAATTCGTGTGACTCACTTTATTGCAATATTTGATTTGTTGTGGTGCTCTGGAAACAAACCCATCATACATCTGAGGCGTACCAGTCTTTTATATCATACAATAAGCATGGCATCCAACCAATGAACTGGATTTAGATATTTCAAGCTTCAGTTTGTTAAGGCCCAATACTCTAAAGCACGCTAGTTACTTGAAAATTAGGTAAAAGTCACAGCTGTTACCAAGTGTTATCTGATTTTCTCCAGACTCCACACTCTGTATGCAGTGAGAGTTGCAGTCCGGGATTCAGGAAGAGCCCTCAGGAGAGCAAGGCTGCCTGTTGTTTTGATTGCATTTCTTGCCCACAGAATGAGATTTCCAATGAGATAGGTGAGGATATGCCTTGCAGTGACATTCTCCACTTCTATTTTGTTTTTGTAGGGAAACATTTGTCCTGAGCTAACATCTGTTGCCAATCTTCCACTTTTATTATTGTCCCCAAAACCCTAGTACATAGTTGTATATCCAAGTTGTAAATCATTCTAGTTCTTCTATGTGAGCCATCATTACAGCATGGCAATTCACAGAGAGATGGTGTGGTTCCATGACCAGGAAACCAACCGGAGCCACCAAAGTGGTCAGCACTGAACTTTCATCACTAGGCCATCAGGGCTGGCTCTCCACCACTCTTTTGTATGCACCGTTCTCCCAAAGAAACGGACAAGCTCTGGATGAGGACTGCAGGGTCCAAATGTTTCTTTCCTCCATTTAGTAATTTAACTTTTATAGCCAAAAAAGCCAACTTTTTTTTATCATTTCCATCCAAAAAGATACACTCTGTCTCTACCTTGAACTAGCTTGCTTGACTCATTTTAGCATCATTGCAGGCATTATCATCTCAAGGAAACCCTTTTTGACCACTCCAGAGGAACCTAACTTAAATCTCTCTCATGGAATCTAACACATGGTATCGTAAGTCCTTACTTTTCATCTTCTTTAAATCTACATTTAGATCACATTGAACAAATCTTTATTTTTCCAAAGTCTGGTGCTGTTCTTAGCACAGAGCAGGAGCTCAGAAACGTTGTGTTTGATTTAAGGGGTAAGTATTTACATGGTATGCAAAGTGCTTAGGGTACAGCTTCCTTCAATGAGTACATACATCTTTTTTCTGATGTCCTAGAGTTCGCAGGTGAGTAAAGGAGACAACATGCAGTGAAGTGAATTCAAGGTGGTGACAAAGGGCTGCAATATAGGTACGCAGAGACCCATGGGGTGCAATAAGTGATAGTATATATATTTGTGGGGAGGGAACTGTAATGGACTTCTTCATAGAGGCAGTAGCATTAGTATTATGTCAGACTAATGAAGGCGGATTAAATTCTTGGTGGAATTCTTATAAATGGCAGAAACTGGCAAAATAACCTTGCATTTAATATTCTAGGGAGCTGAGAAAAGGTTCAACATGACTAGAACCCAGACAATGTGGGTTTGGGAGTTGGGTCATGAAGTAGAAGAGGGACAGAAAACCAACACTGAAGATTTTTCATACCATAATTAACATCTTGGAATTACTCAGATTTATGATATTAAATGGTGCAATGCTGGAATCCCCTCAATGGTGGCATTATCTAATTTTATTTTTGTGATTGATATGAAGCTTAATTTCACATCTTTTGTATAATTTCAATTTTTTTGAAATGTACTGAGATTGATGATATAGTCTGGCATATCGTCAATTTGGATAAAGCTTCCACGTGCATATTTGCCGTGTGGTAAGTTTTGGTATATGTTCCCTATGCACATCTAAAGAACACTACGTCCACTAACTTCAATTCCTACATGCTTGGAGATTAATAAATACACTTGTAAACAACTGATGATTAATGTGTAAACTATCATGGAAATTAGAATGTATTTCCAATGAAAAATACTTTTCATCAAATCTTATGGGTTGGAGTTAAAACTATCCTTAGAGAGACATATATAATCCTAGATTATATATATTTATTTATTATTTTGTATATTTAAATAAAGAAAGGTTGAATTTCTAAGTTGTAAGCATTCATCACAAGCTAGAAAAAGAGCAGAAAATTAAACACTAGGAAAATAGAAAACACAAAATGATAAATATTAGAGGAAGTGTTAACAAAATAAAAGACAAACATCAAAAGTATAAATAAAACTAAATTAGATTCTAATAAATGACAAATATACTCAATAAAATCCTAGTCCTAGTGTTCAACAAAACAGAAAAATTGCAACAAAAACATACCAAGGCTGAAAAAGAGAAATCTGTGCAGATCATATGGAAAATTTTTAAAATGAAGAAAACATAAATAACATCATGTTGATACAATGAAAATTAAGAAGAAACTCACAAATTTCCAGGCAAATAAAAGTTACCAAACGAAAAAATGAAAAATCTGAATATTGCCATACCTATTAGAGAAATTGAGACCATCTTTTAAAACTTTTCTATAAAATTTTATTGTAGGCTATTTATTTGGTACAAAGCTGATGAATCTTCCCAAATATTCAAGAAAGAAATAATATACATCTACTCAAACTCTTCCAGAGGATAGGAAAAACAGAAAACTTTTTGACTCACTATGAGAGACTAGCTTAATATTGGTACGAAAATATAACAAATTCATTGCAGGAAAGGAAATTACAGGCCACTCTCTTTCTTGGATTAAATTAATTTATCCTAAAAAAAAAATTAAATCAAATCAATGTTCCAAATCTAGCTATATTTTATAAGAAGGACATATCATGACCAAATAAGGTTCATGCAATGTAATTCAGTACACTAATCTCTGAAAAAAGAGAAATAATAATCGCAATAACTGTAAGAAAAACTAGTAAAATTAAACACCTATTCATATTTTAAAACAAACAACAACAACAGAACAACCCTTACCAAATCAGGAACAGAAGGAAACTCTCTTACTCCCATACACAGTAGTCACAGAATGGAACTTTAAGGTGCACTGTTGAAAGCAAGGATAAGAGAAGAATGTTCAACATCACTGCCTCTATTAGCAGGAAAAGAAATAAAAGGAATAATTTACTTCAAAGGAAGAAGTAAAATTGAAGTTATCTTCAGATGATATTATTGTATAAATGTAAAATCCATGTAAATTAATGTATTAATTGAGTTTAGTGGTGGCTGAATACAAGGTTAATATAGAAAATTTTGCTTCCATCTACCCGTCATAAGGCATCCAAAATTTGAATTTTAAAAAATGACATTTACAACATCTTAAAGTATGAAGTACCTAGAAATAAATTTAATGAGACTTTCAAAAGATTTCTGTCCATAAATTTGTAGAACAGCATTTAGAAAAATAGAGGAAGACTGAAAGAAGTGGAGGGATAAACCAAGTTCGTGATTGAACAGACTCAAAAGTCAACAGATATCAAAACTGTCCAAATTAATCTACAACTTCCACAAAATTGCAGAGAAAATACTGACCGTTCTGTGGAAATTACAATTGATACAATTCTTATGGAAATGATAAAGGAAAAACTTAACTAAGAAAATCTTGAAGAATATAATAGAGTGGGAGTACTTACTCTACCTGACATCAAGTATTATAGCATCACAATAGAGGAGGTTCATCAAGAGGATAAACAAGAAAATCAACGGAACCAAATGGTAAGTTCAGATACAAGATGCTCATATAGGGACTCATGTATAGACGACTGATTTACAAGGAAACACTGAGGAGGAGTGGGAAAATGAAAGACTTTTCAATAAAGCATGTTGGGTAAATTGGCTGTCTTCATGGAGAAGACAATGACTCGTCAACCCGAACTCACACCATCCACAGAAATCATTATCAGGCAGATTGTAGTTCTAAACATGAAAAGTGAGAAAATTTAAAGGCACGTAAAGAGGAAGGAGCAATGCCCCTGTAGAAGTAAAAACATGTATTTATGCCTGCAGGGATGAATGGGCACGGAACACTTTCAGAACCACAGGAAGATTTGGGAACCTTAAAAATCAGAGCAGAGGTATTAGAGGTAGGCAAGACCAAGTTTATACGGTCTTTTTGGTCTTCCTAAGAGTTTTTCGGATTTTTTAATGGAGGCTAAACATGATTCCACTTACATGTAGAAGTATCACTTGTGATGCAGGACAAGGGCAGGGAACCAGAGTAAAATGATCTTATGATAACATAGGAGAGAAGTGACTAAAATCTTAACAGAAGTGGTGGAAGTGAAATCAAGGTGAAATGTACTGGAGATCATTTTAGATGGTAGAAAGGGTCTCATTTTGAAACTCCCTAGGAGTGAGGTCTATGACTTGGTCATTTCTGCTTCCCTAGAATGTAGCATATTATCTGCCTCATGGATGTTTTCCAATAACTGCTTGCTCCTTTAATGAGTAAACCTAGGCCAAAGCTTACAGGGGTATAGCTCAGAGAGACAGGGAGCACTTTTGGTTTTCTGCTGAGAAAAAAAGTGCTTTCATGATTACGCAAGATAAAAACCGAGAAGCATAATAGCTTTGTTTACTTAACCATAAAGAAGATGGACACTATTAACTGGGAGCAGATCTCTGCAGTGTATTCTGTTATTTGGTGCATTGAGCAACAAAGGAAGACAATTTTCTAAACTGACCCAATGCCTTCTTTGGGGGCATGCGAATAAGAGAGAGTGACTGAACCTGGGCTGAGAACACTTTGCATCTCTCCCCAGACATGGATCAGAGTGTGAAGTGTCCAGATCATCAGTAGGCCAAGAGAGAGCAAGATCGCTGCCTCCAAAATGCTGTGATATTTCTGGCTCATGAGGACCCCTTGGGGATGGCCCTGGCTTGCACAACTCTGTGTTTCTCTGTCCTCACAGCTGTGGTCCTGGGTGTCTTTGTGAAGCACCAAGACATTCCCATAGTCAAGGCCAATAATCAGACTCTCAGCTACATCCTGCTCATCTCCCTCACCCTCCGATTCCTATGCTCCTTACTCTTCATTAGTCGTCCCAACACAGCCACCTGCCTTCTTCAACAAATCACATTTGGAGTTGTTTTTACTGTGGCTGTTTGCAGTGTCTTGGTCAAAAATATGATTGTCGTTGTGGTCTTCAAGGTCACTGCACCAGGGAGAAGGATGAGGCAGTGGTTGGTGTCAGAGGCACCTAAATTCATCATTCCCATCTGCTCCTTTATCCAGCTGAGTCTCTGTGGAATCTGGCTGGGAAACTCTCCTCCCTTCATTGACACAGATGCACACTCTGAACACCGCCACATCTTCGTCGTGTGCAACAAGGGCTCGGTCACTGCTTTCTACTGTGTCCTGGGACACCTGTGCTCCTTGGCCCTGGGCAGCTTCACTGTGGCTTTCCTGGCACGGAACCTGCCTGACACCTTTAATGAAGCCAAGTTCCTGAAGTTCAGCATGCTGGTGTTCTGCAGTGTCTGGGTCACTTTCCTCCCCATCTACCAAAGCACAAAGGGCAAGAGCATGGTGGCCGTGGTGGTCTTCTCCATCTTGGCCTCAAGTGTTGGGCTATTAGGCTGCATCTTTGCTACCAAGTGCTACGTTATTTTCCTAAGGCCAGAGAGAAACACATCAAAAGTGTTAACGAATAAAACACATTCATGGAGAAAATAATCGAAATGTAAGTTATTTTCATAGGTCACAAGAACTCGCATACACTTGACAACAAAACTACCACATTTTTCCAAACCCACTTTAAGTATCAACTAAACTTACCTTACATCTCCAGTTAACTATTTGCTTTATGTTTCTTTTGGCTTTGTACAATCTTCCTCGGGCATTCAAATGAACAAATACAAAAACATTCATACTAATTCTCCTCTAAAATTATGTGGGAGAGATTGCGAAAATGGCCACACATTAGTCCTCTCCCTCTGTCTGTTTGGTCATAGCATCCCACGTTGACTCTGGGTAGACTTGGCCTTGTAACTTGCTTTGGCCAATGGGACATTAGCAAATGACATGAGCAAAGGCTTGAAAAACTCTTGTTCATTGTTGGTACTTGTCCTTCTCTGGCTGCCCTTGGGAAACCTGAGGCCATCAATATGTGAATGAGTCTAGATAGACTGCACATCTCCATCACTCCAGGTGACTTCAAGTCAACAATCAGGTATGTGAATAAGGCCATCCTAGACTATCCAATCCCAGCTGAGCCATCAATTGGTCCTGATAAAAATAACTGCCCAGTTAACCCACATAATCTTGAGAAAAAATAAACTATTCTTATTTGAAGCCACCAAATTTTAGGATGGTTTTTTATACAGCAGAAGCTAACTGATACCTTATGCTACCATTTATATATGTCCTCTCATTATTTGTGTAATTATCACAGATTTCTATTTCTTTATCCAATATCGTAGACTGGAATATCCTTCTCCAGATTAAGTCTCTGAAAGAAAATCAGAGACCATATCACGTTCCATTTTACTTTTTCTCCTTCCTCTTTTCAACCAGACATCTTTAAGCATATATATTAAGAGTATCTTCACTAATTTTAAGATTATGGATATTCTTCTATATTGTCAACCACCACTGTTATACAGGGAGGATTTTTACTTTTAATTGTAGCCCTATAATCCATTTGGAATGATTTACTTGTGAATAATGTTAGTTGATGGTCCAGTGTTTTATTTTACAAATGGATATCATTTAGTCTATAAAATAAATACAGCATCATTTTAAAAGTTGATTTGAAGCATATGGAATCTATATAATGTTTGGAAAACTGATATCTTTGAAACACTTTCAGTCACAAGTATAGCATATCTCTCCATTTAATCAGAGCTTTTACACGCTTTGTATCTCTTTATAATCTTCTTCATATAACTAATGTGCAGTTCCAATTATTTTAACTACTTATCTTAAAGAATTCATTGCTCTTGTGAATGGAATGATTATTTACATGGTTAAACGAATTCTTGCTCATGTAACAGTATTTTTGATGTTTCATATAGGAATCTAGCTTCCTTTCACATTACTCCACTTATTTACCAGTTCTAAACTTTTAAGTTATGTTCCACTAAAATAATAGATTTTCTCTTCTTCTCTAGTATTATTTACCTCTTATTCTTTTGATTCTCGTTTTTTCATGACTGTGCTCTCCAGTGCCACACTGAATCACACTAGTGTTTGCCAGGAATATTTTCCTCTTCTTAAGTGTAGTGTAAATATCAGGTAATTTCTTTGTCAGGGCAGAGCAGGCATCGAAGAGAGAGAAAGTGAAAACGTGAAGGGGAATCATTGCTAGTTGGAAATCAACAGACTTGCTTCTCTTGGCTGTTTGGAGCTGGAGATGTTATTACAATGAGGCCAGCTGAGAATCAGAGGATCTCACTCTAGTCCCAGGAATTAGTCTTGGTCAAATCTCTCAACCTCTTTAGACCTCATTTTCTTCACCTGTGACATGAAGAGTTCGACGACTATTTTTGAGTTCTGAAATCCAGTGACAACAAGATACCCTTCACCCACATTCACTTGACAAAGACCAGAGAGAATTATTAGTTGTCTTCCTCTGCATCAACATTATTATCCATATCACCACGTAAAGATATATCAAATGTCTACTTTTGCATGACACTGATAAAACAGGTTCCATACCAAATCGCTGTTCATTGGCATAACAAATCTATAGTTAATTGTTTAGAGGTAAGTATAGAGATGGGCCCTGCTGGAAACAGCAATCAATGGGCCAAAAAGTCTTGCTTTATTTTACAGTGATGCTGTGGAAACATTCCTTAATACACCAGAATTCATTTGTACTTACATGTAGGAAACAAATGGGAGCCTTGAATCCATGATTACGAGCTAATAAGGATATGATTTTTAAAATTGTGTTAATGATCCCATTTGCCTGGTATGGGTCTGTTCTCTGGTGAGTAAAGAGCAGATGTATTCAAGGCCACTTTCATTCCTTTAATAAATATTTACTCAGCGCCTACCCCTTGCTTCAAGATAGCAGTGATCTACCGTAAGAGCATTTGTATTCTAGTAGGGTGACACAGACCATAAACAAAAAGAGAACCTTGAGGTGATCAATAAAGTTACATATACGTCAAACTTTTTTCATTCTGGACTATTTTTCACCCTTTCCCTTCTTTGACTGTTTCCCAGAACTCTAAGCATGGACTTGAAAACACAGAAAGCATGGGTCCCAAGTTTCTTCTCGCAACACCCCTGTTTCAAAGACGTAGTGTTTATCATCTGAGAATATGTCTCTTTAAGACTAAGTTACTATGAATCAGCATTATTTCATCACTTTCTTGAGAGGATGGATGATATTATGAAGGGGAAACCAAATATCCTATGGGATTTATACTCGAAATGATCTTTCCACTCTAATTGTGTTATTTAATGTGGTGTGATTTGGGGCAAGTCAGTTACTCCTTCAAAGACAGTGGTAATAATACACTGAAAAGTATTCTATAGAGATTAAATGAAACAAAGTATGAGAAACTGCTTTGTAAATTGCAAAGCAATCTATTTCAGCTTATTTTTTCTAATAATATTTTCATTTATCCAATCCTTTTTGACTCTACGCAACCTACCTAGACTGAGTTTTATCATTTATTCAATAAAATGGGTCAAAATGGTTGAATATTAGAAATTTCATATGGTTCAACTTAATTAATAGGCCATTACAATATTTAATTTGGTTATAATTACAGTTAAATTTTTCATGTTGCCTTACCATGTGCCAGGCACTCTAAGCATCTGACATGTATTCCCTCATTTAATCCTCACAACGATGCTATGGAGACAATACTATTAACCCCTATTGTATGGATGAGGACTATTAGAGGTTATATAATTGACCAAGGTCACACAGCTGGTACCCAGGCAGTCTACCTCCAAAATCTCTTTTAGGGATCCATTAGAGGTCATGGTGCTTACAAAGTAAAAGGATCACCCTGGTTCCTGGGTGGCGAATGGACCAGAGGGTACAAAGCAAAAAAACAAATGGCTACTGAAATGATCCGGTCAAGCAATTCTAAATACAGGATTTCCTCCCTTTTTAAGGCTGAATAATATTCCATTGTATGGATGCCCCAGATTCTCTTCATCCTTTCACCCACGGATTCACAATTAGGTAGTTTCCATCTCTTTGCTATTGTGAATAATATTGCAGTGCATTTTGTCAAACGATTTCCTGGCACTTAGTGAGTTTGAAAAAATTCTTCTTATACACATTAGTTACTGTAATGAACTACCTTTCCAAATGTCTAAAGTTTACATATTTGTCATTCTACAGAAATACCTTGCCTAATCATGATTTGTGTTGTTATCAGTTCATGATCTAAGATTTTTGTACAAAAATTTGCTATAATGCCTTTTTTTCATGTATTCAGGAACTTTGCGTAATATGGGAATTCCCTGATTCTTGATTTTTAGTAGAGTTTTCTAGTAAGCCTTTAGGATAGGAAGTATCTTCCTAGATGTGAGGCAGAGAGCAGAAAAATAATAAAGTGATTGCTATATTTAATTATATCAAAAGAAAACTGTCGCTTTGCTAAATTGTTTTTACACATCCTTTGCTTATTTGTAAGAATGGCAAATATCATTTTATTAATGAAAAGAAAATTCAATAAACAATTTTAACATAAAACAAGATCTATTGAGAACTTATATGAAAATTTTAGCAATATGCTGTCACCAATTTCCTCATCTGCATAATGGAGATAGATAATACCATCTTCCTTATGGGTTGCCGTGAAAATACTCAAGAGTAATGTATGTAAAAGGCTTATCACCATGTCGGTGGGAAAGTGATGTCCCATTCATTTTTCCACCGGGATGATGGCAGCTTTTTTTATGCTTGATGTCTGTAGTTTTCAAAATACGTTCTACGGTTGTAAAGTGAATCCTTTTTACAAATTCTTTGTAGAGTTCAATGATCCCTTTGGAATACAAATTCAGGCTCCCGTGTGTGTGCGTGTATGTGTGTCTATACGCACATCTCTCAAATAATACTTTAAGCCTTATAACGAAAAGCTACCTTCCCCAATGCTGGCTCTGGTTACAAAAACAACTTCTTTAATGTTCTGGTTGAAAATCTATATTTCTAAATTAGCTACTCATACAGCTTTTTCATTTTTCAGCTTTTGACTATTTATAGTTTCTTCCTTTTCTGAAAAATCCAGCATGAAGTGTTCTTACATATGTTAAAAACATAATTCCCCTTGCCCAATATAACTATTTAATGAATTAGGATAAATCAAAATTCAATGTCTACTGTTTTATGACATAAGTGTTTACCATTTTATAGTATACGAATCTTATCCAAAGATGTGCTACATCAGATATTATGAATACATTTTCTTTCTCACTTTTTCCTTTGACCGTTTAAATGGTAAAATTATCTTGTTTCTTTGTTGTCTCCCTCTGGATTCATCACTGGTTCATCTCCTTCCACCAGAAACTTAAATCTCTTCTCAGTAACTTCTGATGCATGAGACAATTCATGGGCTTCAGGTTTTGCTTGGGGACATCCCTCTTGGTCTTGAACATATACACAGGCACACATATACGCAGTACGTCTGGAAGGATAGAGGATAAAAGGATGTTTATTTCTGTGGAAAAGGACTGGGAGACCGTGGTAGAGTTTTCTTATACGTGCATCTTCGACGTATTGGCCTCCCTCCCCCCAGATTTTTAAAATTAAAATAGCGTTATATCCTTATCTACTGGCTTGGGATTGCAAGTTGTAGAGAAATGTGAATATATGATCCAATTTTTAAACGAAATTAAGAACCAGAAACACGCACAAAAATTTAGAATTCTAAATATGGGCACATCATTCTATTAGGCTGTTAAACGTGGGGAAAGGATTGAAGAGCAGCTGTTCAACATCCAGCTACCTATACAGTTTAGGAGTCCACGGAAAGCCCCGCCTCCAGCCCCGCCCCTGGAGCTGATTTCCTACCCCTGTGGAGTCTGCCTGACTTATTCCAGCCCAACCCCCGCCTCTTCCCGCCCCTGGATCTGATCTCCACCCACAACGTTGGGGCCTGGCTCCGCCCACAGCCTGGTCCTGGTTCATTGCCCCGCCTGTACCCTTGTTCCCGCCCACAGAACCGCCGCCCCGGGCCTGGTGTCACTCACACCCTTGTCCCCGCCCACAGCCCACCCTTAGTACTGGTTACCGCACACAGCTCCTCCCCTAGATTTTGTCCCTGTCCCTGGTGCTCACCCAGCCCGCTTTCCAGCTTCTCACTCACTCTAGAAACTAGACACCTCCCCCGAGGCTGGGATGCCCGGCCCGACCCGCCCGCCGCCTCAACTCGCAGCCCCCAAACTTCCATCCTCCGCGAATGCCTGCCCGAGACCAGAAGTGGAAGCGCTGGCAGCGCCTGAGATGGATGGGGCGTTTTTGCGCGGTGTGTCCCATCTTCTGGGCTGGAACCAGATTCCCGTGGACATTAGCCCTCAGGGGCGGGGCGCGGTGAGCGGCGGGCGGTCCCGGCTGGGTAGGGGTCCAGGGAGGAGTCTGGGCCATCGGCAGCCCCGTCAGGGCCCAGCGTACCTCCATCCCCCCACAGCCCCCTTTCCCCCGGGCTGTTTGCTCAGGGCGCCCGAGGCTGCTGTTCCTCCTGGCTCCGGGTGCCGCCGTCCCCTCCTCAGAGTCCCCGTCACCGTTCTCCTTGTGATTTTGTCCCCAGGGAGCTTTAGCTGCTTCTGGAGGCGGTGTTTGGGTTGTTACTAATGGGGGCGCTCCTGGCCTCTAGAGGGGGAGGCAGGAATGCTGATCAGCGTCCTCCAGGGCCAAGGACGGCCCCACAGAGAATTATCCGTCCCCAAATGTCAGTTATGCCAAGGTTGGGAAATCTGCTCCAGGGCCTGAAAATCTCCTGAGGCCTGAATGAAGTGTGGAAAATGTTGACAAGTCAGCGAGTCACTTACAGGGTCCCTAAATGACAAGCTTGTTTAAAGGGTCCAGAGTCACCAAAAAGTCTCTGTCCAGCCAAGTGAGTTGAGCGACTCAAGCGCACACAGCACGAAGCTGCTTTCTCCCATCTTGGGCAGCAGGTGGCTGGATAGGAATCGGGAAAATCCAGTCACAGCCAAGAGTTACAATTAAATCAGTAAATACAAAAAAAGAAAAGTGAATGGGGTGGCCTTTCCATCCAACACCCTATAAAAGGCCTCAAAAGTTTGTATGCACTTCCCCCCCCTCAGACACGAAAAGCATCCGTGGAGCTCAAGTTTGAGGTGAAACCAGGCTCAGGGTCCACCTGTCCTCGCTGATCCATGGATTTCTGTGTGACCAGGTGAGTACCCTGTGGACCTGGTACTAACAGGTTCCGGCAGCCTCCGCTGTGCAGAAGACCTGCCAGTGGGCTTTCCTGGGCTCGGGTTGTCACCACATGGAGTCACTGAGAGTGAGGGTATCTTGAGAAAAATTATTGATGTTTGATGGATGGAAAAATGGTAAGCTGTGTGTGGTTCTGTGTGGTAAATATTTCAGTAAGTACAGTTATACGCAAATAAGAACACATGAAACAAAAGTAAATAACTGCAAATGTGTATCATAGTAGAAAATATAGATTTACTTGCATAATTCTCAAAAGTCAGAATTTATATATAATTTAAATACAGAAATGTTTTGCGTGTGTATGTAGTATTAGAAGACATCCCATTAAATATTAGCAGGGATACTCAGCAACATTCCTTAGACCCATTCAATTTGACTTCTAAAGTCCTATAAATCCTCCACAAAAATTTGAAATAAAGGAGCATTCAGGGAAAAAGATGATTGGAACTTTGTATTAATAACAAATTTAAAATTGAATTTGCCAGTAGCCAGATTTATTTTGAACATTTTTTTCTTTATGACATTTCAAATCATTTGGAGGAATACTAAGCAACACTGTAGATTGAAGGGAAGGGCACTAGTCTCCAAAAAGACTGTCCTCTCCACCTTGCCTTCTAAAGGGAATTAACTTTGTTTCTTGAATCTTTTCTGAAAGAACAGTCTGGTGATTCATGTTGCAGAGAATCTTGTTAAATGATTTTGTATTTAGTTGTTGGCCTCTACTAATTGTGTTTGTGTGTTTGTGCCTTTTTCATTCTAGCTTTCCTGTGACGTTCTTGAGGGGAATGTGTGCTTGTCATGCAATAGATAGTCTTTGAGTGTATAATTTATGGTGACCCACCATCCTCGTTTATTCAGAACAGAGGGGTTTTCCAGGATACAGGATGTTTAGTGTTCAAACAAAGGCAGTCCTAGACAAACCAGGATGTTTCCTCATCTCATAAGCCAGGCCCTGGGCCACATGCATGGGGTCATGGAGAACCAGAGAGACCTTGTCCCAACTCCATGGAATTTATATTGTATTTGGGAATTTGGATTTTAGACAGTAAATGATGAGAGTGATGTGGGAGTTTGGCACAAGGGGACTCAACCTGAGGGGGCAGGGAAGCCCTCTTGAGAAGGACTGATATTTAGCTTGAGAGTTAGAGTTGGGACTGGATTTAGCTGGTCTGAAGGGTACATTGGAGTGAGGGTGTGGGAGTGTGTTCAAGAGAGCGTTTCAGGTAGAGGGACCCGCATGAGGACACCCCTGAAACAGAGAGCCTGTTGTGTCCATGAACTGAGAAGAGGGATGGATGAGCGGAGTCAACACAGGGGGAGAGGTGTGAGCCAGACCAGCGAGGGGGACATGCTGGACCAGGTCAGGCGTGACTAGGGACGCTGTTCTAAGACCAGTGGGAACACTCTGGAGAGATGTGAACAGATGGCGGATGTGATTGGCGTTTGGTCTAAGCACTTTGGTTAAAATGGACCTGAGGGTTAAGATTGAATACTTAAGAGGCAGGAGGTGTTGGCAAGAAGATTACGAGTGAGGTGATTGTTCCCTAGGTCTGGGTGATGGCTGTGGAGTAAGAAAGAAATAGAAAGAAAAGACCTTGGAGTGTAGAACCGAGAGAATGTAACGGTACTTTCTTGCCTGCGTGTGTCAGATGGCACAGGGCACTGGCTTTTCTCCTCTCTGCTGTCCGTGTAGACCTGCAGGCGCCCCCTCACCCAGATCTGTGTGTTCACCACACTTGGTCACTCACAGGCCCCATTCCACATCCTAAAGGAAGTCAGGCCTTACTTGTGAGGGGGTTGTCTCAGACGGGAGACACCGAGGAGAGCCCCTCCACACATCAGAGCAGCCCATTCAGCCTCTCCCTCAGCCTCCTCCTTTCCACTCTCCCACATTCCACACCCAGAAGGACACCTGCTCAGTATTGCACAGCCCCATGTTCTTCCTCCACCAGGCTTGAGAAGAGTGGGGCAGCCAGTGGGGTGGACAGCCGTCTGCACCTTCCACTCTGAGCCCCGCAGGTCCCGGGCTGGACAGAGAGCGACTCTACTGAGAGCTGAGCCATGAGAACCTGGGCGTCACCCACCTGGTTTCCCTCACTCTGGACGGGGACAGCCTCTACTTCAGTGGTGAGGGGCTGGGCTACAGCCACGCTCTCTCTGCCAGTCAAAGTTCTGTGTTGCCTCCATTGCTCTAAAGTGAGTTTTGATCCATCTCTCTCTCCTTCTGGTCGGGGTTCAGTCTTCTCATCACAGTGTGACTGCTGAGTTCAACCACCTTCCACCTCGTTGCCACCTCCCTGAACACCCCTTCCCTCTTCTCTTCTGCTTTTCCCACAAACGTCCCTACATCCTCCTTCATCCTTAATCCTTTATGTTCACCCCAACACTTGCTCAGCTCCTCTCGCCTTCTCTCCACAAGTTATACCTATGGAGCCGCAGCCCCGACTACCACCAGTGAGTATTCCTGGCCCTGATGTCCTGGGTCCCATCGCATTTGGGGTTGCGGAGCAATTGTTCTCCTTCACCCGCTGTCCTTGGTGAGGGAAGGACCTGGAAGGGCCCTAACTCATCCCTTCTCTCTCTCTTGGGTTCTGGTGGAGAGTCCCAGCCCAGGGTGAGAAAGCCTTAGACACAGACATGTTCTCCACCACATTCTGACCCCACAGGTTTTTCACTTTTATTCTCTTGAAGCCCCGCCCTTGGTCCCCCTTTTCCAGGTATCCCATCTGTCTGTCAAGTTTTCTGCCCGTCCATCTCTCTCTCCTCTGTGTTCAGTCTCTCTTATTCACTGATCTCACTCTCTTGGGCTCCTCTCATCCACAGGCTTGCTCATCCCTCTACTCACACAGTCACCGGTCCCCTCACTCTCATTTATGATTCACCTGTGAATGGTGGTCCTGGGACAGCCACTGCTGGAGCCCAGGTGAGCCTGGAAGCTCCTCCCACTCTGTCCCTCCCTGATGACAGTCATCGCCACAGCTCCCGAGCCAGCCACCACATCCCTGCATACTTGATCATCACCTGTGCCACCAGAAGCCACCACAAGTATCTGGGGGTGCCTTTACCTTCCCAAGAGAAGCTCTCCAGCCCCTACCAGCCAGTTGTGATCCAGGAGCTGGGAAGCCAGGGTGTGAAATTCTGGTTTTAGGACAATCATGCTGATCACAAAGATTATACCAACGGTTCAGTCTAAGGCCAGCCCTCAGAGAGCCCCTAATCTTGTGAATTAACACACCATTATAACACAATGTGGGAGGTTTCGGGGAGTGGCACGTGGCATAATTTGGAGGGGAAGAGCTTGCTAGAGAAATTTTCACCTGAATGGAGTCTTTAAGAATGAGTAGGACGGACCCTGGCAAATAGAGGATGAAGAGTTTTCCTGGCAGAGGGGATTCCATGAGCAAAGGCTACAGCCAGAAACAACATGCCGTATGGGGAGAATTGAAACGAATTTGGGCTGCGTGAAGCATGAAGTTTAACTCGCAGTAGATGGATAAAATGAGACTGAAAGGTCAGCAGGAGCCAGATTGAGTAGAGCCTTGAGTGCCAGGTCAAGAAGGTTGAACTAAACACTGAAGGCCATAGGGAGCCATGGGTGGTACTAGAGCAGTGGTGGCCCTAGTGAGGTATTCATTTCAGAAAGATTTTTCTAGTAGTCCTTGTAGAACATGCTTTAGACAGAGAATCCAGTGTGCCTGCTGGGGTGTTGGTCTGGGTGAAGGAATTTAAGACTTGAGTTGGGACAGGGATGGAGTGTATGTGAGGACGAGTGTGCAAGGTGAATGGGTGTTACTGGGAGGGAGGAGGAGCTGAGCAGATATGCTGGTTCTGACTTGGGTGACCACACGGGTGGGTGGTGGTGCCACTGTGAGAGAAGACGACAGATGATAAAGAGTGCAGGACTCTGGTATGGTCTCAGGCCAGCTCTCAGTGATGGCCATCGCTCTCCCTCTCGTCTTGCAGCTTTGGGGCACAACCTGAAGACCCTCACAGTCAGTGTCAGCTTCTCCACCTTCTGGTATTCATCAGACAGGATCAACAGCTCAGCCACGTTCAACTCCACTGAGAGGGTCCTGCAGAGCCTGGTGAGACCCTGGTCCCAGCAGCTCCTGGTGGGTTAAATCCCACCCAGCCCCTCCCCCAACCCCTGTCCCTCCTCCTCATCTTCCTTTCCTTCCTCCCCAGCTGGATCCTTGTTGAAGAAGAGCAGCCTGGGCCCCTTCTCCTTGAGTGGCAGACTGGTCTCCCTCAGGTAAGACCCTCCCTTGAGCACTTGCCCCTAATGACCACTTTTGTGACCACCCCTCTCTCAGTTTCCCCACTCGACTCCCATTTCCTGCTTCCTGTTCGGGCCAAACCCCAGAGGTTTCAGGACCTCTCTCTAGATTCCCCACGTCCCTCTCTCCCCAGGTCTGAGAAGGATGGGGCAGCCACCAGTGTGGACGCTGTCTTCACCCACCACCCTGACCCCGTGGTCCACCATGCCTCTGTGCTGGGAGATGAGAGTCTCCACCTGTCTGCTCTTCCTCTCAGTGGCTCCAGGCTCTGCACCCTGGAGTTTATGCATACAGAGAGAGCACCAGCTACATTTCTGGAGGATCAGCTGGAACCTCAGCAACCTGGAGCCCACATCCTCGGAGTACACCGCCCTGCAGACAGACACCCAGGACCAGGTGGGGTCTCCCCTCTCCCGTCTCTCCTTGCCCTGAGAGCACCCTCATTCCTCTGCCTGACTTACATCTGTTACATTATTGTTTCAATCCTTCACTTTCCCTGCGTGTCTGGGTTCTCTCACTTCCCAGAGGTGATGTCCTAGCTGCCTTCCCCATTTCTCATGTGGATAAACTGAAGCTCAGAAAGGGGAGTATTTTGCCTAAGGTCACACAATGAGTTAGGGGCAGAGCCAGGATTTGAAGTCAGGTCTCCTTTGCCCCAAGATCTGTGATCTTTCACTGGCCCAGTGGCCACCTGCATCCACAGGAGACATCCATCTCACCCACTCTCCCTCCCATTTGTTCTAGGTCACCAAGCTCTACAGAGGCAGCCAGCTGTGAGACATATTCCACTCCTGCCTGGTCACCGACTTGATGTAGAATGAGGAGATTGGAAGCATTGGTTGAGCTGATGGCTGATGGCTCTGAGCTCCCGTGACACATCCTTGATCTGGAAGTCACTTACATGGTGCTCATTCTCCTGCACATCCCTGTCAGCTAATCCTACCATCTCCATTCATAGGTTTTCGGTGGTTGAGAAAAGCATTAACATTTGAGGCCACCAACCTCCAGCATCCTGCTCCTCCTCCTCTTCTGGAGACTTTCAACAAATATCAGCAATCTAACTGTGCTCTCCAATAGTGAAGCCACTAACCACATGGGGCAATTTAAATTTTTTATACACCATTGGGATATGATTCACATATTGTGTATGGGGGTGTTGTATTTTTTAGGTTTTTGTATATACAATGTCTTCTCCTCTGCAAAACAAATAGTTTTACCTCTTCCCGTCTAATCTGGGTTTCTTTTATTCCTTTTTCTTGCCTAATTGCCCTCATTAGAACCTCTAGTACCTGTTATTAACATGTGAGATGAGGGAAGATATCATTGACTTGTCCCTGGTCTTAGGGGGAAATTTTCAGTCTTTCACATTGAATATGGTGTTAGCCTTGGGTTTTTCATCGATGCTATTTATAAGTTGAGAAAGTTTTTTTCTATTCCTAATTTGTTGAGTGTTTTCATTTTTAGGCATGAAGGGCGTTGTATTTTGTGAAATTCTTTTCCATGTGTATGGTTGAAAATACGTGGTATGGCCATTATTCTATTAATATGGTGTATTACATAATCAAGTTTTCAGATATTAAGCCAACCCTTCAACTAGAGGTGAGAGATTAAGATGTTCTCAAGTCTGTCCTCGGCCTGCCACATCCCTGAGCACTTGTGGCCTTCTAGATGCCCACAAATACACTGCAGCTTTTCAAAGCCCCCTGTGGACATCTCATTCCCCCAATTTTTCTTCTAAGTTTTTGGCTCACCTCTTACCTGCCTCAGCTGGAATCACTCCCTCAGGCCACTACAATAGAAAACAATTAGCTCTGATTGTTTTTACCAAGTGCCTTGGGGACCGACTTTCCACTCTGGGCAAGCTCTGAGTCAAGTAAGGACAAGCCCTGAACATGGAGCTTTTTCGGGGAGCTGCCAGGCAGGTCAGCTAATGACAGTTCGATGGGGATGGTTCTTTTCAGAGCTCTAAACCCATTATGGCTGCTTGGCTTCTGGTTGTCTCAGCCACCATGGTTCTAAGACTGATGGTTTTCAAAGTTATGGAGGATATTGTGAGAGCAGGATGTGAATAGTGAAAGTTATAGTGCCACAAAATTTGCTACCTTTATCAAGATTCCACCGTGTATCTTCACTAAATCCTCCTCAGATTCTTACAAGCCTTTGAAAAATTTCTAGGCTCTGGAAAGTTGATTTTGACCATTTTTACCAGTGTTCTCATTGTTGTTATGCATTTTCAAAAGTCCCTACTCCAAAGTTTCAAAAATGTTCTCCCTGTGGTTATTTATTTATAAATTACGTACTTGAAATTAAATTACATGAGAAATTCAGTTCCTCACTCACACACACTAGCAACATTTTAAGTGCTCGATAACAACATGGGGCTAATAATGAGTGTATTTGGTAGTGCAGACAAATGTTTACATTACTGCAGAAAGTTCTCTTGGACAGGACCCAAAAGCAGGGTATCTAGAATCACGGTAGTATTCCAGACACCCTTGTTCATCCTTTGTGCCCTTCCAGGTCTGTCCTTCACAGTAACCACACTGGAATGGACTCCCTGTGTACCTTGCCACCGAGACTGGACAGAGTTGCCATCTATGAGGAATTCCTGTGGCTGACCCAGAATGGTACCCAATTGCAGAACTTGACCCTGGACAGGAAGAGTGTCCTTGGGGATGGTAAGTCTCCCTGGTCATTGTGAAAGGAAGTGAGGCCTTTCTGGGAACTCTGGACGCCTGGGGTTGAGAGAGAATTGAACTTTCTCAGGCTGGCAGGTGGTGGCACAGTCCCCCAGTCTTTCCCCACCATTGAGAGAGAGAAAAGAACACCAGTGTAATATTGGTGATCCTCACCTTCTCCTAGACAGCTCTGTGACCTCAAACTAGTCACTGCCCCTCTCTGGACATTTGTTTCCTTATCTCTGCACTGAAAGCCACTGGGCCAGATGGTCAGTGAGGGCCTCTAGCTGTGTGTGAAGCAGACTTGCAGGTTTGGGGGTGGATGTTTTTCCTGATCCACAGGCTATAGTTTGCCAAGTCCCACTCTAGATGAGCACCAATGCTCTAGAACTTTCTGCAGTGGTGGAATGTTCTATATCTGTGCTGTCCAGTGCATAGCTGCATATGGCTGTTGAGTGCTCGAAGGATGGTATTGTGACTGGTCTTTATTGTTACTGATTTTTAATGTTACTGAGGTATTAAAATTTTTATTTTATTTAACTAAAGTTAATTTTAATTCAAAAAGAGACTTGTTGCTGCTGCATATGAGACAGCACACCTCTAAGTGGTTGTCTGGATAGAGGTACACGTAGGGGGAACTGCATCCCTCCCCCCCATGCCCACTGGGTGCCGTGTGTCCTCCCCTTCTGGACTTTATGTTGTAGCTGGCAATAACAAGAATAGAGAATTGAAACTTATCAATTATTTGATGTGAAAAAACTCATACTTGCAGGCGGAAATCAGAAAAGACTTCCTGCAGGAAATTACATTGTAGGTTAATCCTAGAAAATGAATATTAAGCAAATAGATAAAGGAGAAGGGGATGATGTGTTTCTAGGCACGGAAGAACACTTTTCAGTGTAAATTTACAAATTTAGAGAGATCCCATAGGCTTGCCAACTGTGATGACCCATTCTCCCCACGGCCGTCGTAAGAAAGTCCATTCAAATTCACTCATCTGTGCCCAGAGGTATGAATTTGGTTTAACTTATTACACTTTTGTTCTGTGATAATGGCCTTGGATTTTGTAGCAAAGTGTGCTCACTTTTTAGAGATGGAACTAAAATGGGGTGAAACATCATGATGTCTACTTTACTTTAATATTTCATTGAATACGTGGGATGATTCAAGTGTGGCAAGTGTTAATAATTTATACATTGATGAAATATTGTTTTAATTGGATGGAATATACATTGGTAAATATAGATGATGGATGTTTATGAGACTGTTCCCTTTATTTTTCTGTGTATCTAAAAAGTTATATTAAAAAGAGTGAATCACACTCACATGCATTCTCCATTTCATTCACTTCCAGAATATTCTCCCAACAGAGATGACACCTTTATTGTGAAGCCTGGTAAGCCTGCAGGAAGCCACAGCCCAGGGTAGGAGGCGCGTATCTTGATGTTGTGCCTCATCGAAGAGAACCATGTGAACAGGTTTTTGGATGATGAGGAAAGTTGGCCAACCCTTGTCAAGGAGGGTTGAGGCACAGTGGGGTCAGCAGGAGCACTGGGGCGATGACAGGAGGTGGTTCACCCCACCACTTGTCTCCCCAGACCTCCTTGTCTGGGCCCTCACCCTCATCTTCTTGGCGGGACTCCTGGTGCTTATACAGGCCTGACCTGCTGTCTCCTGGTAAGACATGACATGTTGCTTGTCTTCTTACTATTG
This sequence comes from Diceros bicornis minor, assembly GCF_020826845.1. Lineage (NCBI taxonomy): Eukaryota > Metazoa > Chordata > Mammalia > Perissodactyla > Rhinocerotidae > Diceros > Diceros bicornis. The sequence continues at coordinate 19,799,348 of NW_026690866.1, forward strand.
GGTTGTAAGAGCTCTTTATATAATATAAATACACATCCTTTTCTAGGGATATGTTTTGCAGATGTTTTCTCCCAGTCTGTGCGTGGCTTGCCTTCTCCTTCACAACATGAGTCATTGGGGAAATGTAAGGGACAGTCATCATGAGATTCCACCACACTTGAGAATGGCTATAATTAAAAAGACTGACTATAGCAAGAGTTGTTGAAGATGTCAAGTCACTGAAACTCTCATCGAGTGCTGGTGAAAAATAGCTTGGATGCGTCTTTAATAATTCCATACGTCTACCCAGACATTCCTCTCCTAGGAATCAATCCAAGGGAAATAAGCCCATATGTCTATACACAGACTTGTACACACGTGTTGATAACAACCTATTTATAGCAGACAAAAACGGAAAACAACACAAATGTCCATCTACGGGTGAATGGATATGCAAAGTGTGGTATATCCCCACCTTAGAATACTGTTCAACCATAAAATAGACTGAATTATTTTTTCTTTTTTAATTATTTTACTGAAATTATAAAGGGTTTTAACATTGTGTAATTTCGGGTGTTCATTATTATTTGTGAATTTCTGTATAGACTGCATCGTGCTCAGCACCAGTAGTCTAACATTTATCCATCACCATGCATATGTGCCCATTTAACTCTTTCACTCAACACCCAGCCCCCTTCCCCTCTGGAAACCACTAATCTGTTCTCTTCATTCCTGTGTATGTTTATCTTCTACATATGAGTGAAATCATGCATATTTGTCTTTGTCTGGCTTATTTCATTTAACATCATACCCTCAAGGTCTATCCAAGTTGTTGCAAACAGGATGATCTTGTCTTTTTTTCTGGCTGAGTAGTATTCTATTGTATATAATACATACCACATCTTCTTTATCCATTCATCTGTAGCAGGGCACTTGGGTTACTTCCATGTCTTGGCTATTGTGACTAATGCTGTAGTGAATGCAGGGGTGCATAAATCTCTTTGAATTGTTGATTTCAATTTCTTCGGATAAATACCCAGTAAAGAGATAGCTGGAAGTTATGGTATTTCTATTTTTCTTTTTTTGAGAAATCTCCACACTGTTTTCCCTGGTGGCTGCACCAGTTTGCATTCCCACCAGCAGTGTGTGAGGGTGCGCTTTTCTCCTTATCCTCTCCAACATTTGTTATTTTTTGCCTTGGAAATTATGGCCATTCTGACAGGTTTAAGGTGAACTCTCATGGTAGTTTTGATTTGAATATTCCTAATAATTAGTGATGTTATACATCTTTTCATGTGTCTGATGGCCTTCCATATATCTTCTTTGGAAAAATGTCTATTCATATCCTCAGCCCATTTTTTGATTGTAGATCATAGTTGCAAATCCTTCTGGTTGCTGTATGTGGGACGTGGCCTCAGCATAGCCGGACAAGTGGTGAGTCTGTGTGCGTCTGGGATCCGAACCTGGGCTGCCAGTAGAGGAGCGCGCACTTAACCATTTAGCCACGGGGCCGGCCCTGTCTTTTCGTTTTGTTCATCATTTCCTTTGCCTTGCAGAAGGCTTTTAGTCTCATGTAGTCCCATTTGTATATTTTTTCTTTGCTTTCCCTTGCCTAAGTAGACATGGTATTGGGAAGGGTGCAGCAAAGACCGATGTCAAAGAGTGTACTGCGTATATTTTCTTCTAGGAGTTTTATGGTTTCAAGTGTTAGATTCAAGTTTTTTATCCATTTCGAGTTAATTTTTGTGTATGGTGGAAGATAATGATCTTCTTTCATTCTTTTGCATGTGTCTGTCCTGTTTTCCCAACAGCATTTACTGAAGGGACTTTCCTTTCTCCATTGTATGACCTTGGCTCCTTTGTGAGAGATTAACTGACTACAGATGTGTGGTTTTCTGTCTGGGCTTTCAGTTCTGTTCCATTCATCTATGAGTCTGCTTTTGTGCCAATACCATGCCATTTTCATTACTATAGCTATGTAATATATTTTCAAGTTAGGATTGTGATGCCTCCAGCTTTGTTCTTTCCTCTCAGGATTTCTTTGGCTATTTGAGGCCTTTTGTTATTCCATATATCTTTTAGGATTCTGTGTTCTATTTCTATGAAGAATGTAATTGGAATTCTGATAGGGATTACATTGGATCTGTAGATTACTTTAGGTAATATGGACATTTTAACTGTGTTTATTCTTCCAATCCATGTGCATGGAATATCTTCCCATTACTCCAGATCATCACTGATTTCTTTCAATAATGTCTTATAGTTTTCATTGTATATGTCTTTAACCTCTTTGGTTAAATTTATCCCTAGAAACTTTTTTCTTTTTGTTGCAATTGTAAATGAGATTGTATTCTTGAGTTCTCTTTCTGTTAGTTCATTATTAGAGTATAGAAATGCAACTGATTGGGGTAAGTTGATTTTGTATGCTGCAACTTTGCTGTAATTGTTGATTATTTCTAATAGATTTCTGATGGATTCTTTAGGGTTTTCTATATTTACAATCATGTCATCTGCAAACAGCAAGAGTTTCCTTTCTTCCTTTCCAATTTGGATTCCTTTTTTTTTTTCTTTTTCCAGCCTAATTGCTCTGGCCACAACCTCCAGTACTATGTTGAATGGGAGTGGCAAGAGTGAGCACCTTTGTCTTCTTCCTGTTCTCAGAGGAATGGCTTTAAGTTTTTCACCATTAAGTATGATGTTGTCTGTGGGTTTGTGATATATGACCTTTGTTGTGTTGAGGTACTTTCCTTCTATACCCATTTTATTGAGAGTTTTTATCATAAATGGATGTTGGATCTTGTCAAACCCTTTCTCTACATCTGTGGAGAGGATCATGTGATTTTTATTCCTCATTTTGTTAATGTGGTGTATCACATTGATTTGCAGATGTTGAACCATCCCTGCATCCCTGGTATAAATTCCACTTGATCATCTTATATGATCCTTTTAATATATTGCTGTGTTCAATTTGCTGATATTTAGCTGAGGATTTTTGCATCTGTGTTCATCAGTGATATTGGCCTATAATAGTCCTTCTTTGTGCTATCCTTGCCTGCTTTTGCTGTCAGGGTGATGTTGGCCTCATAGAATGAATTAAGAAGTCTTCCATCTTCTTCAACTGTTTCGAATAGTTTGGGAAGCATAGGTATTAAATCTTGTTTGAATATTTGGTAGAATTCTCCATAGAAGCCATCTGGTCCTGGACTTTTGTTTTTTGGGAGTTTTTTATCACCATTTTGATCTCTTTACTTGTGATTGGTCTGTTCATTTATTCTATTTCTTCTTGATTCAGTTTTGGGAGGTTGTGTGAATCTAAGAATTTATCTGTTTCTTTTAGGTTATCCAATTTGGTGGCATATAAGTTGTTCAGTGTATTCTCTTATTGTCCTTTGGATTTCTGTGGTATCTGTTGTAATTTCTCTTCTTTCATTTCTAATTTTATGTCTTTGAGCCTTCTCTCTTTCTTTCTTAGTGAGTCTGGTTAAGGGTCTGTCAATTTTGTTTCAATCTTCTCAAAGAACCAGCTCTTTGTTTCATTGATCCTTTCTACAGTTATTTTTAGTTTCTATTTCATTTATTTCTGCTCTAATTTTTATTATTTCCGTCATTCTGCTGAATTTGGGCTTCATTTGTTCTTCATTTTCTGGTTCTATTAGGTGTAGTTTAAGGTTACTTATTTGGTATTTTTCTTGTTTGTTGAGGTGCGCTTGTATTGCTATGAATTTCCTTCTTAGAACAGCTTTTGCTGCATCCCATAAGAGTTGTTTTGTTGTCTTTTCATTTTCATTTGTCTTCAGGTATTTTTTGATTTCTTCTTTCATTTGTTCATTGATCCAATGGTTCTTCAGTCATGTGTTCTTCAGTCTCCACATATTTGTGACTTCCCCATCTTTTTTCTTGTAGTAGATTTCTAGTGTCATAGCATTGTGGTCAGAATAGAAGCTTGATATGATTTCAATCTTAAATTTATTCAGGCTTGCCTTGTTTCACAACATATGGTCTATCGTTGAGAATGTTCCATGTGCGCTTAAGAAGAATGTGTATTCTGCTGTTTTGGGAGGATATGCTCTCTATATATCCATTAAGATCATCTGATCATATTTTTTATTTAATTCCACTATTGTTTCCTTTCTCTGCATGATCTATCCATGGATGTAAGTGGGGTGTTCAGGTCCCCTGCTATTATTGTGTTGCTGTTAATTTCTCCCTTTAGGTCTATTAATAGTTGATTTATATTCTTTTATGCTGCTGTGTTAGGTGCATACATCTTTATAAGTGTTATGTCCTCTTAGTGGAAAGTCCCCTTTATCATTATATACTGCCCCTCTTTGTCTCTCATAGTCTTTTTTATGTTGAAGTCTGCTTTGTCTGATATAATTATGGCAACACCTACTTTCTTTTATTTGTCATTTGCTTGCAGTATTGTCTCCCATCCCTTCATTCTGAGCCTGTTTGTTTTTAGAGCTGAGATGTGTTTCCTGGAGGCAGCATATTGTTGGGTCTTGTTTTCTAATCCACCCCACCACTCTGTGTCTGTTGATTGGAGAATTCAATCGATTTACATTTAGAGTGATTACTGATACATGAGGACTTAGTCCCACCTGATCTATATTTCCATTTTTTCTCTTCCTTTGTGTTTCTGACTACCATTTCATTTTGGGGGTTTTCTGTGGAGGTTTTCTTTTTTTATATGATTTATGGCTCTGCTATGATTTTTTGTTTGCTGGTTACTGTGAGGTTTGTATGAAGATCTCATAGATGAGATAGTTCATCTTCTGATAGCCTCTTATCTCCATTAGTCTAAGCGGGTTCCATCCCTTTCCTCTTCTCCTTCTGAGTTATTGTTGTCACAAGTAATTTATTTTTGAGTTGTGCATTTGTGACTAAGTTGAAGTGTTTATAGTTACTATTGGCTCTCATGCCAACCTGGGAAGCACTCAGGCATGTGTACAGTGCTGCCAGGGAAGTCTTGGGGATAGGAATGAATTCATAGTACATGCAATGACAAGCATAAATCTCAGAATAATTATGCCGAGTGAAAGAAGCCAGTAAAAAATGAGTACATAGTATATGATCCCATTTATAAAAATTCTTGGAAAATCTATAAGGACATATACCGGATCACTGGTTGCCTGGGAATGAGAATGTGTTTGCAAACGGCAGGGAAGGAGGAATTAAAATGAGCATGAGGAAATTTGGGATGGATGGGTGTTCCTTTTCCTGATTGTGGTGATGGTTCAATAAGTTATAATCAAAATGTATCAAATTGTTCAATTTAAATGTATGCAGTTTACTGTATATCGTTAATACCTCAATTATGCTGGAACATGTAGGGGAAAGAGAGGGAGAGAGAGCCAAAAGAGGGAAAAGGGGAGGAAAAGTGGACTGAGGGTGAAAATTAAGTGGAAAACAAAGAGGGAGACATAGGAAGCATCGGGTCTCTGTGGCTTTGGCATCTCCTTCGCCTGGAGTCTCCCATACTTTGCAGCTCACTGAACCATACTGATGCGCTCTCCTCACCTCACAAGTCACTGTCAGCGGAAGAAGGAGGGCAACTGTGTGGTCCAGTGACAATGCCTGGGGTATTACCTGCCTCATGGCTACCTACGGAAGCTGCGATGAGTAGCTTTAACTAGGTCTGATGTCTCGTTTTCACAGCTGGTGTCCAGAGGAACTTGGCTGGAACACAACGAACCTACATTGGACGGACACAGGCTCCGAGCCTTTCTAGACTTGGCCCCTAACTGGCTTACAGGGGACTATGCTGAAAGATTTCACCTTCCTTAAGTCCTGAAAATGACTACAAATTCTGTCCTATGGTGTCACACCAGTTCATCCCTCAGGGACACCAGAATTGGTGAAACCAGCACAGATATTGCCATCGTGTAAAATCGAATCCCCACTTCAGTGCAAGTTTTCCTTTCTTAGGAAACTTTGAAACAGCCCTCCCCTTGACTCTGTGCAGCCATCACACCCCTCTCAGTTCCTCCATTTTCCTCCCCCACTGAAGGCCTGGCAGTCTCAGGTTCCCCTTTTCTGCTTCATTCTCTGAAGCTCAGATTCACCAGGACTTCCAGATCAATCTCCCTCGATGGCTCCTCTCCCCACTCATGGGTCCTCCATGATGGGAAACAGGCTAAGTTGGGAGGAGTGGGTGAGACATGACTCTGCAGTCACCTTGGGCCTTGGGAGCTGAAATGACTAAGTGTCTGGGAAGCCTGCATCCCAGAGTAACACCAAGGTTCTGGGAAGAGAGTATCTTCTCTGGATGTAAAAGGGAATAAAACTCGGGGGGAGAAAACTGAGGGAAAAGAAAGAATCTTTTTTCATCTTTCTCTGTACAGAGTCCAATGATCCTCACAGCAGAGGCTCCCCAGCAAGCAGTCTAGAGCATCCCAGGCATGAGTCAGGCTGCGCTGTTCTGCCGTGGGACTGTGGGAAAAGATTACATTATCTGTACACACTGTGCAGACGACCACAGCTGAAGAAACCGAAGGGCTGAGAATTAAATTCACAGTCATGCCACTCTCTCATACTTTTTGTGTGTGAGCTTCACATTCTCAATCTTAAGCAGTGATTCTCTGAGAATGCACACTTCAAGATTTTAATGATTAATAATATTATTAATCATTGCATACATTATATGTTATACACTATACATTATTATTATAAATTAATGTTTAATTATTATTATACATTAATATATTATTATATATTACATTATTATAATAATATCATTATAATGATTAATAATAGTTATCATTATTGACTAATTTCTTCTAAGAAACATGACTGGAAAGCTCTGCGTGTATTAACTCAGTTACAGTCACTATTTTTAGAGTTTTATTCCCATTTTAAGCTAAAGGTATGGAGGCTCAGATATATTAAATAACTTGACAAAGAAGGAAAATAATTACTACAAAGCTTAAATAAACAGCTATTCAAACTATGCGTCAAAGAAAGAAAGACGTTATCTGACCCACAAACAGACTCAAAGTTGACCTCCCACAGGCCCACAGTGAAAGAAGCGGTAAAGAATGTACATCAGGAAGAAGAAATGTGAACCCAGGAGAACATGACAGGAGTCACGAGGAAAGGAAAAAACAGTCTGTCTAATTCAGTATTAGTTTTAAAACAAGACATGAAAAACACATTCGAACCCAAATCCAGATGATTACCACATGGAAGAATAGAGGAGAGAAGATTTAGCTAAAAATAACTCATTTTTTAGGGAAGATATAAATACTAAGATACTCTATTATTGTTGAACACATTGCTCTCAGAAACTGATAAATCTGTGGGACAAAAGTAAGTTATGATAAAGAGGATTCGAAGAGTGCAACATACTCGATCAGGCAAATAGACAAATCCCAACACACTGGCTTATTGTGAGACTTGTGATGCTGAAAACAGTCGTTCTCCTGACAGCATGATACCGCAATGGCATATCAATTTTCATGAATCAAATTTCCAACACATATAAATCTAAAAAAAGGGAAAATACAGTATTTCATTATGTGCGGCTGTGATTCAACATGCAACAAATACCAGAAAAATAGAGACCCAGAAGTAGGTGTCTTTTTTGAGAAGACAGATATAACAGCTCTTTAGTGAAATATTATGTTGGAATCTATTGGACTATTACACAAAAAGGACAATTCATTTGGACTATGTAGGTCTTCTCTGTGACTGTGAGGGCAAAACTCGAAAGAATCCCCTGACTGTGATAACTCTCTGTTGATCTTAAAATACAAATGCATAACACTCAGGAAAGGAAAATGAGAGAACAAAATGAGAAAGAAAGATCTCCTTTCTCTCCTCACCTGAAACCAAATCTCTCTCCTCAGAAGGATCACTGTCTGTATCTTCTCTGTCATGCAAAGGAATCAAAGAAAAGAAAACTATTGGTATATATTAAAGTTTCAAAAGATCAAAGCAAGAAGACATCAGGACCCCTGCAGAGGCATTAATGTAGTGTGAGCTCCATGTCATCTGGACCATTTTGTCTTTTCTTCATCGTGTTTGTCGAGACGTCGTTCTTGGCCCCTCGCTCTCCCTGCCTTGCTAGCAAGTCTGTCTGCATGAGTGCTACTGCCAGTCTCTCTCTTGCTGTCTTCACTTTCTCTTCCTGTTTCCTGATACCCGCCTCAGTCACCAGAAGTTGTTTGCAAAGGAGTTGTGGGATGTACAGAGCAGCTCCTGGGATCGTCTCTGCTGAATCTGAAGACCAGGCAGGGGTGGGCATGGGACTGGAGTTCAGACCACCTGTGAGCACACCTGACAGGGATGCGCCTGTGCAACTAAGTGCAAGATTCAGCAGGGCTTTGGCAAGGTCCAAAGGACTTAACAGTTGTCCTGCACTCTGTAGGCCTGGAGACCTTGCAGTCTCTTCTGCCAGCAGAGTTGTTGGGGCTGCTCCAAGGTTTCCTCCCTTTGATGACATCTGACCTCATTGCCAGGATAGGATGAGATTCTAGTAACTGGCCTCTTGAATATGTAACTGGACATCCTCAAAGGGATGGAGATGCTCAAACCAGGATTTGGGTTTGATTGGTTTCCACAATCATGTCACTTCCTCTGTGATGATTTGACCATCATACTTCTTTTCCTCTTACCCTATAAAAATAAATTGGGAATGTGGATCAGAGTGAGAAACGAAGCCTGCCTTCCCAGGACAATTATGTCAGATGCCTTGTACTTCTACCCTCCCTCTCTCCCTGTAGGGATTAATCTGACCTGTGTCCTGGGACATCATCAACGAGATTTGGGTCAAGAACAGAAAGCTCGAGGTCAAAACTCAGGACTACTGCATGTCATTTCTTCTCCCCCATGTTGTTAGACACTTATGAGTATGACTTTATTCTCATTTTGTCCTTGTCAGTCTCAACAACAAAATCCCTGGTGCTCCCTGTCAGGACACACTGTCCCCAGTCTTTTTCTAAATCCCAAATCATACCATTCTTCTGTACTATATGACTATTCATTTGATTAGCCCATTGACCAGTTGGTGTTCATAGCTCCATTAGAGCTTAAGTCAGTAGTGAAATTATCATCCACCCCACTCCTAGTGACTGTTATTTGACAACTGTGAACATTAAATCTCAGTACAGACAATATGTCTGAAAAAATTCAATTTACAAATGGAGATTGTGCTGTAAGTGGGAAGTACACACGGGATTTATTAAACCCAGGAAAAAAATGGAAACTCTTTCTTTATGAAGTTTTGTGTAGAGTGCACCAACATCGATGATATCTTGATTATAATGGGTTAAAATATACTATTAAAATTAGTTTCGCCTGTTGGCTTTCATTTTTTAAAATGTGGCTATTAACAAAAAATTAAATTCTATAATATAGAGTGCTTAATGTTACTATTGGACAGTGCCGTTGAAGCCATCAGTGAAAATAAAGTCCAGAGACAGTGGTTAGGGAAATTTTTTTCCCTAGAAAATGAGTCTACACTGACCCACACTGCAAGATGCAGCAAAAACTGTCATACACACACACAGACACACACACACACTGACAGAATGAAAAAAACCTCTTCCTAGAGTCCCACCTCTTCTCACATGGCATGAGGTTGCACTCCTACTTAGTCCTAAGTGGACTAATCTCAAGAAAGAAGGCAGAAGTCAAGGTAATTTACCAGTTAGGAAGATCTAAAACCAGAGACTAAAGCTCAAGATATGTGGTGAATTTCCTGTCGTGGCTTCTGTTATTAATTCAATATGTTAGGGAGACTTTTCCAAGGAGGTTTGTTTTAAAACTCACTTTTTTCCTTTTTATTTTTCTTTACTATGTAAAAGTAGACAGGCTATGTAAAGAAAAATTACTCTAGCCAATCAATGAAAAGGAGATGATAGAACACGAATACCCTTATTAAAAGTCACTACTGGATTAGAGAGTTAAAGAACACCTGACATTGTGTTAATTTGGCCTTAATTAGGCTGATTCTGATTTCATGACCGTCATATTGATTGTATTATGCTAGAACCTAGGAATCTTCCCAGCCTCCCTACTATTTAACCACCAAGGCCCACCAACCAGACCAGTCCTTGCTGACACATCCCTGCCTCCATCCCTTCTGACAACACCTGGAGGATTTTCCCCAAATCCCACTCTGTCCCTGAGTTCTTCTACCTGCCCCAGGGCCAGGGAATCATTTTCTCCAAGGCTCAGGATCTGTGTGTGCCCAGCTCTGGGGATGGCACTTCTCCCTCTAGTGAAGACAAAGATCAGAGTGCAAACCCTGTGAGCTGCAGCAATTGTACAACGACTGGGGTTTGCTGACAGAAAAGAACTTTTAGTGGGCATGGTTACCAGGGTCCAAGAATACCCAGTGATTCCTCCAGGGAATGTGATGCAAGACAGAGCAGGAATGTCTGCCTGTGTTTCGGCTTGGGAATGCCTGTAGTTTGACCTAGGTGACATTGGTAATGCATTCACCAATGTTGTTCATTCATTTATTCATCGTAGGTCATGGAGTGTTTTCTGCGTACATCCGGACAACAGGCTCACCCTCTGGGTCTCACAGGCAGTGTCAGAAGTATTTCTAAATTTTATTTCTAATATATAGGTACAGCACTGGTAATACACTAGGTGTTCCAAGCATTTTTCAAACATTTACTCCTTTAATACTCTCCATAAACCTACAAAATATTTATGCTGATCATTATTGCCAACTAAGATATGAAGAAACTGAGGCACCAATCAGGTAAAGAACTCAGTCAATACAAATATCTAATAAGGGATTGAGCTGGAATTTGGACGTGAGGAGTTAGCTCCATAGTCTGTGCTCTTAACCATGACATTTACTCTCTAAAGACTTCACATCATGAAAAAATTTGATCAGTTATCCATTTTCTTGATGCATTGAGTAGCCACACTATTTTATCTGTGTCTGAAAAATAGAATACCTGCATAGAAACTACTGCACATACACACTCAAATTACATCTACCAATGTCTCCAGTCCCTGAAAATTAATACAGAGAACATTTCAGAATGTTTCTTGCCCAAGTTGGGAGGACTCTGAGGAAATCTCAGTGTTGCTATAAGAAGCTGAGGACAGGCTGGCAGTGGGTCTCAGGGGAAAGGTGTCCTCAGGAGTCACCATTGAATGACAACATTGATGAGAGGGTCTCAGCAGTGACTGAATTCAGGATCTGGTGGTGTTTTAACCTGGTGCTTATCTTCTGGCTGTGGGTTTATGGTGATGCAGCACAGGGAGAGGGGATGGTTCACTGTGTTCTTGGGGAAACCAGACTCATGAAAGAGAAGGAATGACGGTTTCCTTAAAAAATGGACTCGTGGTGGGAAAAATTCGGCTTGGAAGAGACAGTCCTGTGCCTGGTATAAGCAGAAGGAGTTGCCCCTGTTTCAGCGAAAGCAGACAGCCCTTCCTCAAGCACTCATTTTATCTCAATGGGAGGAAGGAGGAGGAAATCATGTAATGCTCTTCTATATGTGAGATTTGTTATGGTAGAGACTGTGCTAGGAGGTTCTGAAAGGCTGCCCTGAGGCATTTCAGACCTTTGCTGTGACAGAATGACAAGTGTAAGCACCCCTGCGTATGTCTGGGAAGAGTTAGCCTTTCAAGGGGAAGGCCCTCTGGTGCAGAGACTCACAGGAAGAAGCGAGTTTTACCAGGAAAGGTCAGAAATGTGACCAGTGTGGCTGGAGGGAGCCTGAGAAGAGAGAGGAGTGGAGAGAGGAGGGTGATCAGGCTGGATCCTGGGACATGGTAGACTGTTACTTTCTGTTCCTCTGTGACAACATTACTCCAAAACCTGCCACCTATAAAGTACAAATATTTAACATCTCACAATTTCTGTTAGCCAAGCATCAGGCATGGCTTAGCTGGGTGCCTCTGCCTCAAAGTCTCTGTGAAGCAGGGGCTGTGGTCTCCACAAGGCTCCAATGGGGGAGGATTTACACCCAAGATCACTCACATGGGTTTTGTCAGGATCCATTTGGACCGAGAGTCTGAGCTCCTGTCTGTCTGTTGGCTGGACACTCCCTCAGTTCTCTCCTATGGAACCTCTATGTAGTGCAACTGGCAACATCAGCACTTGCATTCCCAGTTCTGGTGATTTGATAGAGAGCGATAGTAAGAGCGAGAGAGAGAGAGAGAGAGAGAGAGAGAGAGAGAGATAGAAACAGAAGGAGGGAGGTAACTAGGCAACCCAAGTAAGTCCGTAAGTGGGAAGTGACAGACGTTTTGTAATTAAAACTTGGAAGTGACATCCCATCACCTTGGCTGTGTTCTGTTGTTCAGAAGCCAGATACTGACCACTTAGTAGTGACACAAGGATGTGCACTCCAGGAGGCAGTGAGCATTGGGTACACTGTGGAGGCTCCCACCACATAGGCCAACATGAGGCTCTTGGGACTGATTCTGAGTAAAACAGGGGACCGTGGAAAGCTTAATGCCAGTGGATCACAATGTCTGAATTTCCTCTAATTTCAACCCCTTCAGGATGCAGACCTGAAAATGAGGCTCAGAGCGGCAGTGACTTACCAAAGATCACACAACTGGGACCCAGAAAAGTTCTGACTGGTATTCTATGTGATGTCCTACTCCTTGTACTTCCTCCATCTCTAAGTGTGTGCATTAGACACATGTGACACCAGCCCACAGGTGTTGTATGTATTATCGCATATACACCTGATGAGGTCCCTAGGAAGCTCTTTTTAGTGCAATCCTCTTTGTACAGCTTGGGAGACTAGGGAGATTTTGAGAGGCACAGCAGATTTTCCAGGACACAGAACTTGTAGGAAAAAAGAGGTCTGACCTCAGCTCTGTCTCCTCAAAGCTGGGGTCTGGATCCACTCCCAAGGAGCTGTGGGGTGGGTGGTGATGGCTATTTGTGTACAGTGATGGAGATGACATGGGCAAGGAGGGAGAACAGCCAACAGCCTAGCGGGGGATTTGGGTGGGTCTCATTGAAGGAAGGGGTCAAGTAATAGAACCTTGAAGAAGTGACCTCACTTCCTTGGTGACAGCACCCAACAGAACTTAGAACTCTGGTTACCAGGCACCCACATTGTAATCACAGCCTCCTGTCCAGTTCATTTGAGTGGAGACACTCGACACAGCAGGATGTTCTTGTGTTGTCCCGTGATTTTCCGAGTCTTTGGCCCCCGGAAAGCCCAGAATGAGAGCATATTAAGTCACTTTAGATGTTGACTCAGCCCTCACCTCAAATGTGTGTGGCCTTTTGGCAGGAGGAACCATCAGGTAACAGTTTAGGCCAGGGCAGGCCACTCTAGGTCAGGCCAGATCTGTGATCCCAAAAGGACAGCCCCACACCCTTTGACCCTCATTGTGTGTTTGTGGGGGGGAGGTGGAGTTAGGGAAGTTGGGGATGAGGAGGATCCAGGCTGGGCAGGAGCAGGAAGCTAGATGGTGGGAGTCGGGCAGTGTGTCATGTTCGTACTCAAGATCTTGGCCGCAGGAGAGGAAGGTGAGTGCTGGTGACCAAGCTCCTCTATCCGCATGTGAATGCTAGGACCTCAGGGTGCCTTGCATTCCTTCCCTGGTGGAGTCTGTGTAGATGCCGCTCTGTGCCTGATCTGTGTTGGGGTTTCCCACTGTGGCAAAGTCCAGGGAGGCCCCTGATCCCCCTGGCCTGACTGCAGTGCACTGTCACTGCAGAGCAGCACCCAGGAGATGGTCGAGGAGCTCGTGGATGCTTTCCAGTTTGCCATCTCCCTGGAGTGGACAAAGGTGCACCAGTTCATCAATGACCAGGGCTGCTCTGAGGTGAGCGTTGGTGCAGAGGGATCTTCTCACCCAGGACCTTGAGATGATCAAGGCAGTACTAGAATCCAGACTCAAATCCGAGATTCCGCTGGGAACCACTGCCCCAGAATTTTCTCACTAGAGTGCCCCACAGTACCACTCCCAAAGGAATCTGGACCTCCACTCCTCATCACAAGCTACACAGGAGGGTAGAAAGCCACCTCAGTCCTCCTGGTGGTTCACCATGGTGTCACTGACTGTATGTCCCTCCTTCTCTCCCCCAATGTGAGCATGAATACACTGTGAATTTAAATGAGACCTGCAGGATGCGTGCCCACCAGGCAGCATGATGGAGAAGCTGACAGAGTTCGTGGCACCAGCTTTCCTGAGTAGGAACATCTCCAGCTTCACCACCTTCATGGTCAACTAATCGGCTTCAGACACATCCCACGGGGTCCTGGACCAGCTGTTTACTAGGTGAATAGCCACTCCCTCCTCAGCACAATGGTGACTCTGCTCTCTGCCAGCTGTGTACCTTGTGCAAATCCCCGCATATTTCAGAGTCTCAGTTTGCTCTTCTGAAATGTGTTTGTGGGGGGATAAATTTCATGGTGATCTTGTAGGGACTAATGGGATCAGCAATGGCAGGTGCTTACCTGGTGCCTGGATCTGCGTAGAGGGCTGTAGACATGCTGTGGTTGTTCATGGTTATTATTTCTCTCTTTGTCACGAAAAGTAGTCTGCCTCATCCTTTTCTGGGATGTGTCCTTTCTGAGTTTGGAAAAGCACATGGAAACCACCCTGTCAAGGAGATGGAGATTCTGTCCAGCTGGTCCTGGTCGTTTTCCTTGTGGTAGCCAATCAGGGATCTCTGTGGCAGCAGAGGGGCCCCAGTCCCACTCAGGTGTCTGGGATGGTTCTGGTTGGACTTCACTCATGCAACCATGTAGATTAAGCACCTACTACATGCAGGACTTTTGGAGACACTTAGTACAACTCAGTGAATAAAGGAGATACAATCGCTGGGCCTCAATTGTCGTCTGAGAGTCAGACAGTCACATTGAACATCATTCGCAGGTCCTGTCCTCCATCGTACATCCCAAGTGGTGTCCTGATTGCCTCCTTTACATCTAAAGGCATCTTTCCTTATTACAGCCAGGAGGGCAGAGCGCAGGACCATCTGAAAACATGAGTTGTCTTTGGGTCCCGAAGAAGGGCTTCCTGTCTCTACAGAACAAGGTGTGGAGGGAGAGATGGGGGCTGTGGCTGGGGTGGGCCTGTAAGGACCCACATCTCACGCATCTTTTGATTTCCATAGGAAGGCCGAGGTCTGGTGGCTTCCAATCCAAGAGGACAGGACTTAAAGAGCTTGGATGGGTGTCAGGACCCCTGGGAATCAGAGGAGTGGCTTGGCTGAGTTGTCCCCAAGAGACCCATTCCCACCACAGACCCATCAAAATCTGCCTCCCCACATCCACCTTTTCTGAAATCAACCTCCAGGACCAAGATAGGAGATGTGTGAGCAACCTGCTCACAAATCTGCCTCAGTGCTCAGTCCAGTTGTACAAGTGCATGGAGGGCTGGGCTGGGCTGTGTCCCAGCCCTTTGGGAGAAGAGTGTCAGCGAGAAGAGAGTCATGACAGAATCTGTGTTCAATCTGCTGTATAAACAGACATGCCACTGCCAGGATAGTGTCACAGGGACCACTGCTGCCGTGGGGCTCTCCCTTGGATGGGAAGGGGCAGGCATAGGGACCCAGTCCCAAGCCAGGTGCCTTGGGGGAGAAGTGTGGAGGGAAAGGCCAGACCTCTGACTCTGTTGCCCACTTGCTTCCCCCAGTGCCATTTCTTCTCTGGTATGAACCTGCATGGACCCAGGGCAGGATTTCTGGGAGCCCCTGCACCATCCCTGCTTCAGGGCGAAGCTGGCCTCTCTGCATGTCAGCTTGCCTGGCTCGGGGCTGCAGGGCCACGCCTACCTTGTCCAGGTCCAGCTGGAGCATCCACGGTCCATTGAGGTAGAGCTGGAAGGTGACGTGACTGCAGTCTGGGAAGAAAATTTGCTGAGTGTTCAGAGGCTTTGTTCCCTTCAAGGCAGTGGAGTCTTTCCTGTCTTTGACAGGCACAGGGGAAGTCAGCTACTTGACTGACACTGTTTCTTTCTCCTGCTGCAGTACCATCTCAAAAGCTCCCCCCAGCTCCAGAGCCAGAGCAAGGGCCAGCTCCACGGCTAGATCCAGCTCCAGCTCTAGTTCCACCACCTGTGCGAAAGCTAGAGCCAGTGTCACCTCCACCAGTCCCTCCAGGGCCAGAGCCACCACCAACATCAGTTCCAGCCCCAGTGCCAGCTCCTGAGCAGGAGTCAGATGGACCATTGGCTCCAGGGAGAATCCTCCCTCCAACTGGAGAGATAACAGCAGAGCCAGATCCAGCCCCAGAACCCACCTGCCCCTGGGACGTGACCACCAAGAACCTTCTGAGGGAGGAGAAGCCTGACTTCTTGGAGTTCCCTCCCTGGCTGGTGGCAGAGCAGTTGACACTGATGGATGTGGTGAGCAGTAGGGCTCTCAGGGCAGGTGGGGCCGGCCTTCCCTGTGCCATGAGCTGCCCCACGCCTGCCATTACATGATCCAGAATCCCATGATCTCGGTCCAGCTTCCCTGCTTACCCTCATGTAACCTGAACAGCCTTCTTAACTCCCAAGCCTTTGTTGTCCTCATGTGGACAGTAGAGATGGACACTGAGAGCAGCTGCCATGCAGAGTGGCTGTACAGATGGATGAGGTGGAGCAGAGAGGAAGTTGGGCAGAGTCTGTGCTTTGGTGAGGGAGGGGAGCACACTGAAGTGCTGTCTGGTCCTTGGGTAGTTCACTCATTTGCCCAGGACGCCTCAACAGGCTCAGCACTTATTAGGTTCCTCATGTGTACATGACTACATGGCAGACAAACAAAGCTCGTGGTTGTTGCTCCCTTGGGGGAATGGCATCTGAAAGAGCAGTCAGACCCCAGGATGATCAGAATGGTTGGAAGATGCCCCTAGAGATGGTCAAGCAGGAGCCGAGTTCTGGTGCTTGGATGAAGTGAGACTGGGCGGTGAGCAAATACCACTTCCGTGGGCCACAGTATCGGGTCCTGGGTCATCCTGTGCTGGGTACCTTCAGGGGACACAGGCAACACTCAGGGACTCACACAAGCCTCAGGCCGCAATATCAGCTTCCTGAGCTCCAGCTCTCATCACTGACCCGGCCTGGGACTGGGGGCTGCGGACGTTGAGCTGGGCTGTGGCAGGGCTGCGTGACACTCCCTGTCCTCCCCAGGAGCTCTTCAAGAAAGTGATGCCCCATGACTTCCTGGACTCCAACTGGTCCCAGTGGGACAACAGGGCCAATGAGCACCTTGCACCCACTATCCATGCCACCATGACCCACTTTAGCAGAGTGGTCAAATGTGTCATCACCACCTGCCTCGGGGACCCGAGCATGACGGCCCAGGACAGGGCCAGGGTGGTGGAGCTCTGGATCCAGTTGGCCAAGGTAAGATGTTGGAGGCCCTGGGAACCCCTCTCTGGAGTCGTGGGAACAGTTCCTTCTCCTTACTCAGTTCTCAGGATTGATGTCTGTGGTCTGAGCCTTCGCACAATCCTTAGGCCTCTCCTGCCAGGGCCTCGATGCCCTGACTCCTGGTCCCAGTGGTAGGAAACTCACCCCATCCTGGGCTCCTTCCTTGGCTTGAGCTAAAATCCTCCTCCCTGAGAGTGTTCCTCATCAGGGTTCAGCTGTGTTCTTCCCGGGTTTCCTGAGCCTCTGTCTCATCCAGGACAGGAGACGTCCATGAGAGGACAGAAGCCAGAGGAAGCAGGGCTCCAGCTCCCCCACACAACACATTCTCTTCCCTTCCCCAGAAGTGCCAAGGCCTGAGGAACCTGTCTTCACTCCATGCCATCCTCTGGGCAATGCAGAGCCCCTCCATTCAGCGTTTAAAAAAGACATGAAGATGGGTGTCCAGGTGGGTTGGCCTCTCTCCATGAGAGCACCACCTGGGTGGACCAGACACCCCCCACAGGGCTGCCATTGCCCTTCAGTATGCTGGGACCTCCTGGGAGACAATGAACCCTGGGAACAGGGTCTGACCTGGTTGGGAGGCATGAAGTCTTTCTGGAAACTTAGGCCAGTGGTTCTGCTTCAGGAATCAGTTTCCCGAAGTGCCAGACCCTGACTTGAACCAAAGTGAAGATTTTCAAGCGTTTGCTTTGCAGCAACAGAACTCTCTGTCCACCTGAAATCAAGATTCTTGAAAACAGATTTGTTCAGTAGATAAGAGAATGAAGGCCCCAGGTGACAACAGGAGAGCCTCCTCCCCAGTCCCAGAGACCTCTGGGCTCAGAAGGCACACTGAAAACGCTCATCCAGGCTGTCTGGATAATTCTGCGTTTTCAAACAAAAGGGATTTACCTTTAAACCACCCCACAGTGTTTCATTCCTTTTTTCCCTCCTCAGGAGGAACTGCAAAAAATTTAAAACCTTGTGCAGAATGGACCAGCGGGAGAGGAGGAAACTGCTCATGGAGGTGAGTGGAGGCTCGAGATCTGGAAGGAGGGAAGGTGAAGGGGGAAGAGGGATCAGGAAGTGTGTTCTTTGGTAAGTTTTGCACTTAAGGTTCCCTGAGAAATAACGGTGTGTCTTGTCAAGCTTGACAGGAAGCGGGGGATGTGAGCTGCAGGGGCAGGTGGGGACTGTTTGGAGTAAGAGGCCTTTGTCATGGCGTAGAGTGGTGTTCGTTGGACTGTTCCAGGAGGTGAGGAGCTGGCAGAATGAGCAGGTCTCTGGCTTCCATGTGGGCCCATCAGCTGGCCCTCATCTTCCTCCAGGCTGGCGGGTGGATGGAGTGGGTGGGGTTTCTTTCTTCCTAAAGCAACCCGGTCTGTCCTCAGGAAGCCAGGCCCCTGTTGCTCCTTCGGTCTTCACTGCACCTCGCAGGGAAGAGCACCCTGCCTGCCCCAGGGACGGGCACTGTGTGGTCACACAGACCAGGTGGACACACAGGTTGCTCAGCCTTGGAACGTATGGTGGATCTGGGACAAAATTGTGTACTCTCTGGGACTCTACACTCTATCCCGATAGTGGTCATTGCTGACAACCCAGTGAGAGTCTACCCCGGTGCCTTGTTGACAAGAATACGCCCCAGATAGCAATGAGAATTATCGGTGACCATACAGATTCTGAATGAACCTTCCTGGCAGGACATTAGAAGTTTCCAAGTAAAAAAGGATGCAAATGTCACCATTACACAACGCCCTGGTCACCCCCTACATTGTCACTCAGATGTGGCAGAAGGGGGTCCCCTTCCTGAGGGAATGAAGGAGCAGTTCTGTGCAGGGTCAATCCTGACGGGATCCTAGGGAGCTGAGGCGTTTGGCATGGCCTCAGGTCCAGCCTGGAGTCAGAAAATCCCAGAGAGCTGGAACAGGCAGAAGCCACTTGGATATGCCCCCTGAGACACCTTTTGCCTCCCCATCCATGCCTCAGCCTGACTAAGGGCCTAGACACACCCCGAGAGTCCAGAGGACAGGACCTTGTTCAGAGGTGTGTCTGGAGGAGGAGTGAAGGCCGGGGGACAGGGCCTCTGGCTGGGAGGGGGAGCGGTCTCCCCTCTGTGGGCACCTGAGCAAGTCACCGCCTCTCTGTGGGCCTCGGTCTCCTCATCTGGGAAATGGAGGGAGATGATCTGTGGTACAGGCCTCACAGGGGTGATGAGGTACAAGGGGGAGAGGAATGTGCAGGAGCTTTGTGCTCCTCCTCCTCGAGTGGGGAGGGGAGAGTACTGGTGACAGTCAGATGACACTGAGTCCTCAGGGGACCCTGAGAGGCATGGGGAGTCCTCCTCACACTTTCCTGATGAGGACAGAGGCTTAGGGGACTGGGTAGGCCTGGGGGCACAGAGGAGGGAGTGTTGGAGCTGGCATTGATTAGAATCAGAGCGCTCTAGAATGGGAGCAGCCATAGACACCAGATGTCCAGGGTCCAAGATCAGGGGCCTGTGAGACACGGGGAAGGGAGCATGGCCACCGGAGCCTGTCCTTGACCCTGCAGGAGGTGACGTCTGTGAGGGCCACCCTGGAGATGGACCCCCAGGGAGCCCAGGAGAGGCAGCAGCAGGTGAGGGGGCCTGAGGGGGAGGGTCCAGGTGTCAGAGGAGGGGCCTCTTCCCTCACAGCTGGAGGCCTGCCCAAGAGAGGGGTCCCTCCTGCTCCAGCCCAGCTCCTGGAGCCCCAGAGCCTGAAATGCCTGCCCTGGAAGTGACCAGGAGGAGGCCTGGGATGGCTGGGCTGAGGATGGATTTGGGGGGGGAGTGGCAGGGACCTCACAACCTGGGATTTGCCAAAAGCCACCTCTGGTAGTTGACGGGGGACGTTGGGTGGTCCTGGAGGGGGCAACTGTGGGGAGGCTGCTGAGGGTCCTAGGCTGCTCTCTGTGGGAGTCTGTGGTGGGCAGGAGGATGGGGTGAAGTGATTTGGGGGAGGGTCCATGAGGGCACCTGAGAGGTGGGACTGATCACCCCTCCCACCCTGATTTCACAGGGTGTCGTCCCCTTCCTGGGCATGTTCCTCTATCACCGAAGCTGCTGAACATTGGGATGGAGGATGATCTGGAAGTGACTGAACCTGGAGTTGGGCGAGGGAGAAGGAACCTGAGGTTTGGGATGAGAAAGCCCTGCACTGGCCCCTGAGCTCTCAGTACCTGGCAAACCTCCTCTCATGAGAACCCCACGGCCACCCCTGGGAGCTGGGGAGTCAGGCTCATCTTAGCGATGCGGGAACAGAGGCTCCACGTAAGCCCCCCACAAGGCTCCCCAGCCTGGGGAAGCTCAGAGCTGCCTGCCTGCAGAGCTGCATGAGGCTGTGTCTGAGCTGCACTCAGCCTCCACCTCAGGCTCTGCCCCTGGGGGAGTGCCATCAGCCCCTGCAAGTCAGGAAGCACATCTGTGGTCCAGCTGTCCCTTCTTGCCTGAGGCCTCAGTCTTCCCGTCTGACATCAGAAATGGGTGGGCTACAAGGTCTCTGGCTTCAGCTCCCCTGTCCCTCCTGCTCTGGAGCCCAGAGCCTGGCCCAGTGTCAAGTTCTTTTTGTGTAAGTTCTGCCCTCTGCTGGGCACTGACTGTCCTGCAGCCTTTGAAGGGGTGGGATAGGGGCTGGCTATGGGCTTGGGGGGCTGTTTCTGATGGACATTCGCTGTCTCCTTTCCAGGGACATCTGGTGACCCTCCAGAAATGGCTTGAGGTGAGCAGCTGTGGGGAGGGTGGGGAAGTGGAAATCAGAGACCTCGCGTGGCAAGATGTTTCGTGTCCTCATCCCTCGGGTCTTACATTTATTGGATGAGTTAGATCCACAAAGCTGGGAATCCCATCACGTTGGTGGTTGCGGGAGGGGCTGGCATCAAGGACACCTTCCTGGATGAGGAACTAATTCAAGCCAACTGTGAGGACAGGTAAGTCCTGAATTGAGTGGGAAAGCAGGAGGGTTCCCTAGTGAACACAGACACCAGGCCGGATCCTCACTCCCCACAAGTCCCTGGCAGGGTTCCCCAACCAAGCCCTGTCTGCACCCTGTCCTGCCTCCCAGAAATGCAAAGTCATCAGGAGGATCCAGCTGCTCCAACAGGCTGCAAATAAGTATGATCTGGAGCCCGAAGAGCTATTTGGGACCTGGTTCCAGGCCATGGAGCCCCTCACTGTCGATGAGAGCTGAGGGCACAGGAGTTGGTTGAGGGCAGGCCAGACTCTCTTTGATGGCCGGATTCAGATCGTGTGCCCTGGCTCCCTGATCAGCCCCAGACCTCAATGCATGGTGACCCATGGAGCATCAGGCCTCAGCTGCTGGCAGGCTTTGGGAGTGACACCTGAGGTGAGGCTCCTGGTAGCTCACAGGCCGCTCTGTCCTGTAGCTACTGCCTCTCCTGCCGGCTGGAGCCCATACACCAGAAGGCGAGCAAAATGCGGCTCTTCAAGAGAAAGAACTGGCCATCCTCCAGTTCAGAGCCTAGTGAGTGTTGGGACCAGCAGCGACTGAATCCAGGGGCTCAGTATAGCTTCGAGCTAAGCATGGGCCTGGATCCCAGCTCCACTGCTGACCAGGCCTGTGAAAGGTTGCTCCCCTCTCCTCTCTGGGACTCGGTTGCCTCCTCTGAAATGGGTGACGCTAAATGATGTCTCCCGCATCAAGGACAAATGGGGTGCTGTTGATGAACTGAGCATTCGGCACAAGGTTTGGATCAGAGTGAAGGGGGGCAGGGAGGTGTGCCGTGAATCTCAGGGAGGCACCCCAAAATAGTCTGTTCCTTCTTTTCAGCCAGCGTGCCCTTGGCAAGGAGCCATAACACTCTGGAGACCACAAGTACAGCTCCTCCTGAGCAGCGGGAACACTGGCGCCCTCGGGGTGCCCCGGGCCAGCTCTTCCCACCTGAGTGAAGGAGGACATCTTAAGACTTTCCCTGGTTTCCCCTAAAGCCCCAGAGGGAGGGCCCCACCCATTCCAACTCCCTGACATCTGCACCCCAGCGACTGTTAACCCATTGGTGAGGAGCGATATTATTTCTTTAATAGTAAATGGTAGATTTGACTCTTATGTTATATCCTGTTTCTGTCACAGCCTGGGTGTTGTGGTGTGGTTCTTTCACTGCTTATGCTCATGTAAACGAGACACAGAATCTCACTTTCCTCCTTCAATTAAGAAATCCTGTATGGTTACAGCTTATTGTATGTGGAAGAAGGGAGGGGGGAAGACCAGTCTCCTCCCTGGCTACTGAATGACACCCTCAAGTCCCCTTCCTCAGAAAACAGGTGCATTTCAGTGTGGTTCACCTGGGACAGGAGCAGAGACAGCCCCTCAGATCTCCCTGGAGGTAGAGGTTGGAGGGACTTTCCCAGGCAAAGCAACAACCACTGAAATGTGGGTGTTTTTCAAATAGCACTTACCAGGACCATGTCCTTCCCTAGGATAGTGGCTGTCTTTCTACAGCTTGCAAGGAAGAAGGAATGTTTTTTGCTTCTCTTGTTGAGGTTTCTTTTGACCAGATATTGGAACTTGTCGTTTTCTAATCAGTCTCTGGATTTGCATCTACACTAAATGAGGAAAAAAAGTAGAAAGAGAAAAGTTTGCCTGTGGAAGGGACAAGGCCAGAGGAAGACCATGTGCAGATGGACTAAGGGCCGACAGGACATCCCCCTCAGGCCGCCTCTAGGGCTCCCTGTTCACCCTTTGCCTCGATTGGAATCCTCCTAGGATCCTGCCCCATGCACTTGGAAGTCCTTTTCTTGCTTGTTTCATATCCAGAGGGAAAGATTCACGATGCAGCTTTTAAAGGTACAATCAGACTTTGTTCCATAAACCTCACTTCTCTCTGTGAACTAGGATTTATAGCATCCCCATACTTCCTTGTATGATTCTCTTTGCGCAGAAATTCGCTAGAAGGCCCCCAGCCTCTCTGTCAGGTACATGGTGGCCTTTCCTCCCCGACTGTGCCTGATGGATCAGGGGTGAGCTCTGGTTTGCCAGGACAATAGACCTTAATCCTGTCCACTGAATGACCCCCACTGTCCCTTGCTGCCCAGGGTGACATCTGGGCCCGTGTGCTTCTGAGGTCCATGGTCACAGACAATCACTAGTTTACACACTCAGTCGTGTTGTTGCAGACTTGTACCAAAGGGGCAGTTGGGCCTGAGTGTATACAACACATAGCCCCTGGGACATCTGTGTTCCTTTCTCCAGTCTGTGCTGTGGTTATGTGGATTTGTGTTACAGGGATGTGAAACTTTCCTGTTGGGAGTTTTGAAAGATGAGGCAGGAGAGGGGCAGGTATAGAAGTGGGTGCAGCAGGGGAATATCACCAATCTTAAACACCACAGACACAACAGACACAACCTTACCAATTAAAATACTGAAATGCTCCCCGCGTGGGTGGTGAACAGACACTGCTCAGAGCTCACCCCAAGAACCCACTCCACGACCAGGAGCTAAAGTGTTACCACCCAGCATTTTGAACATCATGCCCTGGAAACATCCTGTAAAATAAGGGCCATTGTATTGACTTCCTTGATACTTCTTCCCACTCCTTTCTGAAGGCTGCAAGTGTCACCCAGGGAGGCCTTTTCAGTTCAGCCAGAAGTACAGTAGAAATCCTGGTTCCCACAGCCCAGGCCCTTCCTTCCAGGGCCCTGTCATCCGGGAAAGAAAGAATTTACACATCGGTGTAGACAACACAAGCACACACACACTCATGTCCCACCCAAATCCCAAGATGCATGAAATACTAAGAGATTAAAAGTGACTTCAGAAACAGATCAACCAATTGCAAAATAAGGGTTTCATTAGGATCCTGACTCAAATAAAATGTAAAACCAGGAAATAACCTTGACAAATCTGGGAGACTTTGGATACTGACTAGATAGTTGATTATCCGAATGACATTTTTATTTTTGTATGTGATAACGTTATTGTGTTTGTGTTCAAAAAATCCCTCATCTGTAAGAGAAACTGAAATATTTACAGCTGAAATGATGTGCTCTCAGCCATCTCAGCTGGTTTATTCTTTGAGTTTGGTGTGAGGATAAACAAAGTCAGATGGTATACGAGTTGACAATCTTTGAAGCAAGTAACAGGTTCACAGAGATTGATTTATCTCTACTCTGAGATTTCGAGATTTTTGAAAACCTTCAGAACACAATTTTGATAAAAGTAGTATACTTGGTGTTCACATTGCAATGTTACAAATTAAAACATCACAAATATAAAGGAATACTTCTCCTTGCTGACCTAAGGAAGTTCTCTCTCAGTCTGGCTTCTGTGAATGACCTGATGATGCCACCAATTGTTCACTTATCACATGTTTGTTGAGTAATTCCTATGTATTCTGTGCTGTGTGCAAGGCAAACACATTTCCACGATTCTGGATCTAATGTGGGAAGGAAGGCAATGAGCCTGCTGCAAGGTTCTCTGAGTGGAACATAATGTCCCCAGGGGGTATGCTCATTGTTTAGATTCCAAAATCAAAGCTACACAAATTTGCCAGGTAACAGAGAAGAGATACTTAATTCATGATATAGAAATCACCTATATCTGAATACCATGTGACAATGAAGAGAAAGATTGATGGATTTTATGTTATAATTAGATGCAAAATCATAGTGCTTGCCCCTGGCCGAGGGGTTTAGTTTGGCATGTTGTGCTTTGGTAGACCAGGTCCAGTTACCAGGCTCGGACATACAATACTCATTAGCAGCCACGCCGTGACGGTGAACTGTATAGAAAGTAGAGGAAGACTGACAACAAATGTTATCTCGGTGAATCTTTCTCAGCAAAAAAAAAGAAAAAAAAAAAGAAAAATCACAATAAAAATGTATGGAATCAGATTTAATATACATTAAAAGACAAATCTCATTCAAGTAGGTATCATCTCTTCATTGAGTGTAAGTTCTAGAAAAAACAAATGTAAGTTCAAAACAGTAATGCCTCAGCTTCAATTATCCTATCAATTTTAATATAAAAAGGAGAAAACTCACCAAGTATACTCAAATAAATAAATATTGAGGTTTACCATGAAAGGTCAAGATCATGATGGACGTTACAAAGAGATGCTGTGAGAGTCAAGCCTGTCTCATGGGGAATTTCCCAATGGCACCACTCAGCTTTTCTTCAGTACTGATGCTGCTTTCCTCACTGTGTTTTCAGGATGCCTTTCTTGGCTCCTTGCTCTGTCTGCCTACCCGGCAATCTCATCTGTCCTCGAGACCACAGTCTCTCCCATGCTTTTCTTCACTTTCTGTGTCTGTCTCCTGATATCTCTAGAAGATGCCTGTTGCCTGCAGAGGATCTGTGAGAGACCCAGACCCATTCCTGGACTCATCTCTGCCCAATATGGACAGTGGGCTGGGGTGGGATCAGGGCTGGTGTGAAGATCCCTTGGCCCCAGCATGGTCCAGGGATTCACATGGACCAGCCTGTGTGACTGTTTCGAAGGTATATGCGACTCCAAAGAACTTAAGAGTTCACCTTTACTGCTGCAGGCCTGGAGTCCCTGCAGTCTACTGTATCCACAGACTTGCTGGGGCTTCTCCAAGGTCTCATCCCACTGACTGCACCTGACCTCATCGCCAGGTTGGGAAATTATTCCAGTAACTGGACTCTGAAATATGCAGCAGCTTAGGCTTCAGGGTGCATAGAACTTCAGTTTTCTGATTGTGTTTAGTTTCATGGTCTTACTGTTTCCACTATGAAGTGGGGCATATCTTTTGATCTTTCATTTTCAAAACAAAATAAAATGTGAAATTTGAACAAAATGGAGGATGAAGACTACCATCCATGGAGAACGGTCTCAGCTCATGTGGATATTCCACCCTCCTTCTATCCCTGGAGACGTGTCTCAAATCCCACTGTGCATCACAATCATTGGAGGGCTTTTAAAACTCAGATTGCTGGACCTCAACCCTAGTAGGTCTGGGGAAGGAATGGAGAATTTTCATTTCTAAGAGGTGATGTTGATGCTGCTGGTACAGAGACCACACGTGGAGAACAGGATTCAGTGACACCATCAAGCTGATGTTAGACAAGGACAGAAAGCTCAAGGTCATTATCCAGTGTCAAATCCAGATCAGCTGCCGTCCGCCATCTTGCTTCAGTTCGTTCCTCTCCTCCTCTCTCTGTCATGGTCAAATACACACATGCTGGTGCCCCACAGCCCACTGTTATTGGGACACACGAGTTCCAAGGACTCCATAGCTCCTTTTAGTGCCTCATCTCTAATGACATTATTCACTATTCCATCCCTAGTCATTCACTTCCACACCCCGATCCTATCTTCACCCAACTCTCCTGCTCACAAATCAGTAATTCAGAAACACCGTATTCCCAACACAAATTTCCACATTTCCAGTTTTTACACGAAGAACTCCACTCTAAATAATCATTCTTTAATAAACTAGATTACTCCAGCAGGAATATCTTCACAAGCCTCTCTTACTTTTCTTCTCATACTCCTGTCTATTAATCTCAGTTTCCACAGTCCATCATTTCAATCATCCACTGACCATACTCCCAGATTCCTTATTGCCATCATAACCACCCTGCACACTTCAGATGATTTCAAATACCTGCCATGCCATGTTGACACTTGCACTGAACAGAGAATGCACCAGAAGTCTGTGTATCCCAACAAAGAATCAACAGCAACCAATGGACCTATATGCATTTCTCTAATGCTTCCTGAATGCTCTACTCAATTCTTTCCATTTCTTGAGTTCCATAAATCTCTATATTCCGACCTCCTCCATATTTCACAGATAAATTGTTAACCACCAGACAAGAACTCTTTCACTCTCTAGTCATCAGATCTACAAATATTCCTCATGAGAAATTCATTTCTCACACCTTTTCTGTTGTTATATGCAAAGAAATTGATTTCTTGGCTGAAACCACTCTGATTTTTATCTTTTCCTTCCATTTCAATGACATCATGCCCTCAATATTTGTTGTGCTTTCCATAACTTCCCTACTGGAATCATCCCTCAAGTTTCAAATATGCACAAATCTCCACCATCTACAAACCAATCTTTCATCCAGCATTCTTAATAGTCCTCACTCTCCACACCCCTCCTCTCCTCCTCCTGCCAGGTATCCATTGTGAAAAGTTCACATATATCCCAATGCCTCTGTTTCCACAGTGCCCACCCAATCCCACTCAGATTCTGCGGATGCTTCTCTTGCTAACCTCACAAGCCATGTCTCTTACTAATCCACTAGGGACTTTTCATGATTGATCTGACACCCTCTGCAGTAGCACATGACATTGCGGACTCCAATGTCCTTTTAAAAGACCATTTCTCCTTGGGATTCACCACCCTTCACTGTCCTGCTCTTGCCTGTCTAAACTTCCTGAGCTACTTCCTGGCTTCTCTTTATGACCACCCCACAACGACTGATGCTTCCCAGAAGTCAGCAATGCTCTGACACCTGTTCCCCATCTGCATCCTCCTTCTGGGGCAACCCCATCCATTTCCCTGGTTTCAAATACCACTAATGAGCCAAACATGTCCAAAGAATCAACAGAGACTTAACTCTGATCCCCAGACCCATTTATCTACCTGCCCACTCACCACATCAGTGATGACTCAACTCACAATGACCAGGTCCCAAGTTGAACAAATCGCTTCCCCAAATAATTTGCTTCTCTCTCAGTGTCCCCAAACTCACTTATTTGTGGTAATAACCTATCTACCCCTGGGTGTCACTCTGGACACCCTGCCACCCCACACTCACATATCAATGAACCATCCATCCACCCTTCTGAATCTACCTACAGGTTATCCACTTCTGATTTATTTCTAATCACCTTTCAGGTCTCCTACAAATTAACATTTCCACACAGTGAACTCTCTTGTTCTAGTAACCTAAATTACAAAACCCCATTTTTCCTCTTTGTTGATTTTTTTCTATTTTAGTTATATGTGCATTTTTATGTATTTCTTTCAAGATTTGGTTCTTTCTCACTAAATTGGATATTCCATGAAGACAAGACTAATATGGATTTTCCAAATTTTCCCACAATAGTGTTCACATATGGGTTTGCACACAAAAAGTACTCACATATATTATGTGTACAATATATATTTTATATTTATATACATATAAAATTCAAACACTAAAACTTTGCTTCATGAAATATTTTAAATCCATCCACTTAACTAATCTTTTTTTTTTTCCCAAGGTAGATCAGCCCTGAGCTAACACCCATGCTAATCCTCCTCTTTTTGCTGAGGAAGACTGGCTCTGAGCTGACATCTATTGCCAGTCAACCTCCTTTTTTTCCCCAAAGCCCCAGCAGAGAGTTGTATGTCATAGTTGCACATCCTTCTAGTTGCTGTATGTGGGACATGGCCTCAGCATGGTCAGAGAAGGAGTGCATTGGTGTGCACCCAGGATCCTGACCCCAGCCACCAGCAGCAGAACACGCACTTAACTGCTAAGCCACGGGCCGGCGCCTCCACTTAACTACTCTTGTGCAAATATACCACCTTTATAGTGGTACACTGCAATAAATTAGCAAGAGTAGCTTAAGATTCCAAATCCTTTCTCCTGGTAATCCAATCACGAGACTCTAGTTACAATGATCTGTTTAAAATGCAAAAGTGATCAGTTCATCTTAACATTTAAATCCTCCATTTCTATCTTCAGCACATATTTCTCCTGTTGTCTTATCATAAATATTAATACTACCCTTTTCATTACCTGATATGTTCCAGTTTGGAGGGAAAACTATTTGGTCATTCTATTTGTAAAGCACTTACTACATACAAAGCTCTGGTATAAAATCCGTGATCTACAAAATAACTATACAGACTGACTGCCCCTGTTTGATTTAGTCTTAGTGAGAGGAAAGAGATCATAAATGGCAAAGGATGTATAACATGCCATGTAGAAATCATTGCTGTGATGAACGATAAGGCAGAGACTAAGAGTTTGGGCTTGAGCACATTTTCAAATTACTTGTCTTTGTGTGTGTGTGTGTGTGTGTGATGGTATGAATTGCTTCCTCCTGGGGGTTGGGGGAACCACCTATGCCTTGGGAAATTTCCTCCAGGTGCACTTAATATGCACTTTGTTATCCATGTGTGCTAGTCAGGATTCTCTAGAGAAATAGAACCATAGAATATATATAAACATATAGAAGTGGAGATTTATTTTAGCAATTGGCTCACAAGGTTATGGAGGTTGAGAAGTTCCACAATCTGCCATCTGCAAGCTGAAGAACCAGCAAAAACAGTGATATACTTCTGTCAAAGTCTGAACGCCTTAGAACCAGGACATCTGATGTCCATGGGCAGGAAATTATGGACATCCCAGGTCAGGAGGAGACAGTGGATTCAGCCTTTCTTTGCTTTTTGTTCTAGTGAGCCCTCAACAGATTAGATGATGCCCACCCACACTAGTGAGGGTGGGTTTGTTTATGTAGACTATGGAATCAAATGCTAATCTCTTCCAGAGACATCCTCACAGGCACACCCAGAAATAATGCTTCACAGTCTATCTGGGCACCCCTGAGTGTAGTCAAGTTGACAGCTAAAGTTAACCATCACATCATGGCTCTATCAACCAAGACCAACAGAGACATCACAACGTGACTTATGTCATTTAAATTTTCCAGAACACATGTTAAAGAAGTAAATACAAACAGATGAAACTGGATTTTATAACATTTTTATTTAACCTAAGAAATCTAAATATTATCATTTCAAAATGTAGTCCACATCAGTACAAAGAACAAGATACTCAGGTTTTCCACCCACTCTGTCTTACTGGTGAATTTTAATGAATACTGGTTCCTCATATCTTAATATGATCCAATATATAATTTTCTCCCATCTATTTAAGTTTTATTGTATCAAAAGGAAATCATTTTCTCCTTATTGTCAAACTGCTCTGCTATCTCTTTTTTTAAAAAAATTCAAGTTATATATTGAGTTTATGTTAGAACTGAAATTAAGAATTTAAGTAATTAAGAAGGAATTGATTCCAGCAAAAGGCTAGTTTACTAAAGTGGAAGACAGTTCAAGAGCAAATCTCTCAAGAAAACCATAGGGTCAATGACATTGGAAAATTCAGGGTAGAATTAGAAGACACATGGGGTGTGATTAAAAGGGGAGTAGAGAGAAAATGGGGACGAATTGATATCAGAAGTGAAAATACACAAGCATGTTCCCAGTTGATGAAAGACATCACTCCACAGGTTCAATTAATTCAAGATTCCCTAAGCAGAGTGCATATACAGGAACTATTAATGAAATAAACTATGGTCTAAAATCCAAAGTTAATAAAAAGGATTTTAGGGACTAGAGAGGCCAAATAAACAAGAAAAAGGCCAATTGGTGATTTCTACCCATAAAGAAAATAAGATAGACATCAACAGAGCAGCATTTTTAAAATGCTAAAAGAAATCTCATGTCAAACCAGAATTCTACACCCAGCAGCAATAGTGCCCCAAATTACAATGTTCTAGAAAAACTTAAAGTGAAACTTTTCATTGTTAGTAGCCTTTAATTAGACAAAATACTGCAGTGAGTTATCACAGCCAAAGGAATATGATCCCAGGTTGAAAACCAGGAATGCAGGAACGACTGAAGAGGAAAGGAAAGGATAATTTATAAGTAAATATAAATGAATTTTATTTTGTGAAGTAATTCTAGAAATCTCTCATGGAGATTAAAATATATGTAGAATAAAATGCATGAAAACAGTAATACAAATGTCAAGAAGGTTAAAAATAGAATTGAAAGTGTTGAAGGTATTAGCATTTGGGGGAGATGGTAAAAGTAATTATTCATATTAGACTGTATTAAGGATTCAGGATTTAACCATTAGTGCAATTAAACAAAGATTTCTATATGATTTCAACTAATAAGTTTATAGAGAAATTAATGGAATAATAAAAGAGTTAAATCAACATCAGTGAAGTAAAGAAAGTAAAGGAACATTAATTATTCAGGTCAAAGGGAAGGGAAAGAGTAAGATGGTTGAAATAATTACAAGTTTACTGGTAATTACTTGAGATGTTAATGCACAAAATACTAATTTCTTTTTAATGGCTGTGTGCTATGTTCTAGAGACTTGTTAATAAAAATTTTGGACATTCTTTTATTGATAAACGTTTACACAGTCTCTATTTTTTCCTATTAAAACATAAGTTGTATGGGGGCCGGCCCGGTGGCGCAAGCGGTTAGGTGCGCGCGCTCCGCTGCGGCGGCCCGGGGTTCGCTGGTTCGGATCCCGGGCGCGCACCGACGCACTGCTTGGTAAGCCATGCTGTGGCGGCGTCCCATATAAAGTGGAGGAAGATGAGCACAGATGTTAGCCCAGGGCCGTATTCCTCAGCAAAAAAAGAGGAGAATTGGCGGATGTTAGCTCAGGGCTGATCTCCTCACAAAAAAAAAAAAAAAAAAAAAAAAACATAAGTTGTATGGACATTTTGTACATATACACTTCCATTTCTAATTTTACAGAAAGTATCCATAGTGGAAGAAAAAGGAAACATTAAAATATTGATAGAAACTGCAAATACCATCTCCCCACACAATTGTATTAAATTATTTCATCTACCAACAGTATCTGACAGTGTCAATAATCCAACATTTTTGTGTATAGGTATAAAGCTTTAGGAATCTCTCAAATCCCATTGATAAGAGACAGGACGTCTCCTCTGGATCATCCATTGATTGGATTATCCACTCCCTTCCTCCATAAAAGGGGAATCAGAGGCAGAAGTCCCTGCATTTTCCAGCAATCCACAGGCTGTCTGCACATCAGGAGTGGGGTCAGCAGGACAACTCTGCAGCCATGGAGGAACCTGCATTGTTCTGTTTTCCAAGCCAGCCTATTCTGGTGAGCGTGGAATCCATATGGACGGCAAGAATGTCCATTTCTACACTTTGTCCTTCTGTGAAACCTCTTTAAGTGAGCAGGCTGTAGCTCTTAAAACAAGAACAAACCTTACTGAAAGTTGTTTCTTAGGTGTTAATGTTTGTTAGGTAATGTTCAAGGTATTGTACTTTTCTGTAGAGGGAGCTTTCTTGGGTTAATAGGCCAGACATTTGTTTTGTTTTGTTTTTAACCAACAAAATCAGTGGGAAGTGGAATTAGTATTCAGCCCTGCACCTTTCACATTGTTCCCATCTCTGGAAAATTTTTTACCCACAATGTGATTGGTCTTTTTAAAAAAATATTCAGTTCTGTGCTCAAATATCACCTCATCAGTTAGTCCTTCCCTAATCTCTTCATCATCAATAATTGTAGGTGGGTGACCCCATGCCGTAGCGGTTAAGTGTGCACAATCCTCTGTCGGTGGCCTGGGTTCAGATCCTGGGCATGCACTAAGGCACCACTTGTCAGGCAAAGCTGTGGCTGGAGCCCATATAAAGTTGAGGAAGATGGGCACAGATGATAGCACAGGGCATGTCTTCCTCAGCAAAAAAAAAGGAGGATTGACATGGATGTTAGCTCAGGGCTGATATTCCTCACAAAATAAATAAATAAATGAAATAATTGTAGGTAATTTCTTTCCCTTTATCCCTCCTTACTGTTATTCCTCCATCCCTCCCTCTGTCTCTGTATCTCTGCGTAGCCCTTACTGTTTATTAAAAGATCTAATTGTACCTAACACTATATTACACATTCATTAGTCTCTTTATTAACTCTTCCCTTTCACCAAGATTAAAATAAGCAGGGGCAGTGACTTTTTAAGTTAAATTCTGGATCATGGGTTTTAGTACATAACTTGGCTTATAATAGGTGCTCTATAAATGGGAGGATCAAATAACTTTCCCTCCAACCTGGGACATGTTGCAGAATGAAAGGGATGGTATTAAGCATTATGGCAAGACAACAGGGATGAAACGAGATTTATGACTTCACTGTTAAAAAGTATCTGAGGGGCTGGCCTGATGGCGCAAGCAATAAAGTGCGTGCGCTCTGCTGAGGCAGCCCAGGGTCCACCGGTTCTGATCCCGGGGTGCACCAACGCACCTCTTGTCAAGCCATGCTGTGGCGGCATCTCATATGAAGTAGAGGAAGGTGGGCATGGATGTTAGCCCAGGGCCAGTCTTCCTCAGCAAAAAAAAAAAAAGAGAGGATTGGCAGATGTTAGCTCAGGGCTGATCTTCCTCACAGACACAGAAAAAAAGAGTTTCTGAAGACAGAAATGAGAGATTATAAAGGAAACGTGCACTGATTAGGTTTACATTTCAAATAGATTATTGTGGCTAGAGTCTTAAAATGAATTACAGACAGAAAGGATTTGCAATATTAGTGATAATTTATTGCAGTATACCACAAAACAGGTTATATCCTTGTATAACTTCAGTCGAGTGAATTTATTTGAAAATTTTAGAAAGTATTTTTGGGAGTT
Source organism: Diceros bicornis minor (assembly GCF_020826845.1). NCBI lineage: Eukaryota > Metazoa > Chordata > Mammalia > Perissodactyla > Rhinocerotidae > Diceros > Diceros bicornis. Next base: position 19,833,011 of record NW_026690866.1, read on the forward strand.
TGAATAATTTCTTTCAATAAATATATTGAGTACCTTCTAAGGGCACAGCAATGAGTGAATACGGTAGTGTAAAACATTACAGTCTACGTTAGTCTTCACTTCATGGAGTATCCAATTTAGTGAGAAAAACACTATGAGAGAAATAGATGATAATACAGGTACAATTAAAAATTTTAAAAATTAACAGAGACAATGTGACATTTTTTTTGATGGCTGAATCAGGAAATGCCACTCTGTGGAAATGGCATTTTGTAGGAAATCTAAAAGGTGCTCAACAATTATTCAAAAGTGGAGAATTTATATGTAGATTCAGGAGGGAGAAGGGATGGTTCATTGATGTACAAGTGTGGAGTGGCAGGGTGTCCAGAATGACACTCAGGTGTAGAAAGGATATCAGTACCAACAAGTGAGATTATGGGACCCTGAGATATGGGTGATTATTTGGAGAACTTGTTTGTTCAACTTGGGACCTGCTAACTGCAAGCTGAGTCATCGAGTTATCACTGATGTGGTGAGTGGTCAGATGGGTATTTGGGTCTCAGGGTTGAAGCCAGATCTGTGTTGACTCTACGGGCATTTCTAGTTCATTACTGGTATTTGAATCCAGGGAAATGGATGGGATGGCCTAGAAGAGGATGTGGAAGTGGAACCAATGTGAGAGCAGGATTGAATTCTAAGAAGCATCAATTGTGTTAAGTCAGATGGTGGAGCCCGGATTAACAGGGAGGAGTAGGAGGAGACAGGAAGAGTCAGGGGAGGAAAAATGGTTATTTACAGTGGATAGGACTGTGTGATGGGAATATGGCATGTGTGAGTTATTTACTTATGAACAGGAGAACATTTGAGTGAAGATGGGACTTAGGTGTGCAAGTGAAGTGAGCATCAAATTGCGGAGAGGAACGTGATTTCATTAGAGATGAGGCACTAAATTACTATGCTCTGGGCACATGACCATCTAGTTTTCATAGTCCTCTCTGCCCTTGACTCATATCATCTTGATGTCCCAGGATCTAGTTCTCAGTGTGTGGTGCCTGTGCCAGCAGCATCAGCATCATCAGGGAACAATGAGAAGTGCAAATTCTTAGACCTCCCCAGGGCTCCTTGGGTGGAGGTCCAACAATCTGTGTTTTAACAACCCTCCAGATGATTGTGATGCAGTTTGAGAGATATTTCTCCAGGATACAGGAGGATGGAAGATCCAAATGCGGGGAGAACATTCTCCATGGCTGGCAGTCTGCATCCCCCATTTTATTCAGATTTCACATTTCATTTTGTTTTGAAACGGGGAGCTCAAAAGAAATATGATGCCACAGACTTCAGAGAAGAAAAGACAGGTCCATTTAGCCAAGAGCAAATGGAGACATCGTGAAAGGTCTGCACTTCCTATAAGACTCACCAACTGCATTTTCAAGAGACCAGTTAGAAGAATAACTTCCCACCCTGGCAATGAGGTCAGTACAGTCAACGGGAGGAGACCTTGCAGAACCCTCAGTAAGTCTGTGCATACAGGAAACTTCATGGACTCCAGGCCTGCTGCAGTGAAGGAGAACTTTTAAGTACTTTCTATATCACAAATACCTTAAATATAATTGCACCAGGTGGTCCAGGTGAATGCCTGGGCTGTGTTGGTGCTGGGTCTCTAAACCCCAGCCTCAACCCCAGTGCCACACAGTCTTCAGACTGGGCAGAAGTGATCCCAGGAGTGGGTCTCAGTCTCCCCCAACCACTCTACAGACAGCCCGTAACTTATGTAGACATCTGGAGACAGAGTCAGAAAGTGAAAAAAGCAAAGGAAGGACTGACTGAGGCCCTGAGGGCAGACAGGTTTGACAGGGAGGCAGAGAGAGCAAGGAGCCAGGAACGATGTTCTGGGACCTGATGGAAAATAGGAGAAGGTCATGCTGAAGAAGCCAAGAATTGTGGCCCTGGGGAAGTGGTTCCCCATGAACAGTCCCCAGTTTCACTCACCTCATTTAATGTCAACCCCTCTTCTTGCTCTGGACCGTCATGCTTTGTCATTTTATAATTGTACTTTATTAAACTCTTTTGAGAGACATAAATGTGAAGAGTCGACAGTTGTGTGGGTGAAAGATCGGGTTTCATGTGACAGGGAAAGAAGATCTTTACTTGTCCTTGTATACTGCAATTTCTGCTTACCATGATTCTTATTCACTTGTATATTAAAGGTAATTTGGCCCAAGGGATCATTTAGTATTTTTAGTTATATTTTTTTAGAATACTTGCCATCAGGAAAAGATGATACCTATTGTAAAGAGCTTTAACGTTGTTTAACGTTAAATTAATTTGATTCTATAAAAGTCTTACTTTACTAAGCTTGCTTTTATATCTCATTCTAACATAAGTTGTATCCTTATCTTTGCCAAATGCTAACTCAAATACAAGCCATTTTCATATAATTTATCTAGCCCTTAGTCTACCTGTTACAGCCTTATCTGTTACCTAAAATAACCTCGGTGATTTTTTAAAACAGAGTTCACCTTAGATTCTTAACAAGGAAAATGTTGTTTGGGAGCATTTAGCACTGAGTGAATCTTGGCAGCAGGCTTGCTGCCTTCACCTTGACACTAGGTCCTGAGTCAACGATATTTGTCCACCTGCTCACAGAGTAGGTCACACCATAATTATTCAATAAACATGTGATGAACAATATTTGGTGGCAAAAAGGGTCAAGTTACAGAAGTGAGATGGTAGGACTCTTTTACTGGGTCAGGATGGAAAAGGACTGATGTGGTTTTGGAAGGATCTGGAATTTTCTGGACTTTCTTGAAGAGCTTTGATAGAGCAGTCTTAGCAGCCATGGGGAAGGAAGCCTATTTCAGAAGTTCATAGTGATTGAGAAACAGAAGGGCAGAGAGTGAGTGGAGGTGGACAGCTGTGCCTTGTGCCTCCTGACAATGGCCTCTGGATTTGACACAACGATGGCTCCTTCCTGGAGCCCACAGCTTTGGTGTGAGGCTGACTCCTCCCTAGGATTAAGCTGTTCTAATTCCTCAGTGTGAGCTAATCTGCATATTCCAAACCCCCTGATGTCCTGGGACAGGGGGTGTCAAATGGCCCTCTCTGGTCCAATAGGATCCAGGCACAGGACCCTGTATCTAACAGGAGGTAGAGCTGGATATACATGGGGTTCTTACCTGCCAGACCTGGAGTTCTGGGGAGTGGAGCTGAGAGAGGTCACAGTGTAGGAGCCACTGACAGGGTCTGAGGCCACCTGGGAGGACAGCAGAGTAGGGGTGGGCTTGGCGGACGGTCAGGACAAGACCTGTCCCCTCATTTGTATGCTGCATTTCAGTGCCTGGACACAATCCACTCCTTAAGTCTCGTTAACATGAGCTGATTTCTTCCCTCACGGGATGTTTTCTTCCCTCTTATATTCTGTTAAATTATTTTAAGTTAACTTTAGTTGGGTTTTCTTTCCCATACCTTTAATTTATTCCTGAAGAATTATTAGATGTAGACCATGATTTCAATGAGTTACATTGAAAAACGAAGGTGTTCATATGTGATAATTGCGGACATGAGAAATTTAAATGATGACATCGGGCGTTGTCCATGATCTTCAGGACATCCATATGATAAGCCACGTGATAATCAGAATTTTTAAGACAAGGTACTATTGGGATTTGATGGTTTGAGTGAGAACAAAGGGGAGCCCTACAATTGATTCAGTTTATCAACAGCACACAATCCTCCCTCACTTCTTCCAGCTCCTGGTGGTACCTGCTTCCCTGTCTTGTGGCAGCAGATCTCCAAACTATGCCTACGTTTTTCACGTGATCTTCTTCCCTCCATGTCTCTGTGTCCTGTCCTTTTATTAGGACACCAGTCATTGAATTGAGGGCCCACCCTAAATCCAGTATGAGTTCATCTGCGGATCTTTAATCACATCTGCAAAGACCCTGTTTGCAAATAAAGTCATATTCTGAGGTTCTGGGTTAACTTGAATCTTTGGGAGACGTTATTCAACCGACTACATCCTCTACCCTCAAGTTCAGGTTGGGAGCTGGCTCAGGCAGATATGAATGGTAACAATATCAGAGGAGTTGTTTTCAACAACAATATTGGAGGAGTTGTTTTCTTCAAAAGTACTTGATTCAACATAATAAACTTAAAAACAACTTTTTTTGAAATCGTGATGGTGATTCTTAAATTCATATGGAAGAGAAAGTCTACGAAATGAAAGAAGAATTGTTGAGAACAAACCACCAAACAAAATAAACATGAAGGAGAATAAGGACAAAGTGACATCAAAACATTTCCCCAGTTCCGTTAACAACAAAGGCAAATTAACGTGCTCACAGAATCATTCTCTCCACTGAAGCAACAGTTCAGTTGGACAAAACTGACAGAATCAAGTGTTTCAGAACTCTGAATTATAATAAAAATCTTACAGCATCCAGAGGAGTGATTAATGAAGGAAAACGTGGCTGAATTTGGGTAAGAAAGCACTGTGGTGATTTTGGTTAATGCCTACCCGCTGCCATACCCTGGTACAGAGGAGGATGTGAGAGGATGGGAGCCAAGATTCCTTGCATGGCTCCCTCATGACAGATGAGAAATACTAACCAGCTTCTTCAAATAGGGTGATTGTGTGACTGTGTGGTAGTTATCTGTCTTTTGGGTCCCTGAGGGACCAGCGCAGAAGGTGACAGTTATTTCTCCCCCTCAGGCAGGAGGGACTTTCCAGGTGGTGTCATTGTCTGATGAAAGATTTAAAGGTCTATGTTACTGGTAGATGTCTTGGTGAGGGATGATGGCTGGGGCAGGAGAGATACATAAAAATCTGGAAGGGAAGCATCTGAGTAGGAAGTTTATTGGGGAATCAAGGCTTAGAATGGCCACTGCATCTACCAGGGAAGCCGGAGTGCAATGTGCATGCCCAGGATGGACGGGTGCTCAGAAAAGAACTGAGGTGACCTGGGCTTGCACCTCTGGTAGATCTGTGGGCTCCATGCAGGTAGGGGGTAAAGTCTAAGGAAGAGTTACAGGGGGCCCAGCTGCAAAGACTGGAGATGTTTTGGGGCCGGCCCAGTGGCACAAGCAGTTAAGTGCACGCGCTCTGCTTTGGTTGCTCAGGGTTCGCAGGTTCGGATCCCGGGCGCACACCAATGCATCGCTTGTCAAGCCATGCTGTGATGGCATCCCATATAAAGTAGAGGAAGATGGGCATGGATGTTAGCCCAGGGTCACTCTTCCTCAGCAAAAAAAAAAAAAAAAAAGAGGAGGATTGGCAATGGATATTAGCTCAGGGCTGATCTTCCTAAAAAAAGAAAAAAAAGACTGGAGATATTTTAAGTTTTTCTTTTCTTAAAATGTGTTCTTTTGGATCCTTGCATTTAAAGAAATCTCTGTCAAGTCACTTGCTGATTGTTAAGACAACTGAAAAGATATTTCAGTGACCTCAAACATCAAGGAACATAGTCTTTGCAAAAATTGTTTGAAAAGTCACTAAACAAAGGGATGATTGCAACTCATAAAAAGCCGCAACAGCAAAACCTGGAGAGAGAGAAGAATCTGATTCTCACAACGACAACATTCTAATACACAAAATGTACAGATACCACTACAAAATTACAAATGATATGAAGCTGGTGGAAAATATAGCCGGTTCATATGAATAAAATGGAAACTGACATAAGTTTTTCCTGAAGATGCCCAGGCATTGGACTCATGAGACAAAGACTTTAAAACAACTCTCTTATATACGCTCAAAGGGCTAATGGAAAGTAGGGACAAAGGAACAACGAAAATAAAGAGAATGATGTCTCAATTCACAGAGAATATCAATAAATAGAAATTGTAAAAAGAACCAAATAGAAATAATTGAGTATTACTCATGCACTTCCTTCTCCCACCCCCAACCTTAAACAACCACAAATTTACTTCCTGTCTGTACAGATTTGCCCATATTTGACATTCCATGTAAATGGAATCATATAATAAGTGGTCTTTTTTGACTAGATGCTTTCAATTAGCAGATGGTCTTCAAGGTGCATCCAGGGTGTTGCACGTGTCCTTCATATCTTTATGGCTGAAGAGCATACAATGTACAGATATACGGATCACATTGTGTTTATACATTCATCAGATGATGATATTTAGGTTGCTCTGGTCCACATTTTGCTGGTCCCACTCTCACGTTCAGTGGCCCAACATCAATGTCTCCCATCACCCTTCGTATTCACTGCCATCCAGTCAGCTCAGGTCTGCTTAGGCACCAGGTCTCCTCAATGTAAACACTGGTGGAGCCTTTAGCAAGGGCTCTAAAAGGTACAGGTTGGGACCAGTAGTGGCCACCTCGCTGAAGACTGCCAAGTCTAATACATGCTTTCCAGCTGCAACTTTAACATAAACAATTAGAGTGGAAATTCCCAAGGTTGCTGACACATGTGGTCTCCAGTGATTCCTCTTAACAAACTTCAAGTACAGGGCCTCCTAGTAGACATCTGTCATCCTTCTTGGTTTCTCAGCCACTGAACCCCTATCCTAGGTTTGTTGGCTTCCCTCACTTTGGATCCTGGGGGGAGACGACACCAGGTTCCTGATTTAAAAGCAGAAAATGCCAGATATATCCATTTGCAGCCTCCCCACTGCAGCCAGTGTAACAGTTCTGTGGATCAGAAGCACCCAGACAGACTCTGAACCAGGAGGTGGGAGCAACGCTCTGATTATGACAGATTTGGACAACAGCTAATAGAAGCAGCCTCAGCGGGGCTCCAGCCCATCCCCGTCCTCCCAGAGGCTCCGTGAGCGATAGCTCTAACAATCCTCTGCTGGACACAATCAAGAGCCCTGAATGAGAGACTCGCACTGGTGTTGGACGTGGGGAGACGGTCAGGAGGGGCCCACAGCTCGCATTCCAGACTCGGTCTAGCATGAGGGCCTCTTCCCAGACCTCAGGTCAGCCGCCTTGGTCACTGCCCCCCAACGGCCTTCCCCACGGGCTGGGTCCGCAGGCTCAGCGCGGGTCAGGTTCTGCACCCCCAGGGTCAGTCCCCACAGCAGACATCGGTGCCAGACTCCACGCAGCCATCACGTCCGCAAGATGCAGCCGTGGGGACACGCGCGTCCTCGTCGTGGGCGGAGGACACGCCGCTGTCCGGCCAGACTGCCCCGCGCTGTGGGCAGCGGCGGGGCCAGAGGAGCGGGGAGGAGGGAAGCGGGGACCGGGTCGACGACTCTCCGGCGGGGCGCTCGGGGCAGCTCGGGCTCGTGGGAGGCTCCGGGCTCCCATCCAGCGGGGTCGCCTTCGTTCTCCGCCGTCCTCGCCTCCGCTTCCTTCTGCGGCGCCGCCAGCCTATCCTCTCTCCACCGCCCACGACATCTCAGCTCTTCCCAGCGGCCCCTGGGCTCGGCTCTCTCCGCCACCTCTCGCCGCTTTTCGGCTGGGCTTGGCTCCTCCAACCAGGCTTAGGGCCCTTTAGCCTGGCCTCCGTTGTGTCTTCACATCTTCAGCTCTTTCTGTTTCTCTTCAGCTCTTTCTTCCCGCCTCGGCTCCCTCCACCTCTCCCCGCCGCTCCTGGGCTCAGCGGTTTGGGTTCGTCTCTCTCCATCTGGTTTAGGCTTTCTCGGATTTCACTGCCACAGTTCGGCTCTTTCCCACCAAGTCCTGTGCTCAGCTGGGCTCTCTCTGACTGTCAAGGTCCTCGTGTCCAGGGGGCGGAGGTTGTTCAAATTCACCCCCTCTTCACTGTCGTATGAGAGTGCCACTTTCTCTACATCCTAATAGATCAACATATTAAACAAACAGTAAATGTTCCTAATCTGATGAATAAAAACAAGAATCTTGGTGTTTTACTTCATATTTTTCCTTTGGTGGGTGAAGTTGAGAATCATCTCTTATACTGAGAGCATTCTGTGTTTCCTGTGAAATGTTCTTAGTAATTGGTCCATTTCTCCAACGGATTCTTGTTCGTTTTTGGTTGGTAAGTGTTCCTTAATGTTAATAAATTAGATTTTTGTGATGAGTTGCCAACATTCTCCTCTTTTCTTTTTTTTGGTCTTTGCCTCTAGTCGGTGCTGCCATGCAATGACTGCCATGCAGATTTTTTAAAGGAAATCAAACATGTTAACTTCGTTTCTTGTTTTATGTTATACTTTTAAAAGACCATCTTTTCTCTGAGATTCTATATAAAATACTTATCCCTTGGTTTTTTCTAGGACTTTCACAGCTATAATATTTATATTAAATCCATGATAATCCCTATTCCACAGAACAACTGGGGGTTCCAACATAATTTTTTTGTTAACAATTCATTTTTTCTTTCCTGCCTTAGAACATCACTTGCACCCACTTTATTAGGAAAAATGTTCAGGCATGGAGATAATTTGAAAGAGTTGAACAGTCAAGTTATGGACAGAATTCTGTCCCCTCAACAGTCATGTGTTGAACCGCTAATCCCTAGTACCTCTTATTGTGACTTTATTTGGATGCTGTGACTTAAAAGAAAGTAACTGAGATAAAATAGGGCCATTAGGGTGGACACTAATCCAATCTGATCACTGTCCTTATAAGAGGAGATTAGGACATATAGGCCAAGAGACGCCAGGAGCACGCATGCACAGACGGATGACCACGTGAAGAGGCAGCAAGAGGATGGTCATCTGGAAGACAACGAGAGAGGACTCAGGAGAATCCAATCCTTCCGGCACTTTGATCTTGGACTTCCAGCCTCCAGAATTATGAGAAAGAAAGTTTCTGCTGTTTAAGCCACCCGGTCTGTGGTACTTTCCTATGGCAGACTTAATGAAGACAGCCCACGCCTACATTCCATCAGTTACAGTTTACTATATTTACTTTGCCACCTCCATCCATTTATCACCCAAGAATCCATCTCTGTTTAATGCATTTTCAAGTAGATTGCAGACAGCAGTATACTTAACTCCTAAACATGCTAGCATACATAGTCATTAAAGTTCAAAATTTGACTGAGGCTGGAAGAGCTTCCCAGGTGGCTCACTGAATGGTGAGCACTTGGTGCTGACAAGTTGGTTCCTCTCCACATGGACCTCTCCACATGGCTACTTCAGCGTCCTCGTGGCATTGTGGATGGGTTCCCCTAGAGAGGGAGAAATCTATGAGACCAAGGAGGAAGCTTCAGTGTGTTTTATGATGTAGCCTCAGATGTGAGACACTGTCATTTCTGCAGCACTGTATTGATCATTTGGGTTCATGCCAATTCACGGCTAATCGGATGTGAGAGGAGACTGCACAGGGCCTAAATACAGGTGCAAAGTAGCATTGGTGGCTATCTTGGCTGCTAGCCTACACACCGACCTTTCCTCCAGGCAACCTATCCTCATCAGCCCAGAATTCCTTTTCTTCTACTCCAGCTCACCCCTGAGAACCTGGTTTGATTGGAGCTATTTGGGCCCTCTGGAATTCGTGGCTGTGTTTGGGACAACATGGAAAGTCTCATCTTTCCCTTTACTCTTGCTCCTCTCCCCTCACTATCCTTCTCATCCTCTCCCCCAGCTCCAGCCTTCCTTGGCTCCTAGTGACTCTTTTAGCAGTAAAGGATATTCTGAAGGTCAGCAGGATGTGCAACAGATAAAAGGGGTTTCCTGGAGTAGGAAATGGTGGGGTAAAGTCTGCTTCCTGGGCTCCTGTCACCTTCTGTAGAAGGGGAGCTTGGGGGTGTTTGGTGGCTTGTCAGGACAACTGCTGTGTTCCTTATTCTGAGACTGGGTCCTCAACATTCCCCAGGGCAGGGGATATTAGATGGGGCTCCATCTCTCCACTACAGTTGGGGACAGAGACATATACATAGCAAGAGGACACTGACGAGCTGGCAGCTGGGGCCCAGAATGATCCTTGTTTTTGAGATTAGGGAGGAATCACCACAGGGGCCGTCGTCTCCTGTTGGTAGGGACTTGAGGGACTTGCATTGTGGGCTCCTCTCATTTGTGTTGAGTGCTGCTTGCTGATGCTTCTATAGACTCTTATTTTGTGATAATGGGAAGAGAGGGAGTTTTCTGAGGATCTGTTTGACACTTACATTGGAGAGCCTGGTGTGTTGCCTAGGGAGACACTGGTCATTTCTTTTCTGGGCGGGGACACTGGGTTACTCTTCGCTGGGTATACTCATATCTAATCTGAGGTGTAAAGAGGCAAGCTGGGGTTTGTGTTAGTTAAAATGGTGTGGTATTTGTTGGGGCTCCCTTCTTTTTGGTGTATAGGGGGTTGTAAGTTGCTTTTTGGGGTTTCCAACATCTCTAAGCTTTCAGGAATATGGGAGATTACTTGCTGAAGCTTCCATCATTTGATGGAGTCCTCATGATGTTGGGGATAACTGGGAGGTATGAGAGTGAGTTTCCTGTTGTCTCTGGTGTTTGGACGCTGGAGGACCACTGCTTGTATGGGGCTCACACTTCTCAAGTGTTAGGGTGACATGGAGCGGTCACTGAATGGAGGGCCAGTGTCTCTAATTCAGGGAGAGGATTGGGATAATTGCATGAGATTCGACTTATCTTTAGTCAGGGGGCTCTGGAGGGGTCTTTATAGAACTCTTTTCTTCTAGTGTTGGGGGAGATCAAAAGTCTCTCTTTCTGGGTCTGCCCTTGTCGGTATTGTTGGCATAGACTAGGTGGGTCACTGGGCTGTGGCTTCCCATTTTCTAGTGTTGAGGAGCAGATAAGTGTGTGACTTATGGGGCTGCTGTCATTTCTAGAATTGGAAGTTACTAGGGGGTTCTTGCTGGAGTCTCATAATTTCTAGTTTTGAGGGGATGGACGTCTTGCTTGCTCAGACCCCAACATTTGTGTTTGTGGATGACAGATGTTATCTGAGTTCCGGTTGCCTCAAGTTTTGGAAGGAACTGGTGGTGTCTCACTAGGGCTTCTGTCACATCTGCTGTTGGATGCAGATTGTGAGCACCATTTGCTGGGGCTCCATAATCTCTAGTCTTGGGGGGCGGAGTGAGGATTCCCTTGGAGGGGATTCCATCATCGCTAGTTTTCGGGTATCAGTTAACGTGTTTTTAAACGCATTTTATTTTGAAAATGTTTAGACTTACGTAAAAGTTATAAAAGTATACAGGATTGTTTTAGTAAGTCAATATTCATTATAAAAACTTACATTTTGTTTCCTGCCGATGATCATTCCTAACATTATGTGTCTTTGGGTGTAACTGTTTTCCTTCAGCCTGAAAAAACTCTTCAGAAACTCTTCAGAGTTTCTTAAATTTCATTTTTGCTGTTGTTTAATTGTTTTAACTTGTTATTTTAAACCCCCTTTGGAAAATATCTTTAAATTGTCTGCATTTTTGAAGAATATTTTTCTTAAGTCAAAGAATGTTAAATTGGCAGAGTTTTTTTTTTCCCTCCCATTCAACCCTTTAGCTGTCAGATGTCATTCATGTCTTCTTGCTTCCACAGTTTCTTTTGAAAAGTTACCAGACTTCTTATTGCTCTTTTGAAGGAAACGTGTCCTTTTCCTTTGGTTGTTTTAAAGATTTCTAGTTTGTCTTTCATTTTCTACAATTGTCCATGTTTCTTTCATTCATAGTTATTTTGAAATCCTTGTCTGCTAACTCCGGTATCTGGATTGTCTCTGGGTCTGCTTCTACTGATTTATATGTTCACAATTGAGAGCATTTTCCTGCTGCTCTACATGTCTATTAATCTTTTATTGTGTGCTGGATTTTGTGAACAATACCTTGTAGAAGCTCTTAATCATGTTATCTTCCTCTAAGGATTAGGTTTCCAGTACAAATGGATCATGCTGAGCCTCTGAAGGAGAACCTAAAATGACATATTTATTTCAGTTTTGCACTGACTCCCAAAATGTAGATCTTACTCTTAGTGTGTGGCACTGACTCTCAGGCTGTGACATTTCTAGGGTCATAATTGAAAGCCAGGACTTTTTTTTTTTTTTTATCAAGGTCATTCCACTCCAGATGACTCCAAAAGCCAACCTTCAACTCCTGGCATGTGTGATCTCCGAAATTTCTGCACAATATTCAGTTTTCAGTGGCTTTTCTCTTCTAAATATCCTAGATTCATTCCCTGCACATGCACAAGTTCGGTGCTATTCAAAGACCTGAGGGGGGATTTTTAAGCAGATTTTAGGGGCTTCTTTTTGTGAATCTTTATTTTCCACTAGAATATCCTTCAGTGATATTTCAGGATCAGGTTGTATTTCCTCTACCATAGCCCTGGAATCCACTATTCCTCCAGAGAGCCCTGGTTTCTTCCTTTTTCTTTAGAATAGTATCTTAGAAACCAATTTCTGGGTGGTTGATAAGTATTCTCATTATTACTGGAGTGTCGTTCTTCTAGGTCTTCTGAGCTGACAAACCTTGGAAAGATATGAATCTATACTATCCTCTACATACAGACATTATCTCTCTCTCTCTCTCTCTCTCTCTTTATCTACCCATCCATCCGTGAAAAGCAGGAATTGATAACGGTAGCTCTTATTCCAACCAAACGCCTCAGTTGGAGTGGAATAAGAGCTAGCCTTCTCTCTTTCCTTGTTTATAACATCTTTCTTTGACTGTGATACACTGGCTCTCATCGTCTACAATATATTTACTTAGTTTTTCAGATCTAGTATATGCATAAACTAGTTTCAGAATTGCTAACCCATACCATTCTGAGAAACATTATGTATGAACTAGAGTACATGATTTCTGGTCACTTCTTTTGATCCAGGCTTACAGGATCTGGTAAAACATAGTTTTCCAAAGTAAATTTGGTTTCCTTTTCATAGCCTTCATTGTGGCTGTGTTATTCTTTTTCCACAACATTTAGATTCATTTGTTATAACTTGTTTTCCATTTTATGTTCCCTTCACTACCTGGTGGATTAATTTTTTTAACCTACAGTAATAACCACTCTGCGGTGTACAGTTCTATGGGTCTTGGCAAATGCATAGAGTTGTGTATCCATCAACATAGTCATGATCGAACATGATACACACATGAACAGTCTTGATAGGACAATTCCATCATTCTCAAATTCCTTTCTGCTGCCCTTTTGTAGTCATCCCCCTTTCTTACTCTTTGCCCCAGGAAACATTGATTTGTTGTCCTTCACTACAATTTTGCTTTTCCCCAAATGGCGTACTATGGAATATACAATAAATGGCTTTTTGTCTCTGGCTTCTTTCACTTAGGAAAATGAATCTGATTTAAATTGAGGTATAAATTAAATATAGCACAATACATAGATCTTAGGTGTAGAACTTAATGCATTTTGACAAATGCATACACCTATGTAACCTATACTCCTTTCAAGATATAGAACGTTCTCCTCACCCCATAAAGTTCCTCCCTGTCCCTTCTCAGTCAATCCTTGCTCCTGCCTCACCCCTTCTCCACAATCTGAGTTTAGATGCAACCACTGTTCTGATTATTTTTCCTATCACAGATTATTTTTTGACTGTTCTTGGAACTCATACAAATAGAATCATACAATATTTACTCTTTTTTGTGTGTGGCTCATTTTTCTCAGTATAATCCTACAATGGATTTAAATTAATTCACAATAAAAGATGTAATATATAATGTTTCCTATATACTGGGAGTCTCATAAATGCTTTACATATCGTAGCTGATTAAATATTTAATACAAGTCTGTGAAGTAGGCACTCTCATTGTTCTCATTATACAGATGAAGAAATTTTGGCATAAAAAGTTTGTTACTTGCTTGAGGTAAACATCTGTAAAGAAGAGATTTGAGATTGGAAGAAGAAGAGATTGAACTATGATAAGTTAAAAACGGAGACAACAGTTTATCCCAGTGGGAGCTCTGGAGCCGAGGTGGCCCTTCAGGGCTTTCTCAAATTGAGGCAAAGGAATTGGGCCTTTGTATTCCCCCGTGAACCAGTCATTGGAAGTGGGCTGCCATTGGGAGTGGTCATAATCTTAGGTGTGGCACTTTCCTTTGGCCCTAGGAAATTCCCGGTGAGGTTGGCAGGATGAGCCCTTAGAAGACTTTCTGCAGCTACGAGAGCGAGTGACAGTCCTGAAAGAAGAATCTAGAAAATATACCACTGTCTCCATGATGGTACACCACTTATGCCACTCAAAGACACTGGGCTCAAATCCGGGCTAGCCAGAGAGCTCAGGCAAGTGACATGCCAGTTTTCTCATATATAAAGAGGGGATGATACTAGTACACACTTCTTAAGATTATATTTAGTACTCCCTAAGTTAATATTCATAAGGTATTTGGAAGAGTGCCTGGTCTATCAGAAGAAATGTTTGATCATTTATTAATGCACTGAAATACTTTGCTATGAAAAAATAAGGCTGCATTATATAAAGGAACAATTCACAAGAAAAGACCTAATCCTGTATGTACTTATTTACATTACATCCAAATATATAAAGAAAAAATGACAGAATAACAAAAAAGAATTTGTTGATCTATACCCGTAGTAGAAGACTTCAATACACCTCTATCACTAAATAAGTTTGAGGGAAAAATCTGAATGTAATACTATATACAAAAACAAAATAAGCTTGAGTTACTGGGCCTGTTCTCTATAACCAAACGTAAGATAATACACGTTGCTTTCAAAGAAACTTGGGCCATTTATAAAATGATACTCTGATTCATAGTGACTTTGAGGTGAGTGCTGAGCCAATATATACTGATTTATTAATTAAATAGCAGATGAGAGGCTAAAAATTTCAGAAAATAAAACATACCCAAAACTGAAGCAGAAAGAAAAGCAAATAGAAGTTACAGAATAAAGAACATTAGAGACATGGGTCATACAATGACAAGGGCTGGATCAACAACATTTACTACTGTGAAATAGAATTAAATCTAATGAGACATGTGCAAGGCCTCTCCAAATAAATGTAGAAAATGCTTCTGAGAAATTAAAGAACATATAAATAAATGGAGAGAAGTATCAACATCATGCATTGCTAGGATCATTTATTTAACGACATCGTCTCTCATTGATTTATAGATTCCAAATAATCTCAATCAAAATCTTGGCAGGATGATACATAGAAACTGATAATCTGATGATAAAATTTATAAGGAAATGAAGAGGATCAAGAATGTCCAAGATGTTCTTTAAGGAAGAAGTATTTTGGAGGATATACACTGCCAGATATCAAGACTTACCATAAAGCTACAGTAATTAACACTGCCTGGCATTGTGATACAAAATATGGTACTGAGCATAGAGTCCATAAACAGACATGCTGACATATGGAACTCTGATTTATGTCAAAGACACCACTGCAGAGAAGTAGACAGAGGACAGTCTTTTTAATCAGTAGTGCCCCACTAGTTGGATGTTTTTATTCAAAAATGAATCTTAACTCCTACTTCGCAACGTACATAAAAATCAATTCACAGTGGATTTTAGATATAAAAGTAGAAGATAAAACAGCAAAACTTTAGAATATAGCAAATATATTCATTGTTTGAGGTGGAATAAAAATACTCTAAAATGGAGCAAACACATGATCCATGCAAAAAAATATCAAGCATTTAAAGGTGAATAAAATAAAGAAGCTACAGTACAGGAGATCAGGAGAGAGTTACACATGAGGTAGGAACAATATGGAGAACTTAGAAAAATGAAAACACTTAGAAAGTAGTGTCCTAACGATAGAGCAGTCAGCCGGGTCAAATGATGCTGTGTGGTGAAGTAAAATAAGGGTAAAAAATGACCACTGATTTGGGCCTCATAGAAGCTGCTGATGTCCTTGAGAAGAGCAGATTGAGTGACATACTTGGACAGACCTGATTGAAGTGGGTTGAAAAGAATGGGAATTGAGGAAGAGGAATATTTGAATACTAACAATCCTTGCAAATGTTTGCCTTGAATATTAGCAGAGAAACGGCAAAAGAGATGTTGAGAGAGACTTTGGGTTTAGGAGAGACTGACTTTAAATGGAAGATACTGGAACATGCAGTAACTAAGTGCTGGAGTCCTGGCATAGGATGTAGGTCTAAGGAATAGGTTAGGTGTAAATATATGTGATTTTAGACTTTATCTCATGCCAAACTGATATGAACTGGAAAATGGATATCTATTCCCTGAACTGGGAATGAGACCAGTTCTTCAGACAATGCTCAAATAGACCTAAGGGTGAGGTTGGCGATATAGGCTGTAAAGTACCCTTGAGGGTTACCCAAGGCATGGTCAATGACCTCCTCCTTGGGTATCACAGGAATCATGCTGGGCTGTTTTTGTTGATTGCAATACCAGCTCTTTCTCATACTGTGTTTTGCTGGATGCAACACCTCTCAGTCAATTGCAAGAAACAGAAGGCTTGCCTGGGAAAGAAAAAATCTAATCATCTCAGGATGGGGTAGTTCCCAGATCCTTGATGACCCGCAGCCCTGATGACATCTCTGGCACCTGCAGTGGAAGATGTTACCCAAAAAGGTTTTTCACCTTTGTCCTTACCAGGGCAGAGAGTGCCAGGTGCAGAGCCCCAGGGCCAGGGGGACCCCAGAGGTCCTTTCTGAGACCAGTGACCTTTTAGGCCTGGACTGGGGGAGTGACAGAGAGAAGAGACCAGAAGCAATTCTGATCCACAGTGACATTGAGGGAAGATCTGAGCCAGTATATATCGCTTCTGAAAATGCCCTAGTTCTGATCAATAACAGATCTTCTTTCCATGGTCTTGAATGGCAGAGCACTTTTAGACACGTGTACCCTGCACAGCAGTAAAATTTCCCTACAGAGGGCTACACTGCAGGTCTCCTTCCAGCTCTGCTCCCCCAGTCACAACTGACTAGAGGCCTTGCCTCAAACTGGTGAGTCAGCTGAGATGTTCTTTCTGCTTCTTCTGCCCCTCCTTGGGAAATTTCCACATTCCATGTGCATGATGAGTTATTATGATGGCTTTGATTACATAAAGCCCAGTGTCTACAAGGAAGGGGACTTGGTGGTCAGTGGGTTTTCCCCCTTCTATACATTGACTCAGGAATCAGAAATGTAACAGAAATATCTTTGTGATTCGTCCAAGCAAAGATGTCACATTTTACCTGTAAGTTCATGTGTGTGTGTGAATCCCTCTGACAGTTATGAAAGTTGAATATAAAAGCTGTGTTGAGAATCTCCCATAAACTGTGAATCATCAGCTCCTTTCTTTTCCTTTAATAATTATTTGTGGCTTCATTTCTTTTTCCCTTCTGGAATATTTTCCTTCCAAACAGAAGACAGAAATAAGCATCTTTTATTTTAACCTACCTTGGAATAATCTCCATTAGTGATTAATTTCTGAAAGCCTAAAGGATGCAAGTTGCAGGCAAAAAACACCAAGATCCCACTGCAGTGACCCACATGCCATCCTGCTCCTGACCCATAATGTGGGAGGGGAGAGAATCCTTGGGCAAACCATATATTGGTTAGAAGTTAGTGCTAAGAGCAAGTTTCATCAAAATATATAGATTATTCAAAAACGAACTTTTTATTGAGATGATATTTATTTTTCTTCAAAATGCATTTACTCAGTATCCTTTATGGTCAAAAATAATTTGGAGTATTCTCTGAAAAAGATGTGTTTTTTTCCAGTTTTAATGAGATGTGATTGACGTTCATCACTGTATAAATTTAAGGTGTACAGCATAAGGGTTTGACTTATATGTTTGGTAAAATGATGACCACAATAAGTTTAGTTAGCATCTATCATCTCATATAAATATAATAAAAAGAAAAAGCAAAAAAAGATAAGAATATTTTTTTCCTTTTAATGAGAACTCAGGTTTTATCTCTTAACATGTTTCATATGTATCATACAGTGTTGTTAACTATAGTCATGGTGTACATTACATCCCTAGTACTTATCAAAGATCAAGTGTTTAACATATATATATATATGTATATAATATATTATATATATTAGAATTTTATAGATGTCCTTTTATTAATTGCTAGCCTAATGATACTGTGGTCAGAGAATGCACTGTGTGTAATTTCAATGTTCAAAAACTTACTTGATGGCCCAGTGCATTGTCAAATGTATTTATATTCTTTGGTCTTCATAATATACTAGTGTTATTTACATTTTTATGTAAATATCTGTTAAGGTTAACTCTTCCATAACTTTGCATATTTTTTATTGTCTTTAATCTGACCAGAGAATGTGTTAAATCTCCAAATCTGGTTGCACATATATGTACTTATGTACATGGGTCTATAACTAATAGCTTTATTCTACTTTGGTGGGATATATATATTGACTGTTAGCACTCGATCTTTTCTTCCTTTCACCACATATGGTCATCACATATGTCACATATGACATATGGTCACCACCTTTGATATTTCACATGTTTTTGCTTTGAACTCGGATTTTATCAGATATTAACAAGGATAACCATGCTTTGTTTTGGTTCATATTTAAATGGAATATCATTTCTATCTACTTTAATCTCTTCTATGTTTTTTTTCAAGTATTGGAAAACATGTAGTTAGGTCCTGTGGTAGGTGGAATGTGCCCCCAAAGGTGACCAAGTCCTAATCCTTCAAATCTGTGCCTATGCTACCTAACATAGAAAGGAGACTTTGCAAATGTGATAAAGTCAATGTTCTTGAGATTAGGAGATAATTCTGAATTATCTGGATGGGTCCAATATAATCACAATGGTCCTTACATGTAAAAGGGTAAGTCAAGGAAGTCAGAGTCAGAGAAGGAGTTATGACAATGAAAACAGAGATTGAAGTGATACGAGGCTATTACCTAGGAAAGTGGGCAGACTCTAGAAGCCAGAATGTGCAAGGAAATAGGACTCTTCCCTAGAGCCCCCAGGAGTAATGCAGTCCTAGTGACACCTTGATTTTCACCAGTGAGACTCATGTTAAATTTCTGACCTACCAAAGTAAAAAATAATAGATTTGTGTTGTTTTAAGCCTCTAAATCTGTAGTAGATTCTCAGAGTAGCAATAGAAAATGAATACAAGTCCTCTTTTAATCCAATCTGAGTGTCTCTGGGTGACTCAGAATTACAGTAGCCCAACATTTTGTTTTTTAAAGTTATATTCACCAGTGAAAATATTTTAATATTAGAGCAACAAAAGCCTATGTTCTATTGTGAAATCTTCTGGAATAGTGTGTTGTACCTTCTCAATTAAATTGTTTGAAAATTAACATTGGATTGAACTTAAATGTGCAAGAGCGGAATCAACCCAAAGATAAGCTCTAAAGCTCACTGCCTATGATGGTTTTCTTATCTGTAAAGAAATAGATGAAAAGCTGCAAGTATACACTGCTCCTTGGACTCTGAATTGTTTTTACTCTTTTAGAAAAACATAGAGTCATAAATTGCCTTTCTCTTTGTTTTCTCCTTAAGACTATCTCCTTATTTATTATGATGCAGTTTCCCTGTTTCTGGTAGTATGTGTTTCCTAAGTCTGTGAGGTAGGCAGTTTTAGAAAGGTATATTGCAAAAGGTTTGATGACACCATTCTATATTCGACTTGCCCTTCCTCCAAGCTTTTCTTCTGCACATCCCTGTCCTACCTAGTTTCTTTGTATGGATCGTGAACTTTTGCTTCATCCTATTATACCAGCACTTGGCCATGACCAACCTCACGTTGCTGTCACTGCATGAAGTAGTGCTTGACTTGTAAACAAATATGTAAATTAGTCTTTTCCCCTTAAGCACCTTTCCAAGTAACTCATTTTAGGACATTGGTCTATGTCTTTTGAGTACAGAGCAGTAGTGTTGGATCTTCCAAGGCTTTGTGAACACCTGTGCATGTGCTTTGGATTCCAAAGTCATGAAGAGACAGTAATTGCTCTGGAATGAACAAGTTGCTTGAGTCAAAATGCCATGCTTTTCCTCCTTGTTTTCCCACAAGAGTTACTCCTGAAGTGCATGACTTGATCTTTATTTCTAATACTATTGCCTTGATACAGGTCGAACTACAAAAACTATCGTTATGTCCTGGTCTTTGTTTTTGCCTTCAAGGAGATCAACAGGAGTCCCCAGCTGCTCGCTAACCTGTCTCTGGGTTTCCATGTCTACAATTCCTTCCACAATGAAGTCAGCACGTTGGAGAGCACCATGAGGTGATCATTAGGAGGGGGCCGGAAGATCCCTAATTACACCTGCCAGGCACAGATCAAGATTGTGGCTGTCACTGCAGTAAGCACACCAGCATTCTCTGCTCAGATAGGGACGCTGTTGGAGCTCTACAAATACCACAGGTATGAGCATGGTGGGGGGATGGATCTGGAGGGACAGAAGTTTTCTTCATTGGTGAAATTCTTTGGCCAGTCAAGTAGAAAAGAAGAAAGTGGGTTTTCATGTCTCCCTAATAGGAAAATACCTACCACAGATTGTTCTTGATATGGTGGACACATTATTTTGGTGTGTGAAGCTGAGAAGAGATGAAGGAGCAAGAGGATAACATCATTGACTAAAGCAGACCACAGTAGTTTCTGGAAATGCGGTTGCCCAAATTCTCTCAAAGGAATGGAAGCTAGATATTCTCAAATAACCACACCTTAGTTATTTATCTCATAGTTAGTAAAATTTTGTATGTAAATATGTACTTAAAAGCATTTTGCATTCGTCAACTGCTTTACAAATTAGTCACAAAATTAATCCTAATAAAATAAATGAAAAGGTATCATTTTTATGGGAATCTTTAGAGACATAGAAACTATGATGGATAGAGGTTATATAACCTTCTCAAGATGGTTAAGTTAGTCATATTAGAGTCAGAATTTGAACCCAGGCAGTCTGGCTTCAAAGCCAAGCTCCCCTTGCCATCAGATAATATTGCATCATATTCACAGTGTTAGCACCAAGAATATAAGTT
This sequence comes from Diceros bicornis minor, assembly GCF_020826845.1. Taxonomy (NCBI): domain Eukaryota; kingdom Metazoa; phylum Chordata; class Mammalia; order Perissodactyla; family Rhinocerotidae; genus Diceros; species Diceros bicornis. Next base: position 19,853,784 of record NW_026690866.1, read on the forward strand.
TAGCTACCTGATCATTTGAATTTTGCTGAAATTCTCTTTATTTTGTTTCCAGAGACTCAATATGGAACATTTTTTTCTCTTTTGATTCAGCTAACCTATGGAGATTATGATCCTGTACTGAAAGGTAAGGACTAGTTTTTCTCTCTATCACATGGCTTCCAAGGACATATCTTTAGTCTTCAGAAGGGCTTCATTTTTGATACATTTTGGCTGGACTTGGGTGGGAATCTTGGTGTCAGTTGATATAAAAAGTGAGCATTCCTCTGGAAACTTAGATGAGAGGTGACTATGAACGGTGCCTGCCTGTGACTAAGATACCTGTGACCAAGAGGACGTACACTTCAAAAGATTGTACCTACATGGCCAGAATCATAGGCTCATCAGCCAATATGTTTGCCATGTATGGTGACACAAGTATATTAATAAGTGTGAGCATTGCAGGAAACTACTACTTAACCACTTGGAAGGTGTGCATCACTACACCACAATGGAATAATTCTTTTTTTCCACTTCACCACTTTTTAGATACTTACCATGGGAGTCTTTCCATTGCACACCAGAACTTTGAGATATCTGGATTTAAACACTCTCTATGGACAGTTAGCCCCTCTAAATACCCAGAAGACTTTTTCTTTACCAACTAATGGCTTGAAATTTTCAACTGCTCATTTGCAGGTACTGAATGTGGAAAATTTTGGAGTGTCTGCTCAATGCCTCCCTGGATTCTCTGCCAAAGGACAAATTAGACACGACTATGTCTGGATCCAGCTACTACATCTATTATGCTGTGGATGTGGTGGCCTGAGCCCTCCATGAAATACTTTTTATGAAAGCAGAAGTGTTGTCCATAATGGATGCAGGCCAGCTCATGTTTCTCCCTTAGCAGGTAAAACTTCTCCCTTAAATATGATTACCATTATTGTTTTTTTAGGATCAGAGTGTTATTTTATTTGGGTATAGAATTGTGATTGTGACATTGTCACAGATCAGCAGTCACTTGAACATAATGAATTTTTGTTCTTTCTTACAGGTTGCAAGTAAATCTCTAATGATTGTAGGGTCTAATTAGCAACAGTGTCAACTCTTTTAACTAGAAATAATCAGTTAAAAACTTTCACTGTGAGAGGTAAGTTTTTAAGATAAGACAATGACAATTCATCCTAGGGAATTTAAAAATTCAGTGATTTGCAAACTGTAGTTCTGGCCCTATCCCATGATATGTTAAATGTCTCTGGGGAAAGACAATTTATATGAACTTCCTGCATTTATCTAGAAAGGCTAATGATAGCTAAATAAATATTTCCTCATTGAAATTTAAAATGACTTTTGGAAGCCGAGTTTGATCCCCTTTTTACAGATGAGAACCCAAATGCTTTGAAATATGTTTTAATTTCCCCAAGTCCTTATCAATTCTACTTAGAGGAACTTAGACTTTCATAAATCCAAAATCTATGAATAATGTGTCTTGAAACACTTGCTTTCAGGTACAAGGAAGTGAATGTCATGTCAGATCTAAATACATGCATTTATTGTGAATATATATTTGTTTATGTGTATATATAACCATATATATAGTTATGTATTATATAAATATTTGTTATACATTACATATAAATTATATCAATTAATGCATGAATATTCTTTACTAGGAGCTTTCATCTCTTCTCTCTCATTTAATAAAATATTTTCTTCAAAGGCAGTAAGAAGCAAGATGTCTTTCTTTCTTATCTCTTCTTGACTTCAAGGAAACTCCTAAAGCAAACCTCATTGCTCTGGGTGCAGCTCAGGTTTAGCCCTACAGCACTCCCTGGACATGGAATCTTCAGGAATGGTTTAAACAAATCACCATGTGCTCTCTGTGGGCAGACAAAGATGCCTGCTTCCTTAAGCATGCAGAAGAGTAAACACTCCCTAAATTGAACTTATTCCTAGGATTACCAATATAGTGGGGAAAAATCTAATTGCTGGGCAACTGAGTATCCTCACCAGTTCGTATCTGGGTTTTCTGCCTCCAATTTCCATGCTTATTTCATTTCCCAAATTAGTCTCCCTTTCAGTTCCACCCTTGCCTAAAAAACACCCAATTTAAAAACAGCACTGGAGAGTGAGGTCAGCATCATGGCGCAGTGAGCTTTCCCCTAAACTCTTCCCCCGATAAGATATAACTAAAGGAACAGTCACAGACCAACAACAGAATCCTAGACAGTGAAAAGCAAGATCAGAAAGATCCACACTGCCGCACTTCTGAGAGTGGACCGTGCTGGGCCCTGCGAGGAAGTGGGGAGAGGTAAGGAAATCTCCTCTCCCTCCCCATCAGATCAGCAATCCCGGTGCTCGGGGCTCCCAGAGAGGGGGGAAGGACGGCTGTCTGCTGGGAAACCATAGCTCTTCGTGCTTTCTCAGCCAGTGGGAAACTCCCACACAGAGGACTCAGAACTGCTATAGGGTATCATCAACATCTAAGCACCCCAGAGAGTGGATAACGAGAGGTGAATGAGAAGCCCCATATGCCAGGGACCCAGTGGGCAAAAGGGAGAGCCCCCCCTCCCCGCAAACCGGACCCTGCAGCCCAGCAGACCAGACCACACCAAGCGACCTGTGGATCACAGGGAACAGCCACGGCAGAATGCAGGGGGCTCAGATTACACAGCCCTTTCCACCCACACAGTGGCGTGGTGGAAATTGCAACCAGATATTTCCAGGATGAGGAAAAACAAAGCCAATACAAGAACCACAATTCAAAGATAAGTAAAATCACCACACCATAAGGAAAATGACAAGCACCCAGAAACCAACCATGATGACACAGAAATTCATATCCTAAACGACAGAGATTTCAAAATAGCTATCATAAAAACACTCAATGAAATACAAGACAACACAGACAAACAATTCAATGAGATTAGGAGTTTCTTCACAAAAGACATTGAAATTATAAAGAAAAACCAATCAGTGCTGATGGAGATGAAGAACACAATGGAGGAGATAAAGGAGAATCTGGAATCTTTAAAGAACAGAGCTGACAATATGGAGGAAAGAATTAGCATTATAGAGGATAGGAATACAGATATGCTCCAGATTCAAGAGAAGAATGAACTAAGACTAAAAGGAAATGAAGAAAGTCTCCGAGAAATATCTGACTCTATTAGTAAATGTATCATAAGAATTATAGGTATTCCTGAGGGAGAAGAGAGGGAAAGAGGAACAGAGAGCCTATTCAAGGAAATAATGGCTGAGAATTTCCCAAATCTGGGGAAGGAGCAGGAAATACAAGCAAGCAAAGCCAACAGATCACCTAAATACATCAACATGCAAAGGCCCACTCCATGACACCTAGTGGTAAGCCTGGCCAAAGTCAATGACAAAGAAACAATATTAAGGGCAGCTAGATAAGAACAAAAAATAACGTACAAAGGAACTCTCATCAGGCTTTCAGTGGATTTCTCAACAGAAACTTTACAGGCTAAGAGAGACTGGAATGATATAGTCAAAATACTGAAAGACAAAAACTTTCAGCCAAGAATACTCTATCCAGCAAAAATATTCTTCAAATATGATGGAGAAATAGTAAGTCTCCCAAATAAACAAAAGCTAAAGGAGTTCATGGCCACGAGACCCCCACTACAAGAAATACTCAAGAAGGCCCTCAGGCCTGAAAAAAAGAAGAGAAAGGGAATACATAGCTTGGAGCAAGGAGAAATATACGTAGACAAACTCAGAAAAATAGTAGGTCTTTACCGGAATAAGTTAACAACCACTTAAAAACCAAAATCAAAGATCAAAAGAAGGAATTCACCAAAAATAAATTTAACCTCATCACTGCAAACACACACCCACAACACAAGATAGAATAATGTATAACAAGAATGACTTAGAAGGGGAAGAGGAAAGTGATTGAATTGACTTAGTATAAGGAAATAGGAGGCCATCAGATAATGGACTATCTCATACACAAGATTTTTTACACGAACCTCAAAGTAACCACTAAACAAATAATCAAAACAAAATCACATATGATAAACAAAGAGAAAACTAGAAGAGTCATAAGACAGAACAACTAAACTGAAATGGCAGTCCAAAACAAATGGGACAAGAAACGAAGGAAATGCAAAAGAACTGGCAAATAAGTGACAAAACAGCAACATTAAGCCCTTATATATCAATAATTACCCTAAATATAAATGGATTGAACTCTCCAATCAAAAGATACAGTGGCAGGATGGATTAAAAAGCAAGACACAATAATATGCTGCCTCCAGGAAACACATCTCAGCTATAAAGACAAGCACATCCTCAGAATGAAAGGATGGAAGACAATACTTCAAGCTAATGGCAAACAAAAGAAAGCAGGTGTTGCCATACTCATATCAGAAAAAGTAGACTTCAAGATAAAACAGGTTAAGAGAGACAAAGAAGGGCAATATATAATGATGAAAGGGACACTCCACCAAGAAGACATATCACTTATAAAAGTATATGCACCCAACCTAGGAGCACCAAGGTACATAAAGCAACTACTAACAAACTTAAAAGGAGACATTAACAACAACACGATAATAATAAGAGATCTTAATACCCCACTTACATCAATGGATAGATCATCCAGACAAAAAGTCAATAAAGAAATAGTATACTTAAAGGAAAAACTGGATGAGATGGACCTAGACATATACAGAGCACTCTATCCAAAAACAGCTGACTGCACACTCTTCTCAAGTGTGCATGGAACATTCTCAAGGATAGACCATATTTTGGGAAACAAAGCAAGCCTCAATACATTTAAGAAGATTAAAATCATAACAAGCATCTTTTCAGACCATAATGCTGTGAAACTGGAAATGAACCATGAAAATAAAAACTGGGAAAGTGACAAAAATGTGGAGATTAAACAACATGCTACTGAACAACCAATGGATCATCGATGAAATTAAAGGAGAAATCAAAAACTACCTGGAAACAAACGGAAATGAAAATATGTCATACCAAACCATATAGGATGCAGCAAAAGCGGTCCTGAGAGGGAAACTTATAGTGATCCAAGCCAACCTTAACAAACAAGAGAAAGCCCAAATAAGCAACCTTAAATTACACCTAACAGAACTAGAAAAAGAAGAACAAACAAAGCCCAAAGTCAGCAGAAGGAGAGAAATAATAAAAATCAGAGCAGAAATAAATGAAATTGAGACCAAAAAAGAAAAAACAGTAGAAAGGATTAATGAATCAAAGACTTGGTTCTTTGAGAAGATAAACAAAATCAACAAACCCTTAGCCAGGTTTACTAAGAAAAAAAGGGAAAAGCCTCAAGTAAATAAAATTAGAAACAAAAGAGGAGAAATTACAATGGATACCATGGAAATACAGAGGATTATAAGAGAATACTATGAGAAATTATATGCCAACAAATTGGACCATCTAGAATAAATGGATAAATTCTTAGACTCATACAAGCTCCCAAAAGTAAACCAACAAGAAATGGAGAATCTGAATAGACCAATCACAAGTAAAGAGATTGAAATAGTAATCAAAAACCTCCCAAAAAATAAAAGTCCAGAACCAGATGGCTTCTCTGGTGAATTTTACCAAACATTCAAAGAAGATTTAATGCCCATCCTTCTCAAACCATTCCAAAAAAATAGAGGAAGATGGAACACTTCTTAAATCATTCTACGAGGCCAACATCACCCTGATATCAAAGCCAGAGAAAGACTATTCCAAGAAAGAAAATTACAGGCCAATATAGCTGATGAACATAGATGCAAAAATCCTCAACAAAATATTGGCACACTGAATACAGGATCACATTAAAAAGATCATACACCAAGATCAAGTGGGATTTATACCAGGGACGCAGGGATGGTCCAACATATGCAAATCAATCAACGAGATACATCACATCAACAAAACAAAGAAAAAAACCCACATGGTCATCTCAATAGATGCATAGAAGGCATTTGACAAGATACAACATCCATTTATGATAAAAACTCTCAACAAAATGGGAATAGAAAGAAAGTACCTCAACAAGATAAAAGCTATTTATGACAAACCCACAGCCAACATCATAGTCAATGGGGAAAGACTGAAAGCCGTTCCTCTGAAAACAGGAATGAGGTATGGCTGCCCACTCTCACCACTCCTGTTCAACATAGTACTGGAGGGTTTGGCTAGAGCGATTAGGCAAGAAAAAGGAATAAATGGAATCCAAATAGATAACAAAGAAGTGAAACTCTCACTATTTGCAGATGACATGATTTTATATGTAGAAAACCCTAAAGAATCCGTTGGAAAACTATTAGAAATAATCAACAACTACAACAAAGTTGCAGGGTACAAAATCAACCTACAAAAATCAGTTGCCTTTCTGTATGCTAATAATGAACTAACAGAAATAGAACTCAAAAAGATAATACCATATACAATTGCATCACAAAGAATAAAATACCTAGGTATAAATCTTACCAAGCAAGTGAAAGACCTATAAATTGAGAAATACAACACATTACTGAAAGAAATCCATGATAACATAAAGAAATGGAAAGATATCCCATGCATGTGGATTGGAAGAATAAAACTAGTTAAAATGTCTATATTACCTAAAGCAATCTACAGATTCAATGCAATCCCAATCAGAATCCCAATGACATTCTTCATGGAAATAGAAAAAAGAATACTAAAATTCATATGGAACAGCAAAAGACCCCGAATAGCTAAAGCAATCTAAGAAAAAAAACAAAACAGGAGGCATCACAATCCCTGACTTCAAAACATACTACAAAGCAATAGTAATCAAAACAGCATGGTACAGGTACAAAAACAGACACATAGATCAATGGAACAGAATTGAAAGCCCAGAATAAAAACCACACATATACGGACAGCTAATTTTCGACAAAGGAGCTAAGAACATACAGTGGAGAAAGGAAAGTCTCTTCAATAAATGGTGTTGTGAAAACTGGACAGCCACACACAAAAGAAAGAAAGTGGACCACCTGCTATCGCCAGTCACAAAAATTAACTCAAAATGGATCAAAGACCTGAAGGTGAGACCTGAAACTATAAAACTCATAGATGAAAATATAGGCAACACACTATTTGACATTGGTCATAAAGGAATCTTTTTGGATGACATGCCTACCCAGACTAGGGAAACTAAAGAAAAAATAAACAAATGGGACTTTATCAGATTAAAGAGCTTCTACAAGACAAAGAAAACCAGAATCAAGATGAACATACAACCCACCAGCTGGGAGAGAATATTTGTGAAACATATATCTGACAAGGGGTTGATCTCCATAAAATATAAAGAACTCACACAACTGGACAACAAAAAAACAAACAACCTGATCAAAACATGGGCAGAGGAAATGAACAGACACTTCTCCAAAGAAGATATACAGATGGCCAATAGGCACATGAAAAGATATTCAACATCACTAATCATCAGGGAAATGCAAATCAAAACAACACTAAGATATCACCTCACGCCCGTTAGAATGGCTATAATCACAAAGACAAAAAACAACAAATGTTGGAGAGGATGTGGAGAAACAGGAACTCTCATACACAGCTGGTGGGAATGCAAACTGGCGCAGCCTCTATGGAAAACAGTATGGAGATTCCTTACAGAATTAAAAATAGAGATGCCCTATGATCCAGCCATCCCACTACTGGGAATCTGTCCAACGAACCTGAAATCAACAATCCAAAGAGGCTTATGCACCCCTATGTTCATTGCAGCATTATTCACCATAGCCAAGAAGTGGAAGCAACCTAAGTGTCCCTCGACTGACGACTGGATCAAAAATGTGGTATATATACGCAATGGAATACTACTCAGCCATAAAAAAGACAAAATCGTCCCATTTGCAATAACATGGATGGGCCTGGAGAGTATTATGTTAAGTGAACTAAGCCAGTAATAGACAGACAAACACTGTATGAGCTCACTCATATGTGGAATATAAACAAACACATGGACAGAGAAAATTGTATTTTGGTTACCAGGGGCAATGGTTGTGGGCACAAGCGGTGAAGGGAGGCAAATATATGGTGATGGACAAACAAAATTGTACACCCCAAAATTTCACAATGTTAAAAACTATTAAAACATCAATAAAATATAAATAAATAAATACAAATGAAAAAAAAACAAAGCAGCACTGGAGCTCATGTGTCACTGGATGAGAAAAGAAACTCTGTGTCACAGCATGAAATTCTGAACTATATGATTTTCCTAAAGGTCTTGGACTTCAGGTGAACGTAAGAGAGTTTGTTTCATTATACATGAGGAGATGATAGACTGAGTTGTGGGATTCAAAAAGGTTGCAGAAAACTCAATCTTGGATTAATTCTTCATCTGCATCACAAGATGGAGACCACATATGAAAAGAACGGTGAAATTATTTAACTCATAACAAAATTCCAATTAATTGATATAATTTTTCTTACTTTCCTAGAGATATTGAAAGGACACTTTTAATTAAGGAGATATTCCTGAATTTTGAAATGCTTTATATACTACAGGCAGGACAGTGAGGCTACCAATTTAATAGGATGAGCTGATAAAAAATTGATGATTTAAATTCCTATTTAAGCTAAAAAAGTGTCAATCTCATTGCTTGCAAATGTATTGCTCTGCATGCATTGTGCCTCGAAGACATAACAGATGCTGAAGATCTAGACTTTTGATGACTTGTAGATACAATTCAAATTGTCTTTGGCCATTTGGTTTTCTTCCAGAAAACAGATTTTATTCTCTTTAACTAGAATCAAAGGAATTGACATTGAGGTTTCTTTTTTAATATTTCAATATTTTATTAATATTCCTCATATTTCCATCTCTTCATCCCACCTTTATACATTCTTGTAGGAAAATTCACCGTCAGAAAAAAAGATTACTTTTGCTCTTCCAGGAACTACATTCTTCCTCTTCATCGGATTTCCCTTTAAAACTCAATCTTGTAAGCCATCCTTCAAGGTGCTATATTATATCATTCAAGCCTGTCCATGTGTCTTTGGTGTAGAATCTACCTGACATTAAATATATTACTAAATAAATTCAATAACTGCAATTTGTACTAATCAAACAATTCTCATGTAAATGTATTGTATGAATTTAAATATTATTTATTATTAAGGTAAAATCTGCTTATAGTTCAAAAAAGTAATCCAGGAATATCATATTCAGAATCACATTTGGCAATAACAAATATGATTCATGTTCAAATGCCCCATTTGCTTAAAACAATCAAGTGTCCTAGTCATTGAGATGGAAAATATTTTAAATCATTATGTGTCTTCACGTTGGGAACTCTTTTCTGCAGATTGATCTTGATTTTATTTTGCTTTCTCTGGGTGCATCAATCATGTCACATCTTAGAGGTGATCTTTAGGATAGTTTGTGAGATAATTTAAACAATATTATCAATTATTCAATATTATAAAATCATGAAATATTATCAAATTATATAATATTGTTCAGTATTATCAATAATTCTCTTCTTTCAAACTCCCCCTCAAGGGTGTAGGATGTTCTGTCAGCCAGGATTCAGGAAAATCCCTCAGGAAGAGAGCTACCTGCTGTTTTGACTGTGTATTGTGCCCAGAGAGAGAAATATGTAATCAGACAGGTATGAACTGGCAAAATTACATAATTACAATCACTTTCTCTCAAACCTTCTTTGTCTCCAAATAAAATGTAAAGGGTCTGGGATTAACCAATAGCATCACATTTCTTCTTTATTTTCTACTATTTCATTCACTCATTCACTACATTCATTTAGGTAATCAATACATCATTTCCATGTTGGGAGTTACCTTGATCTGGCTTCTTTATACTCACATTGTTAGGTTCTGCTGAAGCAGCTCTTCTCAAGGGAATACAGCTCTTAAACCACAGGTTGTGCTAGGCAAACACTTAGAGATTCCGTAGCACCATATACTCATCTTGATCACAGAATAACACACATGGAATTATGCTGGAAGTAAGTGTGGGTGTCTTAGGACATGCCCTCTATTCATATCTTTACACCCAGGTGACGAGCACTATGCCTTACACATAGTAGGTGTGCAAAAACCGGAACTAAAGACTCAATAAATGAATGGATATATTATATTATTATTACTCTAGTAGAATATATGAACAATGAACTGAGCATGCAAACTTGATAAGATAAAGGCCCTGCTTTCCAAGAAATCATAGTAAGTTACATGTGAAAAAAGAATAGCAGGGCAATTTGAAACGTGCCATAGTAAAGGTAGTTAGAGGTTAGCAGAGTCAACAAGTGTAGATAGTCTTACTTGGATAAATCAGATAATTCTTCAGGGAAAGCCAATGTTTTGTTGAGTTTTTAAAAATATGTGGGGATTTGTCATTTCAAGATGAAGAGGGAATTCTTGGCAATAGAGTTTTGAACAACAAAGTTTACGCAAGATGAATAAGTTCTGGAGACCTACCGCCCAACATGGGCCTACAGTTAACAATATTGTATTGTAGACTTAAAAATTTACTAGGAGGGTAGATTTATGTTCTCTTCCCACCTCAAAAGAAAAAAAGTATTTTAAAAAAGGAAATTAAATTAAAAAAATAAAGATGACAGGAGGAAACATTTGGAGATGATGAGTAAGATTAAGTACTTGATTGTAGTGATGGTTTCACGGGTGTATATTATCTCTAAACACATTAAGTTGTATACATTAAATATGTACATCTTTTTGTATGTCAGTCATACCTCAATTAAGTGTTTTTAAAATATTTTATGTGGCATATTTAGACATTTGGAATTAGACTAATATGGCTGGAATTAGATGATAAAAGACTTATCATGGATGATGATGGAATAGGTAAATAACGAAAAAAAAACCCATCATATTTAAGTACAGTATTCCAGTCTTACCAAACAAAACAAGAAACAATTCATACATACTTATTACCAAAGTAATCTCTTGACATTGCTAAATGTTCTGTCCGTAAAATAATGCATGAAATAACATATTACAGAATAAAAAATGGGCTGAAGGGGAGAGCATGTTTAAAAATTATGTTTGTTGGTAGAACGCATCTGGCTATAAATTAAAAAGAAAACAAACTAAATGTGTCTTTTAAAAAATATTTATTATATCCCATAAAAAAGACCAGACTACTTTACTACAATGATTGTTTGTGCCAGAAAAAGTAAAGCACAGTGTTGAATTATAAAGATGGAGAAGGAAATATGTTTTATTCCATTTGTTATTTACTTGATGAATGTTGTCATAAATATCACTTTTTACAAAAAAATAGTGAAACAATTTAACAAAAGAAGGCCAGTGATAGAATGACTCCAGGATTAGAGAATACACCAGCTCAACACTATAATCAAGCACACATGATAGTCTCATAATTTGCTCTGTCATCTTTGGTTCTCAGCTTTGTCTACAGGCTGGGCTCCTTATGGTCTCAGAGGCTGCACTGTTTAAAGTATTATACTATAGCAAGTGAACAGAAAGATGAAAAAGTGTGGCCGCCTATTCCCCCTGACTTTGAAAGAGTCACTCAAAAAGACATCCTCCCAGTGGTGTCAACTATAATTGATTTAGAGCTGTCAACCTCCCCTCAATCACATGGCCTCATGGAAGAAGTTGAATGTCAAAGCACAACTGAGCTGCTGGTAGGAAGGGGACAGATGTGTCATGAATATGCAACCAGTGGAATCTGCTTCTGTGTTTACTTACATAATGCAAAAAAATATTTTAAATGAGTATGCAAAAATATCTAATGAATTAGGGGGATCTAAAATAATATAACAGGCCGGCACTGTGGTGTAGTGGTTAAAATTCAGCGTGCTCCACTTTGGTGGCCTGGGTTCATGGGTTCAAATCCTAGGCATAGACCTACACCACTCGGCAGCCATGCTGTGGCCACAACTCACATACAAAATAGGGGAAGACTGGCACAGATGATAGCTCAGGGTTAATCTTCCTCAATCAAATGATAAATAAATAAATAAATAAATAAATAAATAAATAAATAAATAGAAGAGAAAATAATGTTTCAATAGTAATGCTTTTCCTACATATCAATAGTAAAGTGTTTGATAATGCAGTATTAAAATCTCATTTCTCACTCTCATAAACAGTAAAATGTAATGCACAAAGTACATTAATTAGAATGTGTTCAGCTGAAAGTGATAGAGAACCTCATAGTGGCCTTAAATCATGACATTTCTTATTTGTTACAAGAATTTCAGAAATAGACAGATGCAAAGTTTTATTTTTTCTATCAACCTTTTGATAACAAAGACTCAGTCTCCATATAACTTTTGCTGCATTATGCTTAGTGTGTTGGATTTTATTTTTACAAGTGTCTGCCACTGCTCATCATCCACATGGGAAAGATAGAGGACGAATCGGCTATAGCATCCTATTTGATGCACGTTTAATTTAGTGCAAGAAAGAGAACATACAATTAGATTGTCATTGATTTATGTCCATGGTGCATAACCCACAAGTGAGGTGGAGCACACTCTTGCAAAAAATAGCTTAGATCTGTCACAATTGGCTTAGGTCACTCAAAATTGGGGTTCTAATAGCTAGGCACAATGGAGGAAGTGTACTGAGTAGGTAGTTACTGTATGCTATGCGAAGTATAGTTTTAATTTTGGCTAAAAATGTGTTTGAGAAATGCAAAAGAAAATGAATAAATTTAGCCCCATTAAATTTCCCAAATGGAATGTCTGAATATTACAAAAGTCTGTATCCTTGTCTAAATAATTTTTAGCTTTAATGCAATTCAAACCACTTTATCAAAGGAATTTACTTTGAAAGTTAAGAATTTTACTACATTTTTTATGAAACAAAAATCGAGTTAGAAATATCGAGAAACAGAATTTATATAGAAAAGTGAGTCAAAAAGAAATGCTGTAATTAAGGTAATTGCATTGTTCTAATATTATTTGTAGAAATAAGGACGAGAAAAAAATACCCACTTTCAACAATAAGAATGGCTGCTTCATGTTCCGAGGTCAGAGTTGCGTAGTTGTGGCAGAGACCCTATGGCCCACAAAGCCTAAAATATTTGTCATCTGTCACTTTACAGTAAATGTTTGCCAAATAAAAATTCATAGCCCAGGGCGCAGCCCTTCAATGATGGCTGATGGACATGCCTGCGTATGTGTTGCAGCTGCCTCATCCTCAGCTGAGATGACTTGTTCCCATGTGTTATTCTTGTCTCACAGTGCTCCCAAGAGCGATTGAGCTCTAGGTAAACACAGTGGTAAAGCACTTGATGTCCCTGATGCTCCGCCGTCCTTACTTTCCCAGTACCTCACTGGTGTGTTGTAAAATCCCCACCACCAAAAATATTTGCGCCTAAACCCACAGTTTGTGGACACATCCAACTAACACAGGACCCAAACTTGGAACTTTTGGAGGTGGATTATCACTTACTTGAAGCTAAGAGCATTCTGACATAGGATGGGACTGTTTAATGTGAATATTATTAACGTAAGTCTCTGCAACTTTGTGTCTCACAACCAAATAAGGTGTGGGCTGTGGGCCCTATAATGCCAATGAAACGTTTGTTTTTTGTCTTGGGAGTATGGAAGATTGGCTGACTGAAACACCAAGACTTTCCTTTCCTTTTCAAATAGAGATCAATGTATAGGGCGTCCAGGAAGCCAGTATGCAAACAATGAGACAAATCGCAGCCTGCTGAAAGTTGTGACATTTCTGGCATTTGAAGATTCTTTAGGGAAGACTCTGGCTTGCACAGCTCCTTGCTTCTCTGTTGTCACAGCAGAGGTCCCTGGGGTCTTTGTGAAGCACCGAGACACTCCTGTAATCAAGACCAAGAATTGGAATCTCAGCTACATCCTGCTCATCTCCCTCAACCTCTGCTTCCTCTGTTCCTTACTCTTCATTGGCTGACCCAACTCAACCACCTACATTATTCAACAAATCACATTTAGAGTTGTTTTTACTGTGGCTCTTTCCACTGTCTTGGCAATAACTATTACTGTGGTGGTGGCCTTCAAGGTCACTGCACCAGGGAGAAGGATGTGGCAGTGGTTGGTGTCAGGGACACATAACTTCATCATTCCCATCTGCTCCTTTATCCAGCTGAGTCTCTATTGGATCTGACTGAGAACCTCTTCTTCTTCATTGACACAGATGCACACTCTGAACACGGTCACATCATCATCATGTGCAACAAGGACTCAGTCACTGCCTTCTACTGTGTCCTGGGATACCTGTGCTCCTTGGCCCTGGGCAGCTTCACTGTGGCTTTCCTGGTCTGGAACCTGCCTGACACCTTTAATGAAGCCAAGTTCCTGACGTTCAGCATTCTGGTGTTCTGCAGCGTCTGGGTCACTTTCCTCCTCGTCTGCCACTACACCAAGGGCAAGATAATGGTGGCCGTGGAGAGCCTGTCCATCTTGTTCTCCAGTGTGGAGCTATTAGGCTGCATCTTTGCCCCCAAGTGCTACATTAACTTACTAAGGCCAGAGAGAAACCCATCAAGAGGGTTAAGGAATACAACTTGTTCTGGTGAAAATAATCAATATATATTTTTTTTTCGCCAGAATTTGCATACACCTGAAAAATAAACTACCAAATTTTTGCAAGCAGACTTTAAGTACCAAGTAAAGGGCCAGCCCCTTGGCTTAGCAGTTAAGTGCGTGCACTCCGCTACTGGAGGCCCGGGTTCGGATGCCGGGTGTGCACCGACGCAACGCTTGTTTGGCCATGCTGAGGCTGCGTCCCACATACAGCAACCAGAAGCATGTGCAACTATGACATGGAACTATCTACTGGAGCTTTGGGGAAAAAAATGGAGGAGGATTGGCAATAGATGCTAGCTCAGAGCCAGTCTTCCTCAGCTAAAAGAGCAGGATTAGCATGGATGTGAGCTCAAGGTTGATTTTCCTCACACACACACACACAATCAAGTAAATTTACGTTACATCTCAAATTAATTTATTGCTTTACATATCTCTTGGCTTTGTACAATGATCTTCGGGCATTCAAATGCACAAATACAAAAGTATGAATATTATCTCAGATTAATTTTTCTCTAAAATTATCTGTGATATCTTACATAAATGCCCACACATCAGTTCTCTCTCTCCATCTGCGTGTTTCGGTAGAACCCTCCCACTTTGACTCCATGTGGACTTGGCCTTGTAAATTGCTTTGGTCAATTGGACACTAGTAAATGACAACAACACATCTTTAAGAATATATATTAAGAATAACGTTACTAATTTTATGATCATAGATATTCTCCTGTATTGTCATCCACCACTGTTATGCACTGAGCATTTCTACTTTTAATTTTACCCCTTATAATCCATTTGGAGTGATTTACTTGTGAATAATGTTAGTCGATGGTCCAGTGTTTTATTTTGCAAAAGGATGTCTTATTGTTTATAAAATAATTACTGTATCATTTTAAAAGTTGATTTTAAATACAGTGAATCTGAATGATGCTTGAAAAATGGATATTATTTTCATTCATAATTGTAGTATATCTCTCCATTTCTTCTGAGTTTTATGTCTTTTGGTATATCTTTATAATCTTCTTCATTTATCTTACATAACGATAAATTATATAACTACATAAGGCATCATGTTTCATAAATCCAATTACTGTAAATATTTTATTTCTCCTAAGATTAGAATAATTACTTATATGTTTAAAATAGTTCTTGCTAATATAAAGATATTTTTTATATGGTTATCTAGTATCTTTTCACATCAGTCAACTTATTTAAAATTCTAAATTTTATAAGTTATTTCCCACTAAAATAATAGATTTTTCTCTTCTTCTCTAATATTATTTACCTTATCCTTTCTATTCTCATTTTTAAATGACTGGGCTCTCTGGTGCCACACTGAATCATAATAATGTTTGCCAGGAGCATTTTCCTCTTCTGAAGTGTAGCATAAACACCAGATAAACTCTTTGTCAGGGCAAAGCAATCATCTAAGAGAGAGAAAACAAAAACGTGAAGGGGAACCTTTTCTACCTGGAAGTCAACAGACTTCCATCTCTTGGTTATTTAGTGCTAGAGATGTTATGACAATGTACCTACTGAGAATTAGAGGATCTCACTCTAGTTCCAGGAATTAATCTTGGTCAAATAGTTTAACCTCTTTAGATTTTATTCATCTTCATTATGAAGAGCTTGAAAAGTGTTTTTGAGTTTTAATGTCCTATGATTCCAAGGTACCCTTTACCCAGATGCACTTGACAAAGACAAGAGTGAATTTTCAGTTATCTACTTCTCCATCAACATTGTTACCCAAATTATCACTTAGGGAAGAAGAATGCCCCTGAGCTAACATCTGAGCCAAGTCTCCTCTAATTTTTCTCTGTGGGATGCACCACTCCTCAAGAATGGTTTGAAGAGTGGTGCATTAAATGTTGTGTGGTGCATAGGCCTGTGCCCGGGATCAGAACCAGTGAACCCTGGGCCACGAAATCAGAACACAGGGACTTGACCAATATGCCACGTGGGCAGGCCCCAATATTATTTTTGTCTGAGGAAATGGATGTATGGAAACACTTAACTATGGTTTGTAAATAGATATTTCATAGGGGAATTTTGTCTGCGAGAATGCAAAAAGAAGTTACATAGTTGCACTATGTCTTTGTATGTAAATATCTAGATGGAAACTTAACGTGGCTGTGCCAAGGAAGGACATGACAACATGATACATCTAGAACTAATACATCTACACATACAAAGAAGAAAAAAACCCACTATATATTCGATCGGCATACATAGCATTAGGCTAGACTTGTTCAAAGACATTGAAACCCTGAGCCCAAATTCTCACTTCCTCCACCCAACAAGGGATCACCTTTGGGTTATTCCAGCAACCCAGAAGTCCCAGGTCCAGCTGTTGCCCAACCTGGAGGGTTTCCACAAAGTCCCTTGACTTGTCATCATGAGGTTAAGGGTAAGAGTGTGCTAGACTTCAGACGAGGGGGATAAGTAGAGAGACCATGGATCTCAAAATGTTAGCCGCTCTCCTGGCATCTTTTCAGCAGACTAGATGCTGGACTTCCTGGTGGTTCAGATTCAGGCCGTTAATGGGGTACTTGTGACTGCACCAGAAGTGAACTAAGACGTGCACAGGAAGTGGACCGAGATCAGCATCAGAAGGTGAACACAGGCTTGCAAGTGGGATGTGGAACATGGCTCCCACCAGGATGAATTGTGTGGCAAGTGGTACTATCTTAATGTAGAATGTGTGTGTGCCAGCAGTTGGCAGGAAACTGGAGTTGTGTGTTTGATGTAAAGACTGAGCGGAGGGGATCTTTGAGGCCCGGGGACCACTAAGCTGTAGTTTGAATGAGTCTGAGTGCCCAATCCTGGTATGGTAAGGTGAGAGGTGAGATTAGCCTTTGTGAATTTTTGTTTGGTTGACTAAGACAAACTCTGTCCTGAGATGGACTGGTAGCTGGACTTGCAGCTAAAACAGGTTCTTACAGATTGTCAGGGGCCCACACTCACCACTCCTATTCAACATAGTACTGGAAGTGCTAGCCAGAGCAATCAGGGAAGAAAAAGAAAATAAAAGACATCAGAATATGAAAAGTAAACTTAAAATTGTCTCAATTTGCAGATGACGTCATGACGTTTTTTCCCAAAAAACTAAGATCTAATCAATGAAATCAGTAAATGATACAAAATCAACATAAAAATCAGTAGCATTCCTGTTCACTATACATGTTTCTGTATATGTTTCTACATTTTGGGGGACCAACTCAACCCATAACAGTAGCGTTGTCTCAAGTCAGAGGAGGTGAGTTTCAGTGTGGTAAGTCATAATTTTATGTGGTGGTTGCAAAATCTAGAAGCCCTTGTCTCAGCCAGAGTCTCATGTCTGTGTGTATTGGATGCATTTTGCAATTCCAAACTCAGTAGTCATGTAACTTTAATATCTTTATCTTAATAATATATTTTACTTAACCCAGTATGTCAAGAAGTATTATGATCTCAATATATAATCAGTATAAACATTATCTTTGAGATGTTCTATATTCACTTTGTCATACAAATTTTTTTAAAATCCATGCATATTTTAGACTCATAACATATCTCAATTTGGACTAATCATATTTTAAATGCTCAATAATGACATATGGCCAGTCGCTACCAGATTGGTAAACAAAATAATTAATAGATGTTATGTTTTTGGAGCTGTTTTAGATTTAGGGAAAAATTGAGATGAAAGTACAGAGTCCCCATATACTCCTCCTCCCTGCTCACACGCACGGTTTCCATTATTATTAACATCTTGCATTAGCGTGGTATACCAGCTATAATTCAGGAACCAAGATTGATACTGTTGGGAGAAGAGGAAGAATCACCCTCTGCCTTTTTCCTTAAGGTTCTTATGGCTGGCCAAATAATTAACAAGACAGGTTAGCAGGAGAAAATAATACCAAGTTTAATAACATGTATACATGGGAGAAACTCAGAAATGAGCAACTCATCCCTCTGTCTAAGCTGCCAGCTTAAGTATTGCAGCTAAAGGCGAGGAACATGTTGGGGGTGGGTAGTGGTCTGGGACTTCAGAGGCCAGGAAGACAATTCTTTTCAAGGTCATCTATAGATAATGTGGTCAGGGAGAGACAGAGTTTTTGATAAAAGAGGCTTGGTGCCTTTCCTATTGTAACCTCTATCCTAAATTATCTTTACAGCCATCATGATAATAACTCCTTCCTGAAACAGATCTTTCGTTTTAAATACTTTAAGCAGTTTGGGAGGGGAAACTCGAATACACTTCCTGAGTTCTCTGAGTCCTTATTATCTTCAGCTCCAAACAATCTGCATACCAGAGTGATGCCTCCTGTGGTAGCTTGCCCTGGGCACCATCAATACATTATTGTTAACTAAGAACTATAGTTTACGTTAGGGTTCACTCTTTGTCTTGTACATTCTGTGGGTTTTGGGAAATGTATCCTGTGCCCACCATTACAGTATCATACAGAATAATCATTTTCCTGCCATAAAAGTGCCCTGTACTCCAGGGCCAGACAGATGTATAGATGTGGTCCTTGTCATTGATGTTTGGGGTGATGGGAACATAGGTGTGTTCCAGCTTGTATCCTCCAATTTAGGATGAAAAATTAAAGGAATTTCCCACATAGTCCCATATTCTCAATAACAGCATAAATAGTGGAGGAAACTAATGCCGAAGGTGTAGAAGTGGATGATCACACCATATTGATCCCTGGGATTAACAAGGTTAAAAGAACTGAGGAAGAGGAAAGGAGGAAGATTTTTAAGAATCAAAAATGGAGCTTTATTTTTGCATTGAACTTGAGCTATGGATTTGGAATTTTCTGAATTCAGCCTGACTATTGCTTCCCCAGACAGGGACTCATGTGCTTGTGGTGTTTCTGCCCTCTTGATTGGTGTGCAGCCCTGCATGGGTCCCACATGGAAGGTCCTGTGGCTGTCCTGGGCCCTGGGTGTATGAAGCTGCCCCTGCCTATTTTTAACTTTGTAAGGAGAGATGCTGGAACGTTCTTGCCCGAGCCCTGACTGACATGGATACTTTCTGAACCTTTCACCTTACACTTCACATCACATCCTCTGATGCAGTTATTTTGCAACATCACAAATGGCATTCATGTGGATAGCTTGTTGACAAAGGTTTGGGACCCCATCTGCCCAAGAGGAGGTCGTCCCTGGAGCCTTACTATCCACGGACGTGGATGAAATCATAGTGCCTAAGGCTGCAGAGGATGTTCCTCAAACATTTTTTCCAACTGGTGTTTTTCAACTGGACACAGGACCTCAGATGCAGAGCCCTGCGGCAGGGTGGGGTCTGGATCTCTCCAGGGGAGAGCAAGAGACCGATGAAAGGAGTCAGAGGACATTAGAATTGCTTTTTCAGTCCACAAAAACCACATATACACATATGTGTGTGCGTGTGTGTGTGTTACTATACGTGACATGTGTAGATATCTCCTTAGGCTGCATGTTCCACGTCTGCTTCTGCTGCCTCACACCTCACGCAGACACAGGGCTTTGCAGAGGCTTCTAAGATGTTCCTTTTGATTTTCTTCTTCCTGTTGCTGAAGTTTCTTCTCTTTGTGCATGATTTTGCTTATCCTGACAGCTTTTTGAGAATGTAACCCAGTGCATACAAGGATGGAGATGTAGTTATTGGCGGGTTTTTCCCCCTTTATACTTATTTCTTACACAGAGGGATCAAGAAGCCTAGCAAGGATGTCACTTTGGAGTGGTAAGTACCTCTTTATTTATATTCTGCTTGATTATTATGACGAATGATGCCTATAGGATCTGTGGATGGATACACCAAGGCGTTGTGTATCACCTGTCCTGTCTTTCCGCGGAATCCCCACCTTCCCAGAACTGTCCATTATTATCTCTGTCTCATCCCACTGACTTTGTTGCTTACTTAAAAGAGAAGAACAGTGTTTTTATATTTTCCAGTTTTCTTCCTTTTAGTGTCCAATTTTTAGGGTTGGAAGCTTATGAGACAGCACTCTCCACCAACATACTCCACCGTCTCTGCCCTTCCTTCTGCCTCATCTGCCGCTGTATAGTGCTCTACCTTCAGATCTGTTGGGGGGAGAATCCCAGACTGTACAGAGGAGCCCTTGGGTGGGGGTGATCCTGTGTGCCTACCGCTCACCCGTCTGTATTTTTTATTTAGTGTCTTTGTTTTAAGCAAGGACTCGAGAGGGCTTTTGTTTTGGTGTTAGTTATTTTTACAAAAGCATGTTAAGGAAGTGCCCTCCAAAAAGAATGTGTTTTAGAGAAGTGGATCCTGAATTTTATCAAATGCTTTATATACTTCATGAGCATATTCTGTTTTTTTCCTGGCAGAAAAGTGAGAACATTAAATGTGAGGCTAATAAAGTTTATCTAATTTCTAAAGTTTGTTTAAGATGATTCCTTGCTCACATCTTCTTTTTGATGCTGGTAACAGGCTCATGTTAACTTCATAATTAATAGAGATATACCTTCTTATCCTATATTCTGGAAGAGTTTCCTGGTAGAGTAAATATCTATTCTTAAATTTTAGAAACAATTCATCTGTAAATACATCCAACCCACCACATATTTGTAGTTTTATTTCTTAAAAACTATCTGGAACCCATAAAGAACATTTGTATAACTTTCTATTTTCTATTTGAGCCAGTTTGATTAATTCCAGTTTCATTTAAAAAGCAGCTTTATCACTGAGATCCCAAAAGGCATCTCCATGTGCAGATGCACAACATTTTCTCTGACTTTGCTCCTGATCCCATTTTCTCACCAAATGTTGTTGATGTTTGTCTTCCCCAAATAGTTTTTCTTTATCAGACTTGTCTGAATGATGCCTATTTTACTGAGCTTCCCCAAGAATCAGAGTGACTGGTTACTTTTCCTCTGGACTTATTTTATATTTATTTTATACTCTTAATTCTGCTTCAGTCTCTTTTTCCAAATTATTTTTTTATGTTTTCTTTCTTCGTTCTCCTTGTTTTGAGTTGAGAGTTTAATTCACTTTCATTTTTATTTACTATTCAAGATATTTAATGCTCAGATATTTTCTCACAGAACAGACAGTTTTCTTGTCTTCTTCCCTTCTCTCTCCTCTCTCTCCAGGGCTCCTTGCTACTCCTTTCTAATCATTGGTTTGATTTCCTGTTTCACCAAAGAGTTATTCATGAGAGTGATTATTGACTTATAAATTGTTTGATTTGTTTAACATATGTTGGCAGTTAATAAGCATTTTTGCGTGCAAGATGGTTATGGAACTGGATTTCAAATCTGCCTGTTCCTCTGATGAGCTATTGAGTCAGAATTTCTGTGGTTGGCCATGTATCTCTCTTCTGGTGGCTTCAGGAAATGATTACTGTGTAGAAATTGCTTGCTGGACGAGGATAGGACCTAATTTTATAATAATATTATTTCTTTGCTTCGGAGTAGGATGTTTGAGAATTATATGCAGGCATATGTGTGTGTCTGTGTGCTCCAAAAATAATTAATGATAAATCAAGATTAACAATATATACGATTCCTATATTGACTTCTTTTTGGACAAAGACTGAGAAGTTAGTTGAATACTCTTACTATGGTTGTGGTTAGGTTCCCTTTACTTTATATTTTTAAAATCCTTTTTTAAATCTATGATTGAACATATACTTTTTGACTGCTAACCACCTTTTAGACTCTAAATATTTTGCCTTCAGATTTGTGTACCGTTATACACATTCATATATAAAAGTTTCATATTAGTTGTGGCTTTACTTTTGTGAGCACATGTATGGACTATTACTGACAATCCCCCTTCTTTCAGCATCTATGTTCAGTGTTAGTTTCCTACGTCTTCGTGGAATGTAGAGTAACATTCAATATTGAAAAAGTGATTTAAGTAACTTCAGTATAGTATAACTGATATACGTAGCATTATCTCTGTGGTTCTATTTTTTTGTACTTCGCTTTTTTTCGTTTTTCCTAGTTTTGTTCCATTTAAAGTAATTTTTCTTATTAAACTTTTCTTCACTCTGTTGGATATATAGATCTTTTTCACATTCTAGTTTAGATTTTTTTTTTTTGCTGAGGAAAATTGGCCCTGGGCTAACATCCATGCCCATCTTCCTCTACTTTATATGGGATACTGCCACAGCATGGCTTGATGAATGAAGCATAGGTCCGTGCCAGGGATCAGAACCCATGAACCCTTGGCCACCAAAGCAGAGCATGCAAACTTAACCACTACGCCACAAGGCTGGACCCTATTTTACAATATTTTTAATTTGAGAAATAAGAAGAACCCAGAATCTGAAGTTTGCCTCACTGACTCCTCAATGTTAGATGAAAAATTAATCAGTATTTTACTTATTTTCTTTTCCTCCAAATCCAGTGTCTCTAGGTATAGATTAAGCACTTGGGTCAAGATAGTTTTAAATTTTATGCACATTCTTTAAAGTTGTCTGTATTTTGCATTTTTTATAAATCACATTAACACAAAGTACTTAGACAATTGTTTTACTTTTTCAGTGTTCACTTCTTTGGTGTGGTGCTTTTTTTTGAAACCCGTCATCCTCAAGCTTGATTAATGATCTGAATGATCTGCAGGGCTTGTTAAAACACGGAAGGAGTGCTGGACCCCACCCCAGATATTCTGATTCAGTAGGTTTCGGGTGGGGCTGAAAGACTGGCATCTCTGTATTGTGATTGGAAGCTCCCCTGCCTAATATTCCTTATTTTTTTTCATTTCACAGGCAGTAAAATCCGTGTCTCAGTGTGAGGGCTGTCCCTCCCCAATCCTTTGATTATTCACAGATGTTATGCCACAATAAACTTCTTGTACACCTAACTCCACTTCAGCAATTGGAGGCCCAAACTGACACGCAAAAGTTCCTCATTTTTCCTCAGAAAGGGGTGCTTTATTTTGAGAAAAGTCATACAATCTGCAATAAGTTTAATATGGATGCTACTCTCTGCTCTTTAGAGATTGCAATGTATTTTTACAACACCTGCACCATTCTTCCTTGTTCTCAGCATTTAATGCTCTAATATTGGAAACACATGGGGCTTTTGGACATTCTGGACATTCTCCCTTCTTCAAGTTTAATTGATCATATCACATCTGAACTAAGTTGTACTACATTTCGCCATATCGTTGCTTGTCACATGACCATCAGATATATGTATAGTATGCGTGCACCTCACAGAAACAGAATGGTCCTCGAGTGTGCCTCTCAATGATTCTTCTCCTAAAGTTTGATTAAATATGTTCTAAATAGAGTTTCTCAGTTTAAGTTTAATGTACCTAATCCATACATACATTACTGGTCTGTAAAATTTTCTATATCATAAACTTATTTTGTTGAATAGCATGTAAATTATTTCTATGCCCCCAAGCTCACACATTTGATTTTAACATTTATTTTCTTTTCAAATGAAAGAACGAATTTCTATTAAAAGAAAGGAATCCAAAGGAGTACCCAAAAGAATGAAATACTATGAGTATGGAGGACTAGATACCTTGAAGAGGTTTCCCTCCACATAACAGTATCTTCCATAAAATATAATTTTATTGCATTCTTGAGTGCACATGAAGTAAGCCAAATCTCAAAGGACAGAAGAAGGAAACTGTAAGCACTAGACAAATTTGAATTCACCCAGTGGTCAAAGGTCAGTATGCTCCTCTAATGAAACGATTTGTCTTTGTGTCACAAGTGACTTGAGGGAATGAATCTGGGAGTCACAGATTAGTTGTGAGTCACACAAAAATGTCACTTAGCTTCGTGTCAGCTCACACGACTGTGAGCTGAAACCAGTGACATTCTTCTCTGGAGGAAAGGATCTAAACTAAAACCTTACATTCTGTACACATTAAAATCATACAAAAATTAGCTCATAATCAAAGTTCACCAAACAAATATGGAATACATACAGTTGTCAATAAGTGTCATCAACACATAAGAAAATTAAAAATAAAACAATAAATTAAAATGGTGAAACCTCAAATATTAGATTTACCAACTTCAAGATATAAAATAACTGTGTATAAACTGTTTATAGAAAATGGAACCAGAAAAATTGGAATAACAAAATCAAACAGGAGACTCTGGTAATTACCTGACATATTTGGCAAAGGGCTTTATAGAACTTTTAGAGATGAAAAAGACATAACTGTTGAGTTTTAAAACTCCATAGATAGGTTCTACAACAGAAGAGAGAATACAAAACTAAATTTGAATTCTGAAGGAAACAGAATGCAGCAGAGAAAGACAAGGAACTAGAAAACATGACAGATAATTTCGATATGGATATGATGAGAGAGAGTAAAGAAAAAGGAGAAATAAAGTACTGTACAACAAAAACAAGTGAGTCATGAGGGTAAAAGTGAAAGTTAAATGGTCTATAAATTTCTCAGGAGATGAGAAATTATATCCACTTCAGGCAATCTGGGCTGGTGGTAAAATAGAAGTAGAGAATATAACTCTCACCCAAATACAGGAGATACAATAGAATATGGAAAACAAGTATAAATCAATAAATTTTAAAGGGAAATAACATAATAAAACTTGTGGAAAAAATAGAAGGAAAACATATAGATAGTGGGGGCAAAACAAGGATATAAATAATCACAACAAATGTAAATGGAATAAATTCTTTAGTTAAATACAGATTGTTAAATATAATGAGACAATGACTAATGTAGCTGTGTCATGTTTACAGGACTTGTGAAAACTAAAAAACATGGAAAACTAGAAATTCAAAACAGAATAGAAGATCTAAAGATACGCTAGGAAAATACCAATAAAAAATCAACGCAGGGTCGCTATGTTAATATGAGATAAAACAGATGAGGAAAAAAGCATGATTAGGAATTAAGTGTTTAATTCTCACTGGTATATAAGTTCAACTGATCATGAAGATATAGTCGTTGTTCTACTACACACGATGTCATGAGAAGATAATATAGCCTCAACTAGGAAAGGAAGGAGGAGAAGGAAGAGGAGGAGAAGGAGAAGGAGGAGAAGACAAGAAGAAAAAGAAGGAGGAGGAGGGGTAAGTATAGGAGAAGGAGACAGAGGAAGGGGAGAAGTAGAAATAATATATCTTCATAGTGAAGAATTTCAACTTTCTAAGAGACAAAGGATAACATATATCTATAAATAGAGTATTTGAAAAACAAATTAGCAAGTTTGATTTAGTGGATACACATCGAACCCTATACCCAACAAGTGAAGAACACCTATTCTTCACAAGCACACGGGGAGCATTAACAAACAGTGAGCATGAACTAGGGTACTGATCAATCCTCAAATAATAGAACACTTGAAATAAGTACAAGTGACTGCTTCATTTATTCTTCATGGTCTTACAGATCCCAGGCAATAGAAATGCAAAGAATTTTCTTACTCTTAGGTGTTATTTGTGTGTAGAAAGTCTGTAGAAAAGATGAAGACATTATGGGCTATCAGGAATCGGTACCGTTAAAGATGTTAATGATTAATTTTAATTTAATAGTTTTTAAATAAGAAATGAATGAAAAGCTTTCTAAACTTTACAATGCTGTGTCTCTCAGATTCTTAAGTGTTTCTAGTCCTTTGATTCCATCTAGATTCTTTCAATTGTTCCTGCCTGTTGATGATTCCTCCTTCATTGGATCTCTGAAGTTCACCTTAGTTTCCTGGTTTTTGATGGTGGCAGATGCACAGGTTTGAGGAGGCAGAGGCTTAGGCAATTTGATTGACAACTTTCTGTTGCACCATTCTCAACCTGCACATATCATGTGTCTATGCTTGTCACGTGTATTTCAGTTGCAATTATTCTTCCTTCCCCGGGCTATATCCAATCTCATGCTAATATTGTTGCTCTTCTAAGAAGGAGTTAATGGTGTGCTCATAAAAACAAACATTTTGCCTCCTGAACCAAAGAGCCATTTACAAATCTACTCTGAATGTGATCTGTTTTTCCATTCATTGTACTTTCTTTTGTGTACTTAACCAGTTTCCTTCACGAGTGTGAAATTCACTAAGGACCTTCCACAGCTAGAGTCAGGTTATTTTCTTTAGTTATAAATTATAAGGCTTCAGGAAAGCCATCAATTGCCACAGACATTCGAGTCAATAGCAAATTCCTTTTAATGAAGTCATTGTATTACATTTGAAGGAAATCATTTTGAGTATTTTCCCTAAGGATCCCTACCCCTCTATGAAGGTTTCAGTACAAGAACTACCAGTATGTTCTGGCCTTGGTTTTTGCCATTGAGGAAATCAACAGGAACCCTCATATTTTGCCCAACATGTCTCTGGGATTTGATCTCTATAATGCCCTGCCCAGTGAACAGAGGACATTGGAGAGTTCCCTGATTTGGCTCTCAGGGTTGGACAAGGACATCCCTAATTAAGACTGCAGGAGAGAGAGCAAGTCTCTAGAGGTCCGTACAGGAACCACATTGGCAATTTCTACCCAGATTGGAACACTGTTGGAACTGTACAAATTTCCACAGGTAAGGTTGGGTGGGATGGGGAAAGATGAAACCATGTCTCCTTTGGTGCCATTCTCAGGTGTCTAAACAGGAGGAGAGGAGGAGACTGGGTTTGTGCATGTCTCAAAGGATATGATCTCAAAGGGTACGTGTACAGGACTTTGGTGGGTTATGACATTTCCTTTCTTTGGAGTAGAGAGAAGGTTGAGGGGGATGGAGACAAAGCAGTTTCCTGGAAATCTACTGATCTTATTTTCTAGAAATCATTCAGGGAGTGCAAAATGATTAGAAAATGAAATGAGCTATTGTCCCCTTGTACCACTTCCAGGTGTTGCTGAACAGCCTTCAAGACTGAGAGTGTGGTTTTTGTCAATCCTCGTCCTCATATTGCTTCCAATTGTTTTTCATTTTAGCTTACTTGTGGTCCTTTTGATCTTATCCTGAATGATTATGAGCAGTTTCCATCTCTCTATCAGTTGGCCCCCAGGGACACATGTCTAGACATTGGCATGGTCTCTTTGCTGCTTCATTTCAGTTGGAGCTGGGTGGGGCTGGTTATCTCAGAAGACAAGAAAGGTGTTGAGTTTCTTTCATACTTGAGAGGAGAGATGGACCGGAATGGAATCTGTGCAGCCTTTGTGGAAATGATCCCTGTCGCTGAAAGGTCATATTCCTCAAGGACCTGGCCATATGATTTGCAAGAAGAGGAAACAGAAGGGAATGTGGTTATCATTTACGGAGATGCCGACTCTCTCGTAAGCTTGAGCTTGTCTACTTGGGAGTATTTAGTGATATGGAAAGTCTGGGTCACGACATCACAGTGGGATTTTATCCACAGTGAGAGAGATTTCATCCCTGACTCATTCCATGGGACTCTCATTTTTTGACACCACCGTAGTGAGGTTCCTGGCTTTGAAGATTTTATGCAGACAGTTAAGCCTTCCAAATATGCAGAAGACATTTACCTCACTAGGTTGTGGTACCCCTTTATTCCTTGCACCATTTCTGAGCCTGACTGTAAAACACTGGAGAATTGACCACCCGATGCCTCCTTGAGATGGTTGCCTTGGCAGATATTTGATACGATTATGACTGAATGGAGTTACAATGTGTACAATGCTGTGAATGCTGTGGCCTGGAGCATTCATAAGATGCTTCTTCAACGTGCAGAAATTCAGCCAATAGGAAGCGGGTAAGATCTGGTGATTTCTTCCTGGCAGGTAAAGTCTCTTCTGCATAACAGCATGTACACTCGTAAAAGTGACGTTCTTATGGGGCTCCACAGGTGTTCAAACCAAGCAGTTAGGATTCTTTCTCCAAGAAAAGCACAGGAGTTTCTGTACTTATTTCACTCCCTAGGAGGTAAATCTAGTCTTGGATTGTAAGTCATCAACAAGAAGGTTCTAGTGGCAAGCAGGAAGTGGGCTATGAGTCAATATCAATGCTTTGTATCACAAAGGATCCCAACATCCTGCATGCCTAATGTTTCAATAGGGATTATGCAGCCTTCTCCCATGCAGCTCCTTAATGACAAGAAGACAACTTGTTCTTTCCGTGCTTATCTGGTGCTGAACATCATGGTGAATACTTTATGTAAATGATCTCATTTAATTCTGCAACAACTTTAGATATTGCAAACATCATTTTGCAGATTGATGGTCTGGGAAAATTCAGAGAGTGCATGAGCTTGGCTAGACTGGACTTTGTACTTGAGAATCTCTGAATCCTATCACCACTGATCATCTTGATCTTCTTGTCTTTGGATATTTTCTCTTGAAACTAACTGATATATTAGAAACATTATAATATTGTAGTTCTCCATATGCTTTCATTTGTTTTACTTCATTGGATACTTCTAAAAAAGTTACATTATGAAACAAGGATTACAGACAATGAAAGGCTTTAACCAATTCAGGGTTTTTCTCTTTAACACCCGGGCCCACTTCACCACAGGATAATATGTCTCTTTTAGCTGCACCCCTTTCTGAGGAACATAGAATTTAACAACCTTGCTGGTGACTCAGTGAATTTGGTCAAAGAAGGAAAATCAGATTCAGAGTAAACCTTTCTCAACTTTTGGAATTTTCCAGAAGGTCTTGGACTGAAGGTGAAAGGAGGAGAATATTCCCCACATGCTCCACGTGGTAAGGAATTGTCTTTATCTGAGGATGTGATTGAGTGGGCCACAGAAATTACTGAGATGTGTTGAACCCAATCACAATTACTCACACCACACATGAATAACCAAAATCTTGTTGGGGTTTTGTGCCCCCTCAGAGCTTCATAAAGGGCCACATATGGGAATTTAACAATTCACTTCCAACTGAAGTAATTTTTTCTTTTGCAAATAATCCAAGATCGAAAAAAGACCTTCACAAGCAAAAAGATTACAAGTTGCTGAAGGTTCAGAAGGTGGTTAGTAATTTTTAGGAATAATTTTTTTTTTTAAATAAGTTATGTATATGTTTTTTAGAGATAATGTTCTGCACATTTAGTACACTACAGTATAGTGTAAACATAACTTCTTTATGCACTAGGAAATCAAAAAAATGTTGTGATTCGTTTTATTGTAATATTTGATTTTTTGCAATGTTCTAGAAACAAACCCACAATACGTCTGAGGTTTACCAGTGTTTTATATCATACAGTAAGCATGGCATCCAACCAATGAATTGGATTTATATATTTCAAGCTTCAGTTTGTTAAGGCCCAATACGCTAAAACACTCTAGTTACTGGAAAAGTAGGTAAAAGTCATAGCTGTTACCAAGTGTTAACTGATTTTCTCCAGACTCCACACTCTGTATGCAGTGAGAGTTGCAGTCTGGGATTCAGGTAGAGCCCTCAGGAGAGCAAGGCTGCCTGTTGTTTTGACTGCATTCCCTGCCCACAGAATGAGATTTCCAATGAGATAGGGGAGTATATGCCTTGCAGTGATTTTCTCCACTTCTATTTTTTTTGAAGTGAATCATTTGTACTGAGCTAACTAACGTCTGTTGCCAATCTTCCTCTTTTATTATTGTCCCTAAAACTCTAGTACATAGTTGTATATCCTAGTTGTAAATCATTCTAGTTCTTCTATGTGAGCTACCACCACAGCATGGCAATTCACAAAGAGATGGTGTGGTTCCATGACCAGGAAACCAACCTGGACCACTGAAGCGGTGAGCACAGAACTTTCACCACTAGGCAATCAGAGCTGGCGCTCCACCTCTCTTTTGTATGCACCGTTCTCCCAAAGAAACGGAAAAGCTCTGGATGAGGACTGCAGGGTCCAAATGTTTCCTTCCTCCATTTAGTAATTTAACTTTTATAGCCAAAAAATCCCACTTTTTTATCATTTCCATCCAAAATGATACACTCTCTCTCTACCTTGAACTAGCTTGCTTGACTCATTTTAGCATCATTGCAGACATTATCATCTCAAGGAAACCCTTTCTGACCACTCTACAGTAACCTAACTTAAATCTCTCACATGGATTCTAACACATGGTATTGTAAGTCCTTACTTTTCAGCTTCTTTAAAGCTACGTTTAGATCACATTGAACAAATCCTTATTTTTCCAGTGTCTGGTGCTGTTCTTGGCACAGAGCAGGAGCTCAGAAAGGTTGTGTTTGATTTAAGAAGTAAGTATTTTCATGGTATGCAATGTGCTTACGGTACAGCTTCCTTCAATGAGTACATACATCTTGGTCTCTGATGTCCTAGAGTTCACAGGTGAGTAGGGGAGAAAACAGGCAGTGAGGAGAATTCAAGGTGGTGACATAGGGCTGCTATATAGGTACGCAGAGCCCCATGGGATGAAATAAGTGATAGTATATATGTTTGTGGGCAGGGAAGTGTCATGGACTTCTTCATAGAGTCAGTAGCATTAGTATTATATCAGACTAATGAAGGCGGAATAAATTATTGGTAGAATTCTAAGACATGGCAAAAAATGGCAAATTAGTCCTGCATTTAATATTCTCGGGAGCTGAGAAAAGGTTCAACATGACTAGAACCTAGACAATGTGGGTTTGGGAGTTGGGTCATGAAGTAGAAGAGGGACAGAAAACCAACACTGAAGATTTTTCATATCATAATTAGCATCTTTGTATTACTCATATTTTATGATATTAAATGGTACAATGCTGGTATCCCCTCAATGGTGGCATTTCATCATTTTACTTTTGTGATTGATATGAAGCTTAATTTCACAACATCTTTTGTATCATTTCAATTTTTTTTTTGAAATGTACTGAGATTGATGATATAGTCTGGCATATAGTCAATTTGGATAAAGCTTCCATGTGCACATTTGGCACATGGTAATTTTGGGAATATGTTCCATATGCCCATCTAAAGAACATTAAGTCCACTAACTCCAATTTCTACACGCTTGGAGGTTAACAAATACATTTGTAAACAACACATGATTAATGAATAAACTACAATCAAAATTAGAATGTATTTCCAATTAAAAATACAATTCATCAAATCTTATGGGGTGGAATTAAAACTATTCTTAGAGAGAAATGTATAATCCTAGATTATATATATTTATATATTATTGTGTATAATATAGAAAGGTTGAAGTTCTCAGTTCTAAGCATTCATCACAAGCTAGAAAAAAGGAGAAAATTAAACACAAAGAAAATAGAACACACAAAATGATAAATATTAGAGGAAGATTTCACAAAATAAAAGACAACATCGAAAGGATAAATAAAACTAAATTAGATTCTAATAAATGACAAACATACTCAATAAAATCCTAGTACTAGTGTTCAAAAAAAGAAAAAAAATCCAACAAAAATGTACGAAGGCTTAAAAGGGAGTAATCTGTGCAGATCATATGGAAAATTTTGAACATGAAGAAAACATAAATAACATCATGATGATACAATGAAAATTTAGAGGAAATTCACAGATTTCCAGGCAAATAAAAGTTACCAAACTGTCTCAAGAAAAATGGAAAAATCTGAATAATGTCATATCTATTAGAGAAATTGAGACCATACTTTAAAACATTCCTACAAAATATTATTGTAGGCTATTTATTTGGTACCAAATTGATGTATCCTACCAAATATTCAAGAAAGAAATAATACACATCTACTCAAACTCTTCCAGAGAATAGGAAAAACAGAAAACTTTTTAACTCACTTTGAGAGACTAGCTTAACATTGGTACCAAAATCTAACAAATTCATTGCAGGAAAGGAAATTACAGGCCACTCTCTTTCTTTGATTACATTCACTTATCCTAAAAAAAAAATCAAATCAAATCAACCTTCAAAATCTAGCTATATTTTATAAGAAGGACATATCATGACCAAATTAGGTTCATGCAATGTAATTCAGCACACTTCAACGGAAGAAGTAAAAAGTTGATGTTATCTTCAGATGATATTATGGTATAAAGGTAAAGTCCATATAAATTAATGTATTAACTGAGATTAGTGGTGGCTGAATACAAGGCTAATATACAAAGTTTTGCTTCCATCTACCACTCATAAGGCATTCAAATGTTAAATTTTAAAAAATGACATTTACAACATCTTAAAAGTATGAAGGACCTAGAAATAACTTTAATGAGAGTTTCAAAAGATTTCTGTCCATAAAGTTATAGAATGGCATTTACAAAAATAGAGGAAGACTGAAAGAAGTGGAAGGATAAACCAAGTTCATGACTGAACAGACTTAAAATTCTACAGATATGAAAACTGTCCAAATTAATCTACAGCTTCCACAAAATTGCAGTTAAAATGCTGACCTGTTCTGTGGAAATTACAATTGATAAAATTCTTATGGAAATGATAAAGGAAAAACTTAGCTAAGAAAATCTTGAAGACAAAGAATAGAGTGGGAGGACTTACTCTACCTGACATCAAGTATGGTAGCATCACAATAGAGGAGGTTCGTCAAGAGGATAAACAAGAAAATCAACGGAACCAAATGGTAAGTTCAGATACAGACTGCTTATATAGGGACTCATGTATAGACGACTGATTTACAAGGAAACACAGAGGTGGAGTGGGAAAATGAAAGATTTTTCAATAAACAATGTTGGGTAAATTGGCTGTCTTCATGGAGAAGACAATGACTCGCCAACCCTAACGAACACCATCCACAGAAATCATTATCAGGCAGATTGTAGTTCCAAACGTGAAAAGTTAGAGATTTTAAAGGGACTTAAAGAGGAAGGAGCAATGCCCCTGTAGAAGGAAAAAGCATGCATTGATACCTGCAGGGATGAGTGGGCACGGAACAGTTTCAGAACCACATGAAGATTTGGGAATCTTAAAAATCAGAGCACAGATAGTAGAGCTAGGCAAGACCAAGGTTATACAGTCTTTTTGGTCTTCCCAAGAGTTTTTGGGATTTTTTAATGGAGGATAAACATGATCCCACTTACATGTAGAACTATCACTTGTGATGCAGGACATGGGCAGGGAACCAGAGTAGAAAGTTCTTGTGATAACATAGGAAAGAAGTGACTAAAATCTTAACTTAAGTGGTGGAAGTGAAATCAAGATGAAATGTACTGGAGATCGTTTTAGATGGTAGAAATGGTATCATTTTGAACCTTCCTGAGAGTGAGGTCTATGACTTGGTCATCTCTGTTTCCCTAGAATGTAGCATATTATCTGCCTCATGGAGGTTTTCCAATTACTGCTTGCTCATTGAATGAATAAATCTAGGCCATAGCTTACAGGGGTATAGCTCAGAGAGACAGGGATGACTTTTGTTTTTTTTCTGAGAAAAAAGTGCTTTCATGAATATGCAAGATAAATACTGAGAAGGATAATAGCTTTGTTTACTTAACTATAAAGAAGATGGGCAGTATTAACTGGTAATGGTTCTCTGTAGAGCATTCTGTTATTTGCTGCCTGGAGCAACAATGGAAGACAATTGACTAAACTTACCCAATGCCTTCTTTGGGGGCATGCGAATAAGAGAGAGTGACTGAACCTGAGCTGAGGACACTTTGCATCTCTCCCCAGTCATGGATCAGTGTGTGAAGTGTCTAGATCATCAGAACGCCAACAGAGACCGAGATCGCTGCCTCCAAAAAGCTGTGACCTTTCTGGCTTATGAGGACCCCTTGAGGATGGCCCTGGTCTGCGCAGCTCTGTGCTTTTCTGTCATAACAGCTGTGGTCCTGGGTGTCTTTGTGAAGCACCAACAAACTCCCATAGTCAAGGCCAATAATCGGACTCTCAGCTACATCCTGCTCATCTCCCTCATCCTATGCTCCTTCTCTTCATTGGTCATGCCAACACAGCCACCTGCATTCTTCAACAGATAATGTTTGGAGTTGTTTTTACTGTGGCTGTTTCCAGTGTCTTGGCCAAAACTATTACTGTTGTTGTGGCCTTCCAGGTCAGCACACCAGGGAGAAGCATGTAGCAGTGGTTGGTGTCAGGGGCACCTAACTTCATCATTCCCATCTGC
Source organism: Diceros bicornis minor (assembly GCF_020826845.1). Classification (NCBI taxonomy): domain Eukaryota; kingdom Metazoa; phylum Chordata; class Mammalia; order Perissodactyla; family Rhinocerotidae; genus Diceros; species Diceros bicornis. The sequence continues at coordinate 19,888,187 of NW_026690866.1, forward strand.
TCCTTTATCCAGCTGAGTCTCTGTGGGATCTGGCTGGGAACCTCTCCTCCCTTCATTGACACAGATGCACACTCTGAACACGGCCACATCATCATCGTGTGCAACAAGGGCTAGGTCACTACCTTCTACTGTGTCCTGGGACACCTGGGTTCCTTGGCCCTAGGCAGCTTCACTGTGGCTTTCCTGGCCCGGAACCTTCCTGACATCTTTAATGAAGCCAAGTCCTGACATTCAGCATGCTAGTGTTCTGCAGTTTCTCGGTCACCTTCCTGCTCACCTACCACAGTACCAAGGGCAAGGGCATGGTGGCCGTGGAGGTCTGCTCCATATTGGCCTCCAATGTGGGTCTATTAGGCTGCATCTTTGCTCCCAAGTGCTACGTTATTTTCCTAAAGCCAGAGAGAAACACATCAAAAGTGTTAAGGAATAAAACACATTCAGGGAGAAAATAATCGAAATGTAAAGAATTTTCATAGGTCACAAGAACTTGCATACACTTGAAAAATAAACTATCACATTTTTCCAGACCCAATTTAAGTACCAATTAACTTACCTTACATCTCCAGTTAACTATTTGCTTTACGTTTCTTTTGGCTTTGTACAATTTTCCTCAGGCATTCAAATGAACAATTACACCAACATTCATACTAATTCTCCTCTAAAATTATGTGGGAGAGATTGCGAAAATGGCCACACGTTAGTCCTCTCCCTCTGTCTGTTTGGTCACAGCATCCCACGTTGAATCTGGGTAGACTTGGCCTTGTAACTTGCTTTGGCTAATGGAACATTAGCCAATGACATGAGCAAAGGCTTGAAAAACACTTGCTCATTGTTGGTACTTGTCCTTCTCTGGCTGCCCTTGGGAAGCCTGAGGCCATCAATATGTGAATGAGTCTAGATAGACTGCACATCTGCATCACTCCAGGTGGCTTCAAGTCAACAATCAGGTATGTGAGTAAAGCCGACCTAGACCATCCAATCCCAGCTTAACCACCAATAGGTCCAGATCAAAATGACTTCCCAGTTAACCCACAGAATCTTGAGAAAAAATAAACTGTTCTTATTTGAAGTCACCAAATTTTAGGATGGTTTGTTCCACATCAGAAGCTAACTGATACATTATGCTACCATTTAAATATGTCCTCTCATTATTTGTGTAATTATCACAGATTTCTATTTCTTTATCCAGTATCGTAGACTGGAATATTCTTCTCTAGATTAAGTCTCTGAAAGAAAATCAGAGACCATATCACGTTCCATTTTACTTTTTCTCCTTCCTCTTTTCAACCAGACATCTTTAAGCATATATATTATGATTATCTTCACTCATTTTAAGATTATGGATATTCTTCTATATTCTCATCCACCACTGTTATACGTGAGGGGTTTACTTTTAATTTTAGCCCTATAATCCATTTGGAATGATTTACTTGTGAATAATGTTAGTTGATGTTCCAGTGTTTTATTTTACAAATGGGTATCATTTAGTTTATTAAAAAAAACACTGCATCATTTTAAAAGTTGATTTGAAGCATATGGAATCTGAATAATGTTTGGAAAACTGATATCTTTGAAACACTGTTTTCAGTCACAAGTATAGTATATCTCTCCATTTAATCAGAGCTTTTACACGCTTTGTATCTCTTTATAATCTTCTTCATATAACTAATGTGTAGTTCCAATTATTTTAACTACTCATCTTAAAGAATTCATTGCTCTTATGAGTGGAATAATTGTTTACATGTTCAAACTAATTCTTGCGCATATAACAGTATTTTTTATGTTTCATATAGGAATCTAGCTTTCTTTCACATTACTCCACTTATTTACCAGTTCTAAACTTTATAAGTGATGTCCCACTAAAATAATAGATTTTCTCTTCTTCTCTAATATTATTTACCTCTTATTCTTTTGATTCTCAATTTTTCATGACTGTGCTTTCCAGTGCCACACTGAATCACACTAGTGTTTGCCAGGAGCATTTTCTCTTCTTAAGTGTAGGGTAAACCTCAGATAATTTCCTTGTCAGGGCAGACCAGTCATCTAACAGAGAGAAAGTATAAAAGTGAAGGGGAATCATTTCTAGCCTGAAATCAACAGACTTGCTTTTCTTGGCTGTTTGGAGCTGGAGATATTATGACAATGTGGCCAGCTGAGAATCAGAGGATCTCTCTCTAGTCTCAGTAAATAGTCTTGGTCAAATCTCTCAACCTCTTTAGAACTCATTTTCTTGACCTGTAACATGAAGAGTTGGACGAGTCTTTTTGAGTTCTGAAATCCAGTGACAACAAGATACACTTCACCCACATGCACTTGACAATGACCAGAGAGAGTTTTTAGTTTTCTTCCGCATCAACATTATTATCCATATCACCACTTAAAGACATATCAAATGTCGACTTTTGCATGACACTGATAAAACAGGTTCCATACCAAATCGCTGTTCATTGGGATAACAAATCTATAGTTAATTGTTTAGAGGTAAGTATAGAGATGGGCCCTGCTGGAAACAGCAATCAATGGGCCAAAAAAGTTTGCTTTATTTTACAGTGAGGCTGTGGAAATATTCCCTAATACACCAGAATTCTTCTGTACTTAGAAAGTATGAAATAAATGGGGCCCTTGAATCCATGGTTACGAGCTAATAAGGATATGATTTTTAAAATTTTGTTAATGATGCCATTTGCCTGGTATGGGGCTGTTCTCTGGTGAGTAAAGAGCAGATGTATTCAAGGCCACTTTCATTCCTTTAATAAATATTTACTCAGCGCCTACCACTTGCTGCAAGATAGCAGTGATCTACACTAATACCATTTATATTCTAGTAGGTTGACAGACAATAATTAAAAAGAGAATCTTGAGGTGATCAATAAAGTTACATATACGTCAAACTTTTTTCATTCTGGACTATTTTTCTCCCTTTCCCTTCTTTGACTGTTTCCCAGAACTCTAAGCATGTACTTGAAAACCAAGAAAGCATTGGTACTAAGTTTCTTCTCGCAACACCCCTGTTTCAAAGATGTAGTGTTTATCATCTGAGAGTATGTCTCTTTAAGACTAAGTTCCTATGAATCAGCATTATTTCATTACTTTCTTGAGAGGACGGATGATATTATGAAGGGAAAATAAAATATCATATTGAATTTATACTCCAAATGATGTGTCCACTCTAATTGTTTTATATAGTGTGGTGTGATTTGGGGCAAGTCAGTAACTCCTTCAGAGACAGTGGTAATAATACCCTGAAAAGCATTCTATAGACATTAAATGAAAAAATTATGAGAAACTGCTTTGTAAATTGCAAAGCAATCAATTTAAGCTTATTTTTTCTACCAATAATTTCATTTACCCAATCCTTTTTGACTCTACACAACCTGCCTAGACTGAGTTTTATCATTGATTCAACAATAATAATAGGTCAAAATGGTTGACTATTAGAAATTTCATATGGTTCAACTTAATTAATAGGGCATCACAATATTTAATTTGATTATAATTACAGTTAAATTTTTCATGTTGCCTTACCATGTGCCAGGCACATTCTAGGCATCTGACATGTATTCACTCATTTAATCCTCACATCAAAGCTATGGCGACAATACTATTAACCTCTATTGTATGGATGAGGAATATTAGAGGTTATATAATTGTCCAAGGTCACACAGCTGGTACCCAGGCAGTCTATCTCCAAAATCTCATTTAGAGATCCTCTAGAGGTCGTGGCGCCTACATCGTAAAAGGATCACCCTGGTATCTCTTTGGCCAATAGACCAGAGGGGACTAAGCAAGAAAGCACATGGCTACTGAAATCATCCAGGCAAGCAATTCTGAATACAGGATTTCCTTCCTTTTTAAAGCTGAATAATATTCCATTGTATAGATGCCCGAGATTATCTTCATCCTTTCACCGACGGATTCACAATTAGGTAGTTTCCATCTCTTGGCTATTGTGACTAATATTACAGTGCATTTTGTCAAACGATTTCCTGGCACTTAGGGAGTTTGAAAAAATTCTTCTTATACACATTAGTTACTGTAATGAATTACCTTTCTAAATGTCTAAAGTTTAATTATTTCTCATTCTACAGAAATACCTTGCCTAATCATGATATGTGTTGTTATCAGTTCCTGAATGATCTAAGATTTTTGTAAAAAATTTGTTATAATGGCTTTTTTTTCATGTATTCAGGAACCTGGCATAATATGGGTATTCCCTGATTCTTGATTTTTAGTAGAGTTTTCTAGCAAGCCTTTAGGATAGGAAGTATCTTCCTAGATGTGAGGCAGAGAGCAGAAAAATAATAAAAATGATAGTTATATTTAATTATATCAAAAGGATATAAAACTGTTGCTTTGCTAAATTGTTTGTACACACCCTTTGCTTATTTGTAAGAATGGCACATATCATTTTACTAATGAAAAGAAAATTCAATAAACAATTTTAACATAAAACAATCTCTATTGAGAACTTATATGAAAATGTTAGCAATATGCTGTCACCAATTTCCTCATCTGCAAAATGGAGATAGATAATACCATCTTCCTTATGGGTTGCTGTGAAAATACTCAAGAGTAATGTATGTAAAATGCTTATCACCATGTCGGTGGGAAAGTTATGCCCCATTCATTTTTCCACCAGAATGATGACAGCTTTTTTTACGCTTGAAGTCTGTAGTTTTCAAAATATGTTCCACTCTTGTAAAGTGAATCCTTTTTACAAACTCTTTGTAGAATTAGATGATCCCTTTGGAATACAAATTCAGGATCCCGTGTGTGTGCGTGTATGTGTGTCTATACGTACATCTCTCAAATAATACTTCAAGCCTTATAATGAAAAGCTACCTTCCCCACTCTTGACTCTGGTTCCAAAAACAACTCCTTTAATTTTCTGGTTGAAAATCTGTATTTCTAAATTAGCTACTCATACAGCATTTTCATTTTTCAGCTTTTGACTATTTATACTTTCTTTCTTCTCTGAAACAATCAGCATGAAGTGTTCTTACATATGTTAAAAATATAATTCCCCTTGCCCAATATAATTATTTAATGGAATTAGGATAAATCAAAATTCAATGTCTACTGTTTTATAAGTGTTTACCATTTTATAGCATATGAATCTTATCCAGAGATGTGCTACGTCAGATATTGTGAATACATTTTCTTTCCCACTTTTTCCTTTGACCTTTTAAAAGGGAAAATTCTCTTGTTTCTTTGTTGTCTTCCTCTGGATTCATCACTGGTTCATCTCCTTCCACCGGAAATTTAAATCTCTTTCCAGTAACTTCTGACGCATGAGACAATTCATGGGCTTCAGATTTTGCTTGGGGACATCCCTCTTGGGCTTCAACATATACACAGGCCCACATATACACAGTATGTCTGGAAGGATAGAGGAGAAAAGGATGTTTATCTCTGTGCAAAAGGACTGGGAGACAGTGGTAGAGTGAGAATATTTTACTGACTTTGCACCACTCTTTGAATTTTCCTATACATGTATCTACGACGTAGTGGCCTCCCTCCCCCCAGATTTTTAAAATTAAAATAGCGTTATATCCTGATCTACTGGTTTGGGACAGCAAGTTGTAGAGAAATGTGAATATATGATCCAATTTTTAAACGAAATTAAGAAAAGCAAACCCGCACAAAAAATTTATAATTTTAAATATGGGCACATCATTCTATGCGTCTGTGTAAATGTGGGGAAAGGAATGAAGAAAAGCTGTTCAACATCCAGCTACCTATACAGTCTAGGGGTCCAGGGAAAGCCGCGCCTCCAGCCCTGCTCCTGGAGCTCATTTCCTCCCCCTGTGAAGTCGGCTTGACTTAGTCCAGTCCCAGCCCCGCCTCTTCCTGCCCCTGGAACTGGTCTCTGACCACAACGTTCGGGCCTGGCTCCGCCCACAGCCTGGTCTCCGCCCACACCCTTGTCCCCACCCACAGCCCCGCCACTAGAGCTGGTCCCTTTCCTTGGTGCTGACCCAGCCCGCGACCCGGCCTCTAACTCACTCTAGAAACTAGACACCTCTCTCGAGTCTGGGGTGCGTGACCCCGTCCCGCTCCGGATGCCGCCTCAACCCGGAGCCCCCAAACGTCCGTCCTCGCGGAACTTCGGTCCTCCCCGAATGCCCGCTTGAGACCGGAAGCGGAAGCGCGGGCAGCGCCATGGATTGAGCGGGGGGCTTTGCGGTGTGTTCCGTCTTCTAGGCGCAGATCGGATTCTCGTGGATGTTCGGTCTCAGGGGCGGGCCTCGGTGAGTGGCGGGCGGTCCCGGCTCGGGTAGGGGTCCAGGGAGGGGCCTGGGTTGCAGGCAGCCCCGTCAGGGCCAGGCAACCCTTTGTCCCCCAACAGCCACGTTTCCCCCAGGATGTTCCCTCAGGGCCCCCGAGGCTACTGTTCCTCCAGTCTCCGGGCGCCGCCGTCCCCTCCTCAGAGTCCCCGTCACCTTCCTCCGTGTGATTTTGTCCCCAGGGGGCTTATCCGCGTCTGCAGGCGGTGTTTGGGTTGTTACAAATGGGGGCGCTCCTAGGGTCTAGAGGGGGAGGCAGGAATGCTGCTCAGCATCCTCCAGGGCACAGGACAGCTCAACCCCAAGTGTCCGTGGTGCCAAGGTTGAGATACCTGCTCTAGGGCCTGAAAATCTCCTGAGCCCTGAATGAAGTGTGGAAATTGTTGACAAGTCAGTGGGTCACTAAGAGGGTCCCTAAATGACAAGCTTGTTTAAAGGGTCCAGAGTCATCAAAAAGTCTCTGTCCAGCCAAGTGAGTTGAGCCACTCAAGTGCACACAGCACGAAGCTGCTTTCTCCCATCTTGGGGAGCAGGTGGCTGGATAGGAATCGGGAAAATCCAGTCACAGCATACAGTTAGAGTTAAATGAGTAAATACAAAAAAAGAAGAGTGAACCGGGTGGCCTTTCCATCCAACACGCTATAAAAGGTCTCAAAAGCTTGTTTGTGCTTTTTTTTCCCCCCTCAGACACGAAAAGCATCTGTGGAGCTCAAGTTTGAGGTGAAACCAGTCTCAGGGTTCACCTGTCCTCGCTGATCCATGGATTTCTGTGTGACCAGGTGAGTACCCTGTGGACTTGGTACCAAGAGGTTCCGGCAGCCTCCACTGTGCAGAAGACCTGTCACTGGAGTTTCCTGGGCTCGGGTTGTCACCACAAGGACTCACTGAGAGTGAGGGTATCTTGAGAAAAAATATTGATGTTTGATGGATTATATTCAAGGGCAAGATGGTAAACTATGTGTGGTTCTGTGTGGTAAATATTTCAGTAAGTACAGTTATATGCAAATAAGAACATATAAAAGAAACGTAAATAACTGTAAATGTGGATTATAGTAGAAAATATAGATTTACTTGCATTGCATAATACTCAAAAGTCAGGATTTATATATATTATAAATACAGAAATGTTTTCCATGTGTATGTAGTATTAGAAGACATCCCATTAAATATTACCAGGGATACTCAGCAACATTCCTTAGAACCATTCAATTTGACTTCTAAAGTCCTATAAATCCTCCAGAAAAATTTGAAATAGAGGAGCATTCAGGGAAAAAGATGATTTGAAATTCTTTGTATCAATAACAAATTTAAAATTGAATTTTCCAGTAGCCAGATTTATTTTGAGCATTTTATTCTTTATGACATTTCAAATCATTTAGAGGAATACTAAGCAGCACTGTAGATTGAAGGGAAGGGCACTAGTCTCCAAAAAGACTGTCCTCACCACCTTGCCTTCTAAAGGGAATTAACTTTGTTTCTTGAAACTTTTCTAAAATAACGGTCTGGTGATTCACGTTGCAGAGAGTCTTGTTAAGTAATTTTGTATTTAGTTGTTGGTTTCTACTAATTGTGTGTGTGTGTGCCTTTTTCATTCTAACTTTCTTGTGACATTCTTGAGGGGAATGTGTGCTTGTATGCAATAGATAGTCTCTGAGTGTATAATTTATGGTGACCAACCATCCTCGTTTATTCAGGTCAGAGGGGTTTTCCAGGACACAGGACGTATAGTGTTCAAACCAGGGCAGTCCTAGACAAACCGGGATGATTCCTCATCTCATGAGCCAGGCCCTGGGACACATGCATGGGGACCTGGAGAACCAGAGAGACGTTGTCCCACCTCCATGGAATTTATATTGTATTTGGGAATTTGGATTTTAGACAGTTAATGATGAGAGTGATGTGGGAGTTTGTCACAAGGGGAATCAACCTGAGGGGCCAGGGAAGTCCTCTTGAGAAGGACTGATACTGAGCTTGAGAGCTAGAGTTGGGACTGGATTTAGCTAGTTGGAGGGTTAGACTGGATGAGGGTGTGGGAGTCTGTTCAAGAGAGCGTTTCAGGCAGAGGGACCTGCATGAGGACACCCCTGAAGCAGAGAGCCTGTTGTGTCCATGAACTGAGAAGAGGGATGGCTGAGCTGAGTCAACACAGGGGGAGGGGTGTGAGCCACACCGGCGAGGGGGAAACAGGCTGGACCAGATCAGGGGTGACTTGGGACTCTGTTCTAAGGACAGTGGGAAGACTCTGGAGAGATGCGAGTAGAAGGATGATGTAAGTAGCGTTTGGTCTCAGCACTGGGGTTAAAATGGACTTCATGGTTAAGAATGAATACTTAATAGACAAGATGGGAGGTGCTGGGAATAAGATTAGGAATCAGATGATTGTTCCCTACGCCTGGCTGATGGTTGTGGAGTAGGAAAGAAGTAGGAAAAAAAGACCTTGTAGTGTAGAACCGAGAGAACGTAACGGTACTTTCTTGCCTGCGTGTGTCAGATGGCACAGGGCACTGACTGTGCTCCTTGCTGCTGTCCGTGCAGACCTGCAGTTATCCCCTCGCCCAGGTCTGTGTGTTCACCCTTCTTTGCCACTCACATGCCCCCCTCCACATCCTAAAGGAAGTCAGGCCTCACTTGTGAGGATGTTGTCTCACATAGGAGACACCTAGGAGATCCCCTGCAGACATCAGAGCAGCCCCTTCAGCATCTCCCTCAGCCTCCTCCCTTCCATTCTCTCGCTTTCCACACCCAGAGGGACCCCTGCTCAGTATTGCACATCCCCATGTTCTTACTCCCCCAGGCTTGAGAAGGGTGGGACAGCCACTGGGGTGGACATCATCTGCACCTTCCACTCTGACCCGCGCAGGTCCAGGGCTGGACAGAAAGTGACTCTACTGGGAGTTGAGCCATGAGAACCAGGGCTTCTCCCACCTGGGTTCCTTTACCCTGGATGGGGACAGCCTCTACGTCAGTGGTGAGGGGCTGTGCTACAGCCATGCTGTCTCTCCCATTCGGAGTTCTGTGTTCCCTCCGTTGCTCTAAAGTGAGCTGTGATCCATCTCTCTATCCTCCCGGTCTGGGTTCAGTCTTGTCATCACTGTGTGATCACTGGGTCCAGCCACCTTCCATTTCGTTGCCTCCCCCCGAACACACCTCCCCACTTCCCCTCTGCTTTCCCATCTGCTTTTCACACAAAGGTCCCTACATCCTCCCTCTCCTTAATCCTTTATGATCACCCCAACTCTTGCTCAGCTCCTCTCGCCTTCTCTCCACAGGTTACACCTATGGAGCAGTGGCCCCGACTACAACCAGTGTGTATTCCTGGCCCTTATCTCCTGAGTCCCGTCCGCATTTGGGGTTGTGGGGCACATGTTCTCCTACACCTGCTCTTCTTGGTGAGGGAAGGGCCTGGAAGGGCCCTAATTCATCCCTTCTCTCCCTCCTGGGTTTGGTGGAGAGTCCCAGCCCAGGGTGAGAAAGCCTTAGACAGAGACATGTTCTCTACCACATTCTGACCCCACGTGATTTTCACTTTAATTCTGCTAAAGCGCTGCCCTTGGTCCTCCTTTTCCACGTATCTCATCCATCTGTCCAGTTTTCTGCCCATCCATCTGTCTCTCCTCCGAGTTCAGTCTCTCTTGTTCACCTATCTCTCTCTCTTGGGCTCCTCTCATCCACAGGCTTGCTCATCCCTCTACTCACACAGTCACCCATCCCCTCACTCTCATTTATTCTTCATCTGTGAATGGTGGTCCTGGAACAGCCACTGCTGGAGCCCGGGTGAGCTTGGGGGCTACTCCCACTCTATCCCTCCTTGAAGACAGCCCTCACCACAGCTCCCGAGCCAGCCACCACGTCCCTGCATACTTGATCATCACCTGTACCACGAGAAGCCACCACAGGTATCTGGGGTCCCCTTTTCCTTCCCAAGAGAAGCTCTCTGACCCCACTCCTCCACCAGCCAGTTGTGATCCAGGACCTGGGAAGCCAGGGTGTGAAATTCTGGTTTTAGGGCAATCATTCTGATCACAAAGATTATACCAACGATGTAGTCTAAGGCCAGCCCTCAGAGAACCCCTAGTCTTGTGAAATTAACACACCATTATAATACAATGTGGGATGTTTCGGGGAGAGGCACCTGGCATAATTTAGAGGGGAAGAGCTTGCTAGAGAAAGTTTCACCAGAATGGAGTCTTTAAGAATGTGTAGGAGGGACCCTGGCAAATAGAGGATGAAGAGTTTTCCTGGCAGAGTGTATTTCATGAACAAAGGCTCCAGCCAGAAACAACATGCCGTAAGGGGAGAATTGAAACGAATTTGGGTTGCGTGAAGCATGAAATTTATCCCGCAGTAGATGGATAAAATGAGACTGAAAGTTCAGCAGGAGCCAGATTGAGTAGAGCTTTGAGTGCCAGGTCAAGAAGGTTGAACTAAACACTGAAAGCCATAGGGAGCCATGGGTGGTACTAGAGCAGTGGTGGCCCTAGTGAGGTATTCATTTCAGAAAGATTCTTGTAGTGGTCCATGTAGAACATCCTTTAGATAGAGCATCCTGTAAGCCTGCTGGGGTGTTGGTCCGGGTGAAGGAAGTTAAGACCTGAGCTGGGACAGGGATGGAGTGTATGTGAGGACCAGTGTGCAACTGGAATTGGTGTTACTGGGAGGAAGGAGGAGCTGAGCAGATATGCTGGTTCTGACTTGGGTGACCACATGGGTGGGTGGTGGTGCCACTGGGACAGAAGACGACAGATTATAATGAGTGCAGGACTCTGGTCTGGTCTCAGGCCAGCTCTCAGTGATGGCCATTGCGCTCCCTCTCATCTTGCAGCTTTGGGGCACAACCTGAAGACCCTCACAGTCAACGTCACCATGTCCACCTTTCAGTATACATCAGACAGGATCAACAGCTCAGCCACGTTCAACTCCACTGAGAGGGTCCTGCAGAGCCTGGTGAGACCCTGGTCCCAGCAGCTCCTGGTGGGTTAAATCCCACCCAGACCCTCCCCCAACCCCTGTCCCTCCCGCTCCTCCTCCTCCTCCTTCCTCCCCAGCTGGATCTTTGTTCAAGAAGAGCAGCCTGGGCCCATTCTACTCGAGTTGCAGACTGGTCTCCCTCAGATGAGACCCTCCCCTGAGCATTTGCCCCTTATGACTACTTTTGTGACCACCACTCTTTGTCTCCCCACTGTCCTCCCATTTCCTCCTTCCAGTTCTGGCCCCCACCCCCAGAGGATTCAGGACCTCTCACGAGAGTCCCCAAATCCCTCTCTCCCCAGGCCTGAGAAAGATGGGGGAGCCACCAGTGTGACGCTGTCTGCACCCACCACCCTGATCCCGTGGGCCACCATGCCTCTGTGCTGGGATCAGAGAGTCTCCACCTGTCTGCTCTTCCTCTCGGTGGCTCCAGGCTCTGCAGCCCAGAGTTTATCCATCCAGAGAGAGCACCATCTACATTTCTACATCATCATCTGGAACCTCAGCAACCTGGAGCCCACATCCTCTGAGTACACCGCCCTGCTGAGAGACACCCAGGACCAGGTGGGGTCTCCCCTCTCCCGTCCCTCCTTGCCCTGAGGGCAGTGTCATTCCTCCGCCTGACTTAAATCTGTTACGTGATTGTTTCAACCCTTCATTTCCCCTGCGTGTCTGGGTTCTCTCAGTGTCCAGAGATGATGTTCTAGCTGCCTTTCCCATTTCTCACTTGGGTAAACTGAAGCTCAGAAAGGGGAGTATTGTGCCTAAGGTCACACAGTGAGTTAGGGACAGAGCCAGGATTTGAAGTAAGGTCTCCCTTGCCCCAAGGTCTGTGATCTTTCACTGGCTCTAGTGGCACCCTGCATCCCCAAGAGACCTCCATCTCACCCACTCTCCCTCGCATCTGTTCTAGGTCACCAAGCTCTACAGAGGCAGCCAGCTGTGAGATATATTCCACTCCTGCCTGGTCACCTACTTGATGTAGGTTGAGGAGATTGGAAGCATTGGCTGAGCTAGTGGCTGATGACTCTGAGCTCAAGTGACACATCCTTGATCTGGAAGTTACTGACATGGTGCCCATTCTATCCCACATTCCTGTCAGCTAATCCTACCATCCCCTTCCTTAGGTTTTCAGAAGATGAGAAAAGCATTAACATTTGGGGCCACCAACCTCCAGCATCATCCTCCTCCTTCTCTTCTGCAGACTTTCAACAAATATCAGCAGTCTAACTGTGCTCTCCAGTAGTGGAGCCATTAAACACATGGGGCAATTTAAATTTTTTATACACCTATTGAGATACGGTTCACATATTGTGTGTGGGGAGAAGTGTATTTTTTAGGTTTTTCTATATACAATATCTTCTCATCTGCAAAACAAATAGTTTTACCTCTTCCCTTCCAATCTGGGTTTCTTTTATTCCTTTTTCTTGCCTAATTACCCTTATTAGAACCTCTAGTACCTGTGATTAACATAGGAGATAAGGGAAGACATCATTTTCTTGTCCCTGCTCTTAGGGGTAAATTTTCAGTCTTTCACCATTGACTATGGTGTTAGCCGTGGGTTTTTCATTGATGCTGTTTATAGGTTGAGAAAGTTTTTTTCTATTCCTAATTTGTTAAGTGTTTTCTTTTTTATACATGAAGGGCGTTGTATTTTGTCAAATTCTTTTCTGTATATGTGGTTGAGATTGCGTGGTATTGGCCCTTATTCTATTACTATGGTGTATTGCATAATCAAGTTTTCAGATATTAAGCCAACCCTTCAACTAGCAGTGAGAGAATAAGATGTTCTCAAGTCTTTCCTGGGCGTGCCATAGCCCTGAGCCCTTGTGTCCTTCTAGCTGCCCGCAAATACACTGCAGCTTTTTAAAGGCCCCTGTGGATATCACATTCCCCCAATTTTTCTTCTAAGTTTTTGGCTCTCTTCTTGCCTGCCTCAGGTGGTATCACTCCCTCAGGCAACTACAATAGAAAACAATTAGCCCTGATTGTTTTTAGCAAGTGCCCTGGGGTCAGACTTTCCTCCCTGGGCAAGCTCTGAGTCAAGTAACTACAAGCCCTGAACATGGGGCTTTTTTGGGGAGCTGCCAGGCAGGTCAGCTAGTGAGAGTTCGGTGGAGATGGGTCTTTTGAGTGCTCCAAACCCATTATGGCTGCTCGGCTGCTGGATGTCTCAGCCACTATAGTTCTGACAATGATGGTTTTCAAAGTTATGGAGGATATTGTGAGAGCAGGATGGGAATAGTGCAAGTTATAGTGCCACAAAGTTGGCTCCCTTTATCAAGATTCCACCATGTTTCTTCACTAAACCCTCCTCAGATTCTTACAAGCCGTTGATTAATTTCTAGACTTCTGAAAAGTTGATTTTGACCATTTTTACCATTGTTCTCATTGTTTTTATGCATTTGCAGAAGTCCTTACTCCAAAGTTTCAAAAATGTTCTCCCTGTGGTTATTTATTTATAAATTAATTACTTTAAATGAAATTATGTGAGAAATTCAGTTCTTCACTCACACACACTAGCCACATTTTAAGTGCTTGATAACTACATGGGGCTAATAATGAGTGTATTTGGTAGTGCAGACAAATGTTTACATTATTGCAGAAAGTTCTCTTGGACAGGACCATGAAGCAGGGGATCTAGAATCAGGGTAGAATTCCAGACACCCTTGTTCATCCCTTGTGCCCTTCCAGCTCTGTCCCCCACAGTAACCACACTGGAGCGTACTCCCTGTGTGCCTTGCCTCCTCGGCACAGAGACTGCACAGAGTTGCCATCTATGAGGAATTTCTGTGGCTGACCCAGAATGGTACCCAGCTGCAGAACTTGACCCTGGATAGGAAGAGTGTCCTTGGGGATGATAAGGCTTCCTGGTCATTGGGAAAGAAAGTGAGGCCTTTCCGGGGACTCTGGATGCCTGGGGCTTAGAGAGCATTGAAATTTCTCAGGCTGGCAGGAGGTGGCTTAGTCCCCTAGTCTTTACCCACCATTGAGAGAGAGAAAAGCGAACCAGTGTAATATAGGAGGCCCTCACCTTCTCCTAGATAGCTCTGTGACATAAAGCTAGTCACCTCCCCTCTCTGGACTTTTGTTTCGTTATCTCTGCACTGACAGCAACTGGGCCAGATGGTCAGTGATGGCCTCCAGCTGTGTGTGAAGCAGACTTACAGGTTTGGGTGTGGATGTAGTTTCTGATCCACAGGCTATAGTTTGCCATGTCCCGCTGTAGATGAGCACCAATGGGCTAGAACATTCTGCAGTGGTGGAATGTTCTATATCTGTGCTGTCCAGTGCACAGCCGCATGTGGCTGTTGAGTACTCGAAGGATGGTGTTGTGACTGGTCTTTATTGTTACTGATTTTTAATGTTACTGAGGTACTAAAATTTTTATTTTATTTAACTAAAATTAATTTTAATTCAAAAACAGTCTTGTTGCTGCTCCATATCAGACAGCACACCTCTAAGTGGTTGTCTGGGTAGAGGTACAAGAAGGGGGACCTGCACCCCTCCCCTCATGCCCACTGGGTGCTGTGTGTCCTACCCTCCTGTAGTTTATGTTGTAGCGGGCAATAACAAGAATAGAGAATTGAAACTTATCAATTATTTGATGTGAACAAACTCATACTTGCAGGCGGAAATCAGGGAAGACTTCTTGCAGGAAATTACATTGTAGGTTAATCCTAGAAAATGAATATTAAGCACATAGATAAAGGAGAAGGAGATGATGTGTTTCTAGGCACGGAAGAACATTTTTGAGTTGGATTTTACAAATTTAGAGAGATCCCGTAGGCTTGCCAACTGTGATGACCCAGTCTGCCCCTGGCTGTCATAAAAAAGTCCAGCCCAAATTCAGTCCTCTGTGCCCAGAGGTATAAATTTGGTTTAATTTATTACACTTTTGTTCTGTGATAATGGTCTTGGATTTTGTAGCAAAGTGTACTCACTTTTTAAAGATGGAAACTAAAATGGTGTGAAACATCATGATGTCTACTTGACTTTAGTATTTCATTGAAAACATGGAATTAATCAAAGGTGGCAAGTGTTAATAATTTATACGTTGATGCAATATTGTTTTAATTACATGGAATATACAGTGTTAAATCTAGATGATGGATGTTTATGAGACTGTTCCCTTTATTTTTCTGTGTCTAAAAAGTTTTATTAAAAAGAGTGAAACACACTCACATGCATTCTCCATTTCATTCACTTCCAGAATATTCTCCCAACAGAGATGATGCCTTGACTGAGAAGCCAGGTAAACCTGCAGGAAGCCTCAGCCCATGGTAGGGGGAGTGCATCTTGGTGCTGTGCCTCATCGAACAGAACCATGCGCACAGGGTCTTGGATGATGAGGAAAGTTGGCCAACCCTTGTCAAGGAGGGTTGAGGCACAGTGGGTTCACCAGGAGCCCTGGGGCGATGAAAGGACATGGCTTATCCCACCACATGTCTCCCCAGACCTCCCCTTCTGGGCCCTCATCCTCATCTGCTTGGCAGGACTCCTGGTGCTCATCACAGACCTAATCTGCTGTCTCCTGGTAAGCCATGACGTGTTGCTTGTCTTCTTACTATTGGGTTGTAAGAGCTCTTTATATGTTATAAATACATGTCCTTGTCTAGGGATATGTTTTGCAGATGTTTTCTCCCAATCTGTGCGTGGCTTGCTTTCTCCTTCACCACATGAGTCATTGGGGAAATGTAAGTGACAGTCATCATGAGATTCCACCACACTTGAGAATGGCTAAAACTAAAAAGACTGACTATAGCAAGTGTTATTGAAGATGTCAAGTCACTGAAACTCTCATCGAGTGCTCGTGAAAAATAGCTTGGATGCGTCTTTAAAAATTACATTCGTCTACCCAGCCATTCCTCTCCTAGGAATCCATATAAGGGAAATAAGCACATATGTCTATACACAGACTTGTACACACATGTTGATAACCTATTTATAGTAGATAAAAATGGAAACCAACCCAAATGTCCATCTACTGGTGAACGGATAGACAAAGTGTGGTTTATACCCACAGTGGGATACTATTCAACCATAAAGTTGAATGAATTATTTTTTTTCTTTTTTAATTATTCTATTGAAATTATAAAGGGTTTTAACATTTTGTAAGTTCGGGTGTTCATTATTATTTGTGAATTTCTGTATAGACTGCATCGTGCTTACCAGCGGTAGTCTAACTTTTATCCATCACCATGCATATGTGCACTTTTAACTCTTTCACTCAATACCCAGCCTCCTTCCCCTCTGGAAACCACTAATCTGTTCTGTTTATCCATGTGTATGTTTATCTTCTACATATGAGTGAAATAATGCTAAGTGTCTTTGTCTGGCTTATTTCGTTTATCATCATACCCTCAAGGTCCATCAAGGTTGTTGCAAACAGGACGATCTTGTCTTTTTTTCTGGCTGAGTAGTATTCCATTGTATATAATACATACCACATTTTCTTTATCTGTTCGTCTGTAGCAGGGCACTTGGATTGCTTCCATCTCTTTGTTATTGTGAATAATGCCGCAGTGAACACAGGGGTGCATAAATCTCTTTGAATTGTTGATTTCAATTTCTTTGGATAAATACCCAGTAGTGGGATAGGAGGAAGGTAGGGTATTTCTATTTTTAATTTTTTGAGAAATCTCCATACTGTTTTCCCTGGTGGCTGCACCAGTTTGCATTCCCACCAGCAGTGTGTGAGGGTGACCTTTTCTCCTTATCCTCTCCAACATTTGTTCTTTTTTGTCTTGGGATTTATAGCCATTCTGACAGGTGTAAGGTGATCTCTCATTGTAGTTTTGATTTGAATATCCCTAATAATTAGTGATGATATACATCTTTTCATGTGCTTGTTGGGCTTCTGTATATCTTTTTTGGAAAAATGTCTGTTCATATCCTCTGCCGATTTTTAGATTGGATTATCTGTTTTTTTGTTGTTGGGTTGTATGAGTTGTTTATATATTTTGGAGATTAACCCCTTGTCAGATATATGATTTGCAAATATTTTCTCCCAGTTAGTGTGCTGTCTTTTTGTTTTTTTCCTTTTTTTTGTGAGGAAGATCAGCCCTGAGCTAACATCTGTGCTAATACTCCTCTTTTTTTCTGAGGAAGACCGGCTCTGCGCTAACATCTATTGCCGATCCTCCTCTTTTTTTTTTACCCCCAAAGTCCCAGTTGATAGTTGTATGTCATAGTTGCACATCCTTGTAGTTGCTGTACGTGGGACGCGGCCTCAGCATGGCCGATCAAGCGGTGCGTCTGTGCGCGTCTGGGATCCGAACCTGGGAAGCTGGTAGCGGTTCGCGTGCACTTAACCACTAAGCCACGGGGCCGGCACTGGCTTTTCATTTTGTTCATCATTTCCTTTGCCTTCCGGAAGCCATTTAGTCTCATGTAGTCCAATTTGTATATTTTTTCTTTTCTTTCCCTTGCCTGAGTAGACATGGTATAGTAAATGATGCTACTAAGACCGATGTCAAAAACTGTACTGTCTATATTTTCTTCTAGGAATTTTAGGGTTTCAAGTGTTAGAGTCAAGTCTTTTATCCATTTCAAGTTAATTTTTGTGTACGATGGAAGATAATGATATACTTTCATTCTTTTGCATGTGGCTGTCCCGTTTTCCCAACAGCATTTATTGAAGAGACATTCCTTTCTCCATTGTATTATCTTGGCTCCTTTGTCAGAGATTAACTGACCACAGATGTGTGGTTTTCTTTCTGGGCTTTCAGTTCTGTTCCATTGATCTATGAGTTTGCTTTTGTGCCAACACCATGCCATTTTGATTACTATAGCTATGTAATATATTTTCAAGTTAGGATTGTGATGCCTCCTGCTTTGTTCTTTCTTCTCAGGATTGCCTTGCCTGTTCAAGGTCTTTTGTTATTCCGTATAGATTTTAGGATTCTGTGTTCTATTTCTATGAAGAATGTCATCGGGATTCTGATTGGCATTGCATTGAATCTGTAGATTACTTTAGGTAACATGGACATTTTAACTGTGTTTATTCTTCCAATCCATGTGCATGGAATTTCTTCCCATTACTTCAGGTCATCACTGATTTCTTTCAATAATGTCTTATAGTTTTCATTGTATAGGTCTTTAACCTCTTTGGTTAAATTTATCCCTAGACACTTTTTTCTTTTTGTTGCAATTGTAAATGGGATTGTATTCTTCAGTTCTCTTTCTCTTAGTTCATTATTAGAGTACAGAAATGCAACTGATTTTTGTAAGTTGATTTTGTACACTGCAACTTTGCTGTAGTTGTTGATTATTTCTAATAGTTTTCTGATGGATTGTTTAGGGTTTTCTATATTTACAATCATGTCATCTGCAAACAGCAAGAGTTTCATTTCTTCCTTTCCAATTTGGATTCCTTTTATTTCTTTTTCCAGCCTAATTGATCTGGCCAAAACCTCCAGTACTATGTTGAATGGGAGTGGCGAGAGTGGGCACCTTTGTCTTCTTCCTGTTCTCAAAGGAATGGCTTTTAGTTTTTCACCATTAATATGATGTTGGCTGTGGGTTTGTGATATATGGCCTTTATTGTGTTGAGGTACGTTCCTTCTATACCCATTTTATTGAGAGTTTTTATCATAAATGGATGTTGGGTCTTGTCAAACCCTTTCTCTGCATCTGTGGAGAGGATCATGTGATTTTTATTCCTCATTTTGTTAATGTGGTGTATCACATTGATTCATTTGCAGATGTTGAACCATCCCTGCATCCCTGGTATAAATTCCACTTGATCATCTTATATGATCCTTTTAATATATTGCTGTGTTCGATTTGCTGATATTTAGTTGAGGATATTTGCATCTCTGTTCATCAGCGATATTGGCCTGTAATGTTCCTTCTTTGTGCTATCCCTACTTGCTTTTGCTGTCATGGTGATGTTTCCCTCATAGAATGAATTAGGAGTGTTCCATCTTCTTCAACTGTTTGGAATAGTTTGAGAAGCATAGGTATTAAATATTGTTTGAATATTTGGTAGAATTCTCCAGAGAAGACATCTGGTCCTGGACTTTTGTTATTTGGGAGCATTTTGATGAGAATTTCGTTCTCTTTATTTGTGATTGGTCTGTTCATTTTCAGTATTTCTTCTTAATTCAGTTTTGGGAGGTTGCGTGAATCTAAGAATTTATCTATTTCTTTTAGGTTATCCAATTTGGTGGTATGTAAGTTGTTCAGTGTATTCGCTTATTGTCCTTTGGATTTCTGTGGTATCTTTTATAATTTCTACTCTTTCATTTCTAATTTTATGTCTTTGAGCCTTCTCTCTTTTTTCTTATTGAGTCTGGCTAAGGGTCTGTCAATTTTGTTTCGGTCTTCTCAAAGAACCAGCTCTTTGTTTCATTGATCCTTTCTACTGCTTTTTTAGTCTCTATTTCATTTATTTCTGCTCTAATTTTTATTATTTCCCTCATTCTTCTGACTTTGGGCTTCATTTATTCTTCATTTTCTGGTTCTATTAGGTGTAGTTTAAGGTTACTTATTTGGTATTTTTCTTGTTTGTTGAGCTGTGCTTGTATTGCTATAAATTTCCTTTTTAGAATTGCTTTTGCTGCATCCTATAAGAGTTGTTTTGTTG
Source organism: Diceros bicornis minor (assembly GCF_020826845.1). Lineage (NCBI taxonomy): Eukaryota > Metazoa > Chordata > Mammalia > Perissodactyla > Rhinocerotidae > Diceros > Diceros bicornis. The sequence continues at coordinate 19,908,032 of NW_026690866.1, forward strand.
TCTTTTCATTTTCGTTTGTCTTCAGGTATTGTTTGATTTCTCCTTTGATTTGTTCATTGATCCAATGGTTCTTCAGTCATGTGTTCTTTAGTCTCCACATATTTGTGACTTCCCCATCTTTTTTCTTGTAGTTGATTTCAAGTGTCATAGCATTGTGGTCAGAAAAGAAGCTTGATATGATTTCAATCATAAATTTATTCAGTCTTGCCTTGTTTCACAACATATGGTCTATCTTTGACAAGGTTCCATGTGCACTTAAGAAAAATGTGTATTCTGCTGTTTTGGGAGGGTATGCTCTATGTATATCATTTAAGTTCATCTTATCATATGTTTCATTTAATTCCACTATTGACTTGTTGCCTTTCTCTGCATGGTCTATCTATGGATGTAAGTGGGGTGTTCAGGTCCCCTGCTATTATTGTGTTGCCGTTAATTTCTACCTGTGGGTCTATTAATAGTTGCTTTATATTCTTTTGTGCTGCTGTGTTAGGTGCATACATCTTTATAAGTGTTATGTCCTCTTGGTGGAAAGTCCCCTTTATCATTATATACTGCCCCTCTTTGTCTCTCATAGTATTTTTTATCTAGAAGTCTGCTTTGTCTGATATAAGTATGGCAACACCTACTTTCTTTTATTTGCCATTTGCTTGGAGTATTGTCTCCCATCCCTTCATTCTGAGCCTGTTTGTTTTTAGAGCTGAGATGTGTTTCCTGGAGGCAGCGTAATCTTGGGTCTTGTTTTCTAATCCACCCCACCACTCTGTGTCTGTTGATTGGAGAATTCAATCGATTTACATTTAGAGTGATTATTGATACATGAGGGCTTAATCCCACCTAATCTATATTTCCATTGTTTCTCTTCGTTTGTGTTTCTGACTACCATTTCATTTTGGGGGTTTTGTGTGGAGGTTTTCTCTCTTTTTATGATCTGTGGCTCTGTTCTGACTTTTTCTTTTCTGGTTACTATGAGGTTTGTATGAAGATCTCATAGATGAGATAGTCCATCTTCTGATAGCCTCTTATCTCCATTAGTCTAAGCAGGTTCCATCACTTTCCTTTTCTCATTATGAGTTATTGTTGTACAAGTTATTCACTTTTGTGTTGTGAGTTTGTGACTAAGTTGAAGTGTTTATAGTTACTTTTGATGCTTTCCTTCCCTTCTTCTTTTAAGTTATAATTAAGTCTTTGCTACCCTGTTGTGAAACAAAGCTGTAGCTTTCTGATTTTGTCTGTCTATTTATCTTTTTGCTCAAAGCTTTGTAGACATTTGCCATCTTTTTATTTCTGGTATGAGGACGTTCTTGATCATTGCTCGTATGGGAGATCTAGTGGCGTTGAACTCCCTCAGCCTTTGTTTATCTGGGAAAACTTTTATTTCTCCATTGTATCATAAGGATCATTTCACTGGATAGCGTATTCTTGGCTGAAAGTTTTTGCCTTTCATTATTTGTAATAGATCATTCCATTCTTTCCTTGCCTGTAAAGTTTCTGCCAAGAAATATGCTGAAATCCTGATAGGTGTTCCTTTGTAGGTTATTTTCTTCTCTCTTGATACCCTTAATATTTTTTCTTTTTCATTGGCTTTGACCAATTTTACTGTTATATGCCTTGGAGAAGGTCTTTTAGCATTGATGTTATTAGGCATTCTCTTGGCTTCATGTACTTGTAAGTCCGGTTCTTCCCCATGTTTGGGAAGTTCTCAGCTATTATTTCTTTGAACAAGCTCTCTGCTCCTTTCTCCCTCTTTTCTCCCTCTAGAATACATATAATTCTTATGTTGCTTTTATAATTCAGTTGTGTATTTCTACAAGAATTCCTTCCTTTTTTAAAAATCAGAGTTCTCTCTCCTCGTCCACTGGAAGAATTTCTATTTTTCGATCCTCTAAATCACTAATTCTTTCATCCATAATATCAGCTCTATGTTTTAAGGATTCTAGATTCTTTTTTATCTCATTAATTATGTTCTTCATATCCAGAATTTCTGCTTGTTTCTTTTTAATAGTTTCAGTCTTTTTGATGAAGTATTACTTTTCCTCGTTAATTTTATTCCTGAGTTCATAGAACTGTCTGAACACTCTTGTAATTTGATGAGTTTCTTTATGACAGTTATTTTGAACTCTGTCATTTAGATTGTAAATTTCTGTGACTTCAAGTTTCGTTTCTAGAGATTTGTCATTTCCTTCTGCTCTGAATTGTTACTGTAGTTTCTTATGCTGTTTGATGAACTAAACTCTTGCCTGTGTATTTGTGGTAGTATCAGGTCGCAGATTCCACCTGCTACCGCTGTGGGGAAAGCATGAGCTGTGTTTCTGATCCCACCCCATATGCTGGAAGTTGCGTGGGTACAGTGCGTGTTCCACTCGCTGGAAAAGCATTCCCACTGGGCTCAGAGTTGCCGCCACATTGAGGCATGTACACAGTTGTGAGACCACAACACTACTATGCCTATTTGTGCCACCTGCGAAAGCAGATATGTGTGCATATATCTGCTGCTGCTTTTTCTTATGCTCATGCCAGCCTCTGTGTTTGGTGGGTGGGGCTTCTTCATGGGCTCTGAGCATTGGCCAATCATTGGGACTGCAGTGGCACGGTGCGCTTTCCAACCATCCAGGAAATCATTCATGTGCAAGTTCAGGGCACCCGCCAACCCCTCCCAGAGTTGCACCAATACGCATTCCTACTTTTGGGGATGCAGCATTACTATTGGCTCTCACACAAACATGGCAAGTGCTTGGGCGTGTGCACAGTGCTGCCAGGGAAGGGTTGGGTATAGGAATGAATTCATAGTACATGCAATGACAAGGATAAATGTCAAAATAATTATGCTGAGTGAAAGAAGCCAGTAAAAAATGAGTACATAGTATATCATCCCCTTTATAAACATTTTTGGAAAATACAGGAAAATCTATATTGACATATACCAGATCACTCGTTGCCTGGGAATGAGAATGTGCTTGCAAACGGCAGGGAAGGAGGAAGTAAAATGAACATTAGGAAATTTGGGGAAGATAGCGTTCCTTTTCTTGATTGTGGTGATGGTTCAATAAGTTATAATCAAAATGTATCAAATTGTTCACTTTAAGTGTATGCAGTTTTCTGTATGTCGTGAATACCTCAATTAAGCTAGAACATGTAGGGGAAAGAGAGAGAGAGAGCTGAACGAAGGTAAAGGGAAGGAAAAGAAGGACTGAGGGTGAAAATTAAGTGGAAAAAAGGAAGACGGAGACATAGGAGGCATCAGGTCTCTGTGGCTTTGGCATCTCCTTCCCCTGGAGTCTCCCATACTGGGCAGCTGACTGAACGATTCTGATGCGCTCTCCTGACCTCACAAGTCACTGTCTGCCAGTGGAAGAAGGAGGGCAACTATGAGGTCCAGTGAAGACGCCTGGGCTATTACCTGCCTCATGGTGACCTACGGAAGCTGTGATGACTAGATCTGACTAGATCTGAGGTCCCTTTTTCCAAGCTGGGGTCCAGAGGAGCTTGACTGGAACAGAACGAAACCACATTGGACGGATGCAGGCTCCGAGCCTTTCTAGACTTGGCCCCTGACTGGCTCACAGGGGACTAGGCTGAAATGTTTCACCTTCCTTAAGTCCTGAAAGTGACTGCAACTTCTGTCCTGTGATGTCACACCAGTTCATCCCTCAGGGACACCAGAATTGGTGAAACCAGCACAGACGTTGCCATCATGTAAAATCGAATCTCCACTTCAGTGCAAGGTTTCCCTTCTTAGGAAAATTTGGAACATCTCTCCCCTTCACTCTGTGCAGCCATCACACCCCTTTCGATTCCTCCATATTCCTCCCCCACTGAAGCCCTGGCAGTCTCAGGTTCCCTTTTTCTGCTTCATTCTCTGAAGCTGCGATTCACCAGGACTTCCAGATCAATCTCCCTCAATGGCTCCTCTCCCCACTCATGGGTCCTCTGTGACGGAAAACAGACCAAGATGGGAGGAGTGGGTGAAATGTGACTCTGCAGTCCCCTTGGGCCTTGGGAGCTGAAATGACTAGGTGTCTGGGAAGACTGAATCCCAGAGAAACACCAAGGCTCTGGGAAGAGAGTGTCTGCTCTGCATGTAAAAGTGAATAATACTCGGCGGGAGAAATCTGAGGGAAAAGAAAGAGGCTTTTTTCATCTTTCTCTGTACAGAATCCAACTAGCCTCAAAACAGAGGCTCCCCAACAAGCAGCCCAGAACATCCCAGGCATGAGGCAGGCTACACTTTTCTGCAGTGGGTCTGTTGGAACAGATTACATTATCTGTACACACTGTACAGATGACCACAGCTGAAGATACCCAAGGGCTGAGAATTAAAGTCACAGTCATGGCACTTTCTCAGACTTTTTGTGTATGAGCTTCACATTCTCAATCTGAAGCAGTGATTCTCCGAGAATGCACACTATGAAGATTCTAATGATTAATAATATTAATATATTATTATTATACATTGCATACATTATACATTATATACTGTATATTATAATTATAAATTAATGTATAATCATTATTATACATTAATATATTATTATATTATAATTATTATAATATCATTATAATGATTGATAATAGTTATCATTGTTGACTAATTTCTTCTAAGCAACATGACTGGAAAGCTCTGCATGTATTATCTCAGTTACAGTCACAATTTTAGGGATTTATTCCCATTTTAAGCTAAAGAAGTGGAGGCTCAGAAATATTAAATAACTTGACAAAGAAGGAAAAAAATTACTACAAATCTAAATTAAACACCTATTCAAGCTATGTGTCAAAGAAAGAAAGACGTTATCTGACCTACAAACATACTCAAAGTTGACCTCCCACAGGCCCGCAGTGAAAGAAGTGGTAAAGAATATACATCAGGAAGAAGAAATGTGAACCCAGGAAAACATAACAGAAGTCACTAGGAAAGGAAAAAACCGTCTGTCTAATTCAGTATTAGTTTTAAAACAAGACATTAAAAACACATTTGAACCAAAATTCCAGATGATTACCACATGGAAGAATAGACGAGAGAAGATTTAGCTAAAAAATAACTCATTTTTTAGGGAAGATATAAATACTAAGATACTCTATTATTGTTGAACACATTGCTCTCAGAAACTGATAAATCTGTGGGACAAAAGTAAGTAATGATAAAGAGGATTTGAAGAGTGCAACATACTGGATCAGGCAAATAGACAAATCCCAACACACTGGCTTATTGTGACTTGTGATGCTGAAAACAGTCGTTCTCTTGACAGCATGATACCACAATGGCATATCAATTTTCATGAATCAAATCTCCAACACATACAAATCTAAAAAAAGGGACAATCCAGTATTTCATTATATGCAACTGTGATTCAACATGCAACAAATACCAGAAAAATAGAGACCCAGAAGTAGGTGTCTTTTTTGAGAAGACAGATATAACAGCTCTTTAGTGAAATATTATGTTGGAATCTATTGCAATATTACACAAAAAGGACAATCCATTTGGACTAGGTATGTTTTCTCTGTGACTGTGAGGGCAAAACTCTAAAGAATCCCCTGATTGTGATAAATCTGGGTCTTAAAATACAAATAGATAACACTCAGTAAATGAAAATGAGAGGACTAAATGAGAAAGAAAGAACTCCTTTGTCTCCCCACCTGAAACCCAATCTCTCACCTCAGATGGATCACTGTCTGTATCTTCTCTGTCATGCAAAGGAGTCAAAGAAAAGAAAATTATTGGTATATATTAAAGTTTCAAGAGCTCAAAGCAAGAAATCATCAGCACCCCTGCAGAGGCATTAATGTAGTGTGAGCTCCACGTCATCTGCGCCATCTTTTGTTTTCTTCATCGTGTTTGTCGGGATGTCCTTCTTGGCCCCTCACTCTCCCTGCCTCGCTTGCGAGTCTGTCTGCATCTGTGCTATTGCCAGTCTGTCTCTTGCCGTCTTCACTTTCCCTTCCTGTTTCCTGATATCTTCCTCAGTCACCAGAAGATGTTTGCAAAGGAGCTGTGGGATGTACAGAGCAGCTCCTGGGATCATCTCTGCCGAATCTGAAGACCAGGCAGGGCTGGGCATGGGACTGGAGTTCAGAAAACCTGCGAGCTCACCTGGCAGTGATACACCTGTGCAACTAGGTGCAAGATTCAGCAGGGCTTTGGCAAGGTCCAAAGCACTTAATAGTTATCCTGCACTCTGCAGGCCTGGAGACTTTGCAGTCTCTTCTGCTAGCAGAGTTGTTGGGGCTGCTCCAAGGTTTCCTCCCTTTCATGGCATCTGACCTCATTGCCAGGCTAGGATGTGATTCTAGTAACTGGCCTCTTGATTATGTAACTGGACATCCTCAAAGGGATGGAGATGCTCAAACCAGGCTTTGGTTTAGATTGCTTTCCACAATCATTTCACTTCCTCTGTGATGATTTGACCATCATACTTCTTCTTCTCTGACCCTACACAAATAAATTTTGAAAGTGGATCAGAGTTATAAATGAAGCCTGCTTTCCCACGACAATTATGTCAGATGCCTTGTACTTCTACCCTCCCTCTCTCCCTGTGGGGATTAATCTGACCTTTGTCCTGGGACATCATCAAAGAGATTTGGGTCAAGAAAAGAAACCACGAGGTCAAAACTCAGGAATACGGCAGGTCATTTCTTCTCCCCCATGTTGTTAGACACTTATGTGTATGACTTTATTCTCTTTTTGTCCTTTTCTCTCTCAATAACAAAATCCTTGGTTCTCCCTGTCAGGACACACGGTCCCCAGTCTTTTTCTAAATCCCAAATCATGCCATTCTCCTATACTATATGATTATTCATTTGATTAACCCATTGACCAGTTGGTGTTCAAAGCTCCATTAGAGCTTAAATCAGTATTGAAATTATCACCCACCCCACTCCTAGTTATTCTTATTTGACAATTGTGAACATTTAATCTCAGTGCAGAGAATGTATGTCTGAAAAAACTCGACTTACAAATGGAGATTGTACTTTAAGTAGGAAGTACACACTGGATTTATGAAACACAGAAAAAACAATTTAACGTCTCTCATTATTAAGTTTTGTATAGACTGCACCCACATTGATAATATCTTGGTTATAATGGGTTAAAATATACTATTAAAGTTAGTTTCTCCTGTTTGTTATCATTTTTTAAAGTCTGGCTACTAAAAAATATTTAAATTCCATAATATAGTTTGCTCAATGTCACTATTGGACAGTGCTGGCGAAGCCATCAGTGAAAAGAAAGTACAGAGAAAGTGATTAGGGAAATTTTTTCCCTAGAAAAGGAGTCTACACTTGCCCACACTGCCAGATGCAGCAAAAAGTCTCATACACCCCCACACACACACGCGCACACACACACACTGACAGAATGAAAAAAACCTCTTCCTAGAGTCCCACCACTTCTCACATAGTATGAGGTTGCACTCTTACTTAATCCTAAGTGGACTATTCTCAAGAAAGAAGGCAGAAGTGTAGGTAAATTACCACTTAGGAAGATCTAAAACCAGAGATTAAAGCTCAAGATATGTGGTGAATTTCCTGTCGTGGCTTCTGTTATTAATTCAATATGTTAGGGAGACTTTTCCAAGGAAGATTGTTTTAAAACTCACTTTTTCTTTACTATGTAAAAATAGACAGGCTATGTAAAGAATAATTACTCTAGCCAATCAATGAAAAGGAGATGATAGAACACGAATACCCTTATTATAATTCACTACTGGTTTAGAGAGTCAGGGAACAGCTGACATTGGGTTAATTTGGCCTTAATTAGGCTGATTCTGATTTCATGACCGTCATATTGATTGTATTATGCTAGAACCTAGGAAACTTCCCAGTCCCCCTACTATTTAACCACCAAGGCCCACCAACAAGACCAGTCCTTGCTGACATATCCCCTGCCTCCATCCCTTCTGACAACACCTGGAGGATTTTCCCCAAATCCCACTCTGTCCCTGCGCTCTTCTACCTGCCCCAGGGCCAGGGAATCATTTTCTCCAAGGCTCAGGCTCTCTGTGTGCCCAGCTCTGGGGATGGCACTTCTCCCTCTAGTGAAGACAAAGATCACAGCGCAGACCCTGTGAGCTGCAGCAATTGGACAAAGACTGGGGTTTGCTGACAGAAAAGAACCTTTAGTGGGCATGGTTACAAGGGTCCAAGAAGCCCCAGTGATTCCTCCAGGGAATGTGATGCAGGACAGAGCAGGAATGTCTGTGTGTGGTTCGGCTTGGGAATGCCTTAAGGTTGACATAGGTGACATTGGTAATGCATTCGCCAATGTTGTTCACTCATTTATTCATCGTATGTCATGGAGTGCATTCTACGTACGTCCAGGCAACATTATCACCCTCTGGGGCTCACAGGCAGTGTCAGAAGAATTTCTAAATTTTATTTCTAATACATAGGTACAGCACTGGTAATACACTAGGTCTTCCAAACATTTTTCATACATTAACTTCTTTAATACTCTCCATAAACCTACAAAATAGGTATGCTGATCATTATTGCCAACGAAGACATGAAGAAACTGAGGCACCAGTCAGGTAAAGAACTCAGTCAATACAAATATCTAATAAGGGATTGAGCTGGAATTTGGACATGAGGAGTTAGCTCCATACTCTGTGCTCTTAACCACGACATTTACTCTCTAAAGACTTCACATCATGATAAAATTTGATCAGTTATCCATTTGCTTGGTGCATTGAGTAGCCACACTATTTTATCTGTCTGAAAAATAGAATACATGCGTAGAAACTACTGCACATACATGCTCAAATTACATCTATCTATGTCCCCCATCCCTGAAAATTAATACAGAGTACATTTCAGAATGTTTCTTGCCCAAGTTGGGAGGACTCTGAGGAAATCTCAGTGTTGCTATAGGAAGCTGAGGACAGGCTGGGAGTGGGTCTCGGGAAAGGTGTCCTCAGGAGTCACGATTGAATGACAACATTGATGGGAGGGTCTAAGCAGTGACTGAATTCAGGATCTGGTGGTGTTTTAACCTGGTGCTTATCTTCTGGCTGTGGGTTTATGGTGATGCAGCACAGGGAGAGGGGATGGTTCACTGTGTTGTTGGGGAAACCAGACCCATGAAAGAGAGGGAATGACGGTTTCCTTAAACAATGGACTCGTGGTGGGAACAATTTGGCCTGGAAGAGACAGTGGTGTCCCTGGTTTAACCAGAACGAGTTGCCTCTGCTTCAGCCAAGGCAGACAACCCTTCCTCATGCACTCATTTTATCTCAATGGGAGGAAGGAGGAGGAAATCATGTAATGCTCTTCTGGATGTGAGATCTCTGATGGTAGAGACTGTGCTAGGAGGTTCTGAAAGGCTGCCCTGAGACATTTCAGACCTTTGCTGTGACCAGAATGACAAGTGTAAGCACCCCTGCGTATGTCTGGGAAGAGTTAGTGTGTCAAGGAGAAGGCTCCCTGGAGCAGAGACTCACAGGAAGAAGCGAGTTTGACCAGAGAAGGTCAGAAATGTGGCCAGTGTGGCTGGAAGGAGCCTGAGAAGAGAGAGTGAGGGGAGAGAGGAGGGTGATCAGGCTGGATCCTGGGACATGGTAGACTGTTACTTTCTGTTCCTCTGTCACAACTTTACTCCAAAACCTGCCACCTATAAAGTACAAATATTTAACATCTCACAATTTCTGTTAGCCAAGCATCAGACATGGCGTAGCTGGGTACCTCTGCCTCAAAGTCTCTGTGAAGAAGGGGCTGTGGTCTCATCAGGGCTCCAATGGGGGAGCATTCCCACCCAAGATCAGTCGCATGGGTTTTGTCAGGATCCATTTGGACTGAGATTCTGAGCTCCTGTCTGTCTGTTGGCTGGACACTCACTCAGTTCTCTCCTATGGAGCCTCTACATAGTGCAACTGAAAACATCAGCACTTGCTCTCCCAGTTCTGGTGAATTGATAGAGAGCAAGAGCGAGAGTAAGAGCGAGCGAGAGAGAGATAGAGAGAGAGATGGAAACAGAAGGAGGGAGGTAATTAGGGAACCTAAGTAAACCAGTAATTGGGAAATGACAGACGTTTTGTAATTAAACCTTGGAAATGACATCCCATCACCTTGGTTGTGTTCTCTTGTTCAGAAGCCAGATACTGACCACTTACTGGTGCCATAAGGATGTGCACTCTAGGAGGAAGGGAGCAATGGGAACATTGTGGAGGATGCCACCACATAGGCCATCATGAGGCTCTTGGGACTGATTCTGAGTAGAACAGGGGACCGTGGAAGGCTTAATGCCAGTGGATCACAATGTCTGAATTTCCTCTAATTTCAACCCCTTCAGGATGCAGACCTGAAAATGAGGCTCAGAGTGGCAGTGACTTACCAAAGATCACACATCTGGGACCTAGAGAAGTTCTGACTGGTATTCTATGTGATGTCTACTCTTTGTACTTCCTCCATCCCTAACTGTGTTCATTAGACACATGTGACACCAGCTCACAGGTCTTGTACATACTATTACATATACACCTGAAGAGGTCTCTAGGAAGCTATTTTTAGCCCAACCCTCATTGTGCACCTTGGGAGACTGGGGAGATCTTGAGAGGCACAACAGCTTTTCCAGGACACAGACCTGGTAGGAAAAAAGAGGTCTGACCTCAGCTCTGTCTCCTCAAAGCTGGGGCCTGGATCCACTCCCAAGGAGCTTTGGGGAGGGTGGTGATGGGTATTTGTGTACAGTAATGGACATGACACGGGCAAGGAGGGAGAGCAGCCAACATCCCCGCAGGGGATTTGGGTGGATCTCATTGAAGGAAGGGCTAAGTAATAGAAACTTGAAGAAGTGACCTCACTTCCTTTGTGACAGCGCCCAACAGAACTTAGAACGCTGGTTATCAGCCACCCACATTGTAATCACAGCCTCTTGTCCAGTTCATTTGAGTGAAGACACTCGACACAGCAGGATTTTCTTGTGTTGTCCCGTGACTTTCCGAGGCTCTGGCCCCCTGAAAGCCCAGAATGAGAGCGTGTTAAGTCGCTTTAGACATTGGCTCAGCCCTCACCTCGAATGTGTGTGGCTTTTTGGCACGAGGAACCATCAGGTAACAGTGTAGGCCAGGGCAGACCACTCTAGGTCAGGCCAGAACTGTGATCCCAAAAGGACAGCCCCACACCCCTTGACCCTCATTGTGTGTGTGTGTAGGAGGTGGAATTACTGAAACTGGGGATGAGGAGGATCCAGCCTGAGCAGGAACAGGAAGCCAGATAGTAGGAGTCGGGCAATGTGTCATGTTCATGCTCAAGATCTTGGCTGCAGGAGAGGAAGGTGAATGCTGGGGACCAAACTCCTCTATCCGCATGTGAATGCCAGGCCCTCAAGTTGTCCTCGCATTCCTTCCCTGGTGGAGTGTCTGCAGATGCCCCTCTGTGCCTGATCTGTCGTGGGGTTTCCCATTGTGGCAAAGTCCAGGCAGGCCCCTGATCCCTCCTGGCCTGACTGCTGGGCTCTGTCACTGCAGAGCTGCACCCAGGAGATGGTCGAGGAGCTGGTGGATGCTTTCCAGTTTGCCATCTCCCTGGAGTGGACACAGGTGCACCAGTCCATCAATGACCAGGGCTGCTCTGAGGTTAGTGAGGGTGCAGAGGGGTCTTCACACCCAGGACCCTGAGATGATCAAGGCAGTAGTAGAATCCAGACTCAAATATGAGATTCCCCTGGGACCCGCTGCCCCAGAATTTTCTCACTACAGTGTCCAGAAGTCCCACTCCCAAAGGAATCTGGAACTCCACTCCTACCCACAAGCTACACAGGATGGTAGAATGTCACCTCAGTCCTCCTGGTGGTTCACCATGATGTCACTGACTGTATGTTCCTCCTCCTCTACCCCCGTGTCAGGATGAGTCCACTGTGAATTTAAACGAAGACTGCAGTATGCGTGGCGTCCAGGCAGGCATGATGGAGAAGCTGACAGAGTCCATTGCACCAGCTTTCCTGAGTAGGAACATCTAGAGTTTCACCACCTTCATGATCAACTACTCGGCCTCAGACACATCCCACTGGGTCCTGGACCAGCTGTTTACTAGGTGAGTAGCCACTCCCTCCTCAGCACAGTGGTGACTGTGTCCTCTGCCAGCTGTGTAACTTGGGCAAATCCCCGCATCTCTCTGAGCCTCAGTTTGCTCTTCTGAATAGTGGGGGGGGATAAATTTCATGGTGATCTTGTAGGGACTAATGGAATCAGCCATGGCAGGTGCTCACCTGGTGCCTGGATCTGCAGAGAGGGCTGTGGACATGCTGTGGTTGGTCCCCAGCAGCCCTGAGCTTGGTTGGTCCCTCAGACCTGGCCAGGGGCAGCTCATCCCCCGGCGCCCTCTCCCGGAGCATCCAAGGGTAGGCTCGGCGCCAGCCCCACCCCACTATCCACTGACACGACCATCGTCCTCCCCCGGGACGCCTGGGCAGGACAGGGACCCAGGTGTGGGAGGCCGCCAGATCTCAGGTCCGACACACCCCTTGTCAGGCTGCTTCCTCCTCTGACGGGGGCCCAGGATACACCCCAGGAGACTTGGCAACCATGCCCAGGGTTATGTCCTCCAGTGGTCGTCCCCTTGGAAGGGGCCAGGCCCAGGTGCCAGGTTCGGCTGGTTGGCCAGCATCCTTTGGAGAAAGCAGGCAAGCTGAGCCAGGCTTGCAGTGCCCACGGGCGTGACACCTGCGACCATAGGCAGAGGGTCTCACGCATGCCCTCCATGGTTGATTTCTCCCCGGAGCCGTGGTCTGGGCTCCAGGAAGGCCAGGCCCTCCCGACTCCAGGGAGGGGGTTGGGACCTGTTGCCAGAAGCGTTTGCCCAGTTTGGCCCTGGCTACATTGCCCTGTGGTGCCATCTGCCTGTCTCGGCCCTTCTGACTCCACAGAGCCTTTTCTACACCTGGTCTGGCTGCAGTCGCAAAGTGCAGGCATGGGGTGAGGCCATGGCTTTGTCTTTCCAGGAAGAAATGAGACCCTGGACAAAGCAGCTGGTCCAAGCAGAGCCTTGAGGTTGAAGCCCAGTACACCTGTGGCCATCAGGCCCAGAGCAATGTTTCCAAGGAAGTGAAGTGGTCTTCCAGGTGAGTGGGAGTGGGGGAGGGGAGGGAGACAACAGCTGAAGCCAAGTACAGAAGAGCAGCGATGGAACAACTGCAGCGGGGTGGCACCAGATGTCCGCCCCCGCCGGTCAGAGCCTGGCGGCAGGGTGGTGCCTTCACTGAGGACCTACGCAGCAAGCCCTAGGCCCCAGCAGTCGCACATGCGCCCTTGGCCTGTGCGGGGGTGTGGGGGCCTGAACCCAAGCTCTCAGGGGTCCCAGAGCTGCCAGAGAAAGAAGGTCCCATGGGGGAGGTAGGTGAGGTGGGCAGAGCGCACGACCTTCCTTTCCTCAGGTCCCCGAGGGGGAGAGAGAGAGGGAGAGAGTGAGAGATCCATGACCTCTGAGTCGCTGCCTCCACCACTGGCTGGTGCCTACTCACAAGCTATCTCATTGCATCCACCACCCCCACGCCTGCCCATGGGCCATCCCCACCACAGAGAGGCCAGTTGCTGGACACCTCCATGCCTTCCCTTCCGTTCCTGACCCCAGTGCAAGGGAAACTGTTGGGACAAGCCTTTACATGTCCCTCTCCATGATAATCATCTCCCTCCCCTCTCCCATCCCACAGGCCCACCCACGACATCCACCTTCGTCATTAGCTCAGGAGAGGACGCAAGATGAGAATCTCTGCCATTGTGTGGAGAGACTCAGTTTCCTGCATTTCTCCCACGGACACATGTTCTTCAGCTAGGTCTGATTTGCGCCAGCGAACCTGTCTTGTTAATGATTTGGCCAGCCATGAGAACCTGAAGAGAAATGGTGGAGGGGCATTCTCTCTCTTCCCCCAACAACACCTATCTGGGTCAGTCCCTCAGACCTGGCCAGGGGCAGCCCATCCCTCTGCGCCCTCTCCTGGGGAATCCAAGTGCAGGCTCAGCGACCACCCCACCACTCTCGCCACTGCCAAGACCATCGTCCTCCCTTGGGATTCCTGGGGTGACAGGGACCTGGGTGTGGGAGGCTGCCTGATCTCTGGTCTGCCACACCGCTTGCAGGGCTGCTTCCTCTTCTGACGGGACCCAGCACATGCCCCAGGAGACTTGGCAGACGTCCCTAGGGCTATGTCCTTCATAACTTGTCCCCTCGGAAGGGGCCTTGCCCAGGTGCCAGGTTCGGCTGTTTTGCCAGACAGCTTTTGATAAAGCTGGCAAGCAGAGCCAGGCTTGCAGTTGCCCTGGGCGTGACACCTGTGACCTCAGGCAGAGGGTCTCACGAGTGCCCTCCATCGCGGATTTCTCCCCAGAACCATGGCCTGGGCCCTAGGAAGGCCAAGCTTTCCTGACGCCAGAGAGGAGGCTGGGAACTGACCCCGGAAGGGCTTGCCCAGTTTGGCATAGGCTCCCAAATGCCTACGGGCTGCTGGCGCTGCACTTCCTGCTTTGCCATATGCCTGTCTCGGCCCTTTTGTCTCCACAGATCCTTTCCTCCACCTGGCTGCAGTCGCCAAGTCTAGGCGTGGGGTGAGGCCATGGCTTTGTCTTTCCAGAAAGAAATGAGCCCCAGGACAAAGCAACTGGCCTAGGAAGAACCTTGGGCTCGAACCCCAGTCTGACTGTGGCAACCCTGGGCAGACCCACCCTTCCAAGGAATTGATGCGGCCTGCAATCTGTGAGGTATTGTGGGAGGTGAGGGAGACAGCACCTGAAACCAAGTCAAGAAGGGTGGGGTTCCTTCAGCTGCAGCTGGTAGTCACCGAGGGATTCCCCAGCCGGTCAGATCCTGGTGGGAGGATGGGGCCCTCACTGAGGACCCCCGATGCCAGCCCTAGTCCCAGGTGGCCGAGCATGCACCCTTGGCGTGAGGGGGTTGAACCCAAGCCCACATGGTTCCGAGAGCTGCCAGAGAAAGAAGGGAACATGAAATAGGTAGGCGAGGTGGGTAGGGCGCCCCACCTTTCTCTCCTCAGGTCTCCGAGGGAGAGAAGAGAGAGAGAGACACAGAGAGAGTGAGAGAGAGAGAAAGAGAGATCCCTGACCTCTGAATCGCTGGCTCCACTGCTGGTACCAACTCACACGCCATCCCGCTTCCACCTACCACCCCCACACCCGCCCCTGGGCCAGCGCCACCACCACCACAGAGAGGCGGGTTGCTGGTCACCTCCATGCTGTCCCTTCTGGACCTGACCCCGGTGCAAGGGAAATGGTTCCGACAAGACATTACATGTCCCTCTGCATGACAGTTGTCTTCTTCCAGTCTTGACTTCCACATGCCCTCCCGCAACATCCTCCTTTCTCATAAGCTTAGGAGAGTATGCAAGATGAAAATCTCTGCCTTTGTGTGGAGAGACTCATTTTCCCGGGTTTCTGCCATGCACTCATATTCTTCAGTTGGGTATGATTTTCTCTTGCTAACCTGTCTTGTTAACTGTTTGGCAAGCCATAAGAAACTTAAGGGAAAGGGCGGAGTGGGATTCTCTCTCTGCCCCCGACTGCCTCGAGCTGGGTCAGTCCCTCAGACCTCTTCAGGGGCAGCCCATCCCCAGGCGCCCTCTCCCGGGACATCCCGGGGCAGGCTAGCCAGCAGCCCCACCCCACTCGCCACTGCCACAAGCATCGTCCTCCCTTGTGAGGCCTGGGCAGGAAAGGGACCCAGGTGTGGGAGGCCTCCTGATCTCACGTCTGGCACACCCGTTGCCAGGATGCTTCCTCCTCTGATGGGGCCCAGCACACGCCCCAGCAAACTTGGCAGCCATCCCCAGGGCTATGTCCTCTTGACTTTGTCCCCTCTGGAAGTGGCCTGGCCCAGGTAGGATGTTTAGCTGGTTGTCCCGCCTCCTTTGGAGAAAGCAGCTGAGCCGATCCAGCCATCCTGTTGCCCTCTGCCTGGCACATCTGCATTCAAACAGAAGGCAACACACGTGCCCTTCGTCATGCTTTTCTCCCCAGAGCCATTTCCTGGGGTACTCTTAGTGTTACGTTAGTGTCATGTTTGGTTTCCAGTTACTGTCAGTTTCAGGGTTTGGTTTAGTTTTCGGGTTTGTGTTAGGTTTATATTTAGGTATATGTTTCTGGTTAGGGTTAAGTTTATGATTCTAGTTAAGGATAGGGTTATGATTCGCGTTAATGGTATGTTTTGAGTTTAGGTTAGTGTTAGGGTTAGGGTTGACGTTAGTGTTATGGTTGATTGCCAGGTTTGGGTTAGATTTCAGGTTACGGTTAGGGTTCAGTTAGCCTAGGGTTATCATCTGGTTAGTGTAAGTGTTAGGGTTTCTGTTACTATTGGGGTTAGGGTTATGGTTAGCATTAGGGTTATGGTTCTGTTTAGTGTTAGGGTTTGGGTTTGGTACAGATTTGTTTTACGTGTAGGGTTAGTTTTAGAGTTAAGGGTTAGGGTTAGTGTCAGTGGTCAGGTTCAGTTTAGCGTTGGGGTTAGTGTTAGGGTTCGAGTTAGATTTAGGGTTATGGTTAGGTGTAGTGTTAGTATTAGTTTTCGGGTTAATGTCAGGGTCAGGGCTTGGTTTTGATATCAGTTTAGGCTTAGGGTTCTGGTTGGGTTAGGCTTCGGGTTAGTGTTAGGGTTTGGGTTCGGGTTCTTGTTAGGGTTAGATTCAGGTTAGCGTTCGGGTTAGTGTTAGGATTTGGGTTAGGCTGAGGTTAGGGTTAGTATTCGGATTAGGGTTATTATTAGGTTTTGGGTTCGAAAAATGCTGAGCTTTAGCTTTAGGTTTCTTTTAGGGTTAGGGTTAGGGCTAGGGTAAGGGTTATGGTTAGGGTTATGGTTAGGGTTAGGTTTACGTTTTGGTTTCCGATTAAGGTTATGGTTAGCGTTAGGGTTCGATTTAGGGCTAGGTTTAGGGTTAGAGTTAGGGTTCGTGTTGGGTTTGGATTAGGGTTAGGGTTAGAATTAGGGTTAGAAATATGTTTAGAGTTCAGGTTATGGTTAGGCTTAGCAATAGGGTTCGGGTTAGGGTAATGTTTAGTTTTAGTGTCAGGGCTAGTGTTCAAGTCAGGGTTAGGCTTAGGGTTCAGGTTCGTGTTCTGGTTAGGGTTAGGGTTAGAGTCGGCCTAAGATTAGGTTTAGGGTTAGAGTTACAGTTCAGGCTAGGTTTGCTGATATGGTTAGGGTTAATTTTCATGTTAAGTGTAGGGTTATGTTTAAGGTCAGGGTTGTTTTTGGGTTAGGGTTATGGCTAGGGTTCGAGTTCATTTTCTGGTTAGGGTTAGGGTTATGTTCTGCTTTGTTGGGACGGTTAGGATTAGGCTTACTGTTAAGGTTATGTTAAGGCTTAGGGTGAGGTTAGTGTTTGGATTAGGATTAGAGTTAAGGTTTGGGTTCTTGATGGTGTTAGTGTCAGGGTCGGATTCGGCTTTGTGTTTGTGATAGTTTTAGGGTTAGGATTAAGGTTCGGGTTAGAGTCTGGGTTAAGTTTGGGGTTCATGTTATTGTTAGAGTTCGGGTTAGCTTTAGGCTTAAGGTTAGGGCTGGGGTTGGGGTTAGTTTTGGATAAGGGATATGGCTGGTTTCAGGTTGGGTTTGGCTTCGAGTTTGGGTTAAGTTTAGGATTCAGATTCGAGTTACGGTTAGGGTTATTTTTCGTGTTAGACTTAGCGTTATGGTTACGGTTAGTGTTTGGGTTAGGGTTATTGTTAGGGTTAGGGTTAGGTTTTGGCTTAGAGTTCAAGTTAGGGGTATGTTTTGGTTCGGGTTAGGGTTAGGGTGAGCGTTAGTTTTAGTGTTAGGGTTAGTGTTTGTTTTAGGGTTATAGTTAGTTTTTGGTGTCAGTATCATGTTAGGTTTGTTGTTAGGGTTCGGGTTAGCGTTTGAGTTAGCGTTAGGCTTTGAATTCGGGTTCGGGTTCGGGTTAGTGTTCATCTTAGTGTTAGGGTTAGTTTTATGGGTAGGGTTGGGTTCTGGTTCGGTTTAGGTCTATGATTCTGTTTAGGGTTAGGGTTCCGATTCGTGTTCATGTTAGGGTTAGAATTAGGGTTATTGTGAGGTTTAGGCTTAGCTTTATTTTAAGGTTTGCCTTCTGATTAGGGTAAGGTTTAGGTTTCGGGTCTGGATAAGATTAGGTTTGTTTAGCGTCGGATCAGGCTTCTGGTTAGGGTGAAATTTGTGGCCCGGTTTAGGGTTTTGGTTAGGGTTCGGCTTATGCTTAAGGTAGCTTTAGGGTTAGTGTTGGGTTGGGTTATGTTTACTGTTAGTGTTCATGTTAGGGTTAGGGTTATGTTTAGTCTTAGAGTTAGTGTACAGATTAGGGTTAGGGGTAGGGGTAGGGGTAGGGGTATGGTTAGGGTTAGTGCTAGGGCTGGGTTATGTTTAGGGCTAGGGCTAGGATTAATGTTATGGTTATTCTTAGAGTTAGATGAGGTGGTTTGTGTTTCAGTTAAGGTTAGGTTTAGCAGTAAGTATATGATTAGGAATAGGGCTGGTGTTTGTGTTAGGACTGGTTTAGGGCTACAGCAAAGGCTACGGATAGGGTTAGTGTTGGATTACATGTAGGGTTATGGTGAGAGTTAGGATTAGGTGTAGTGATAGTGTTAGTGTTATGGCAAGAGTTATCGTTAGGGCTGGGCTTGAGTCTAAGTTTAGTTATTACATTTAGAGTTAGGATTCTCTTTAAGTATATAACTAGATACATTTTTATTGTTTGGGACGGGACAGGTTATGATTTTAGGGCTAGGGGTATGATTAGGGTTAGGTCTGATGTTAGTGTCGTGTGTGCCTTAGGGTGGGGACAATGGAAAGTCTAGGAATAGGCGTAGGGTTTTGGTTTGGGTTAACACTAGGCTTAGAGTTAGGGTTATGCTAATGTTAGGGTTTCTGTTAGGGCTAGGGCTAGGACTAGGTTTTATGTTAGGGTTAGAGTTGGCTTAGGGTTACAGTTACAGTGGGTGTGCATATGATTAGGGTTAGGGCTAGGGGCATATTTAGGGCTTCGGGTAGGTTTAGGGTTAGAGCTAAAGTTGGGTTAAGGTTCATGATACAAACCCCAACCCTAACCCTAAAACTAATGTTAATATTAATCCGAACATGAAGCCTAATTCTCACCATAACCCTAACCATAACCATAGCCTTAGATATAACCTTATCCCTAACCCTAACCCTAAATCTAAACGTACAATTACCCCTACACTAAACTTACGGTTACCACTAACCTTATACCTGACACTTACCACAACACAACTCCAACTCAAACACTAACATTAACAATAACAATAATTCAAGAATTAGCACTAAGCCTAAGCCTAGCCCTATGCCTTACACTAACCCTAGTCCTAGACTTAACCCTAACCCTGGCACTAGCCCTAGCCCTAAACCTAACCCTAACTGTAACCCTAACCCTAACACTTGCCCTAGATCTAGCCCTAACCCAAACTACAGCTGAAACTCATCCTAGCCCCAGCCCTAAAACCCAGACATTACACTAGCCATAACCCTAACTTTATGCCTAAACCTAGCGCTTGCCCAAATCTTAACCCTAACACTAACACTATGCTAACTCTAGTACACTAACTCTAAACATTAAGGCTAACATTAAACTTAAATTTAATCCTAACAATAACCCTAAAACTAATACAACCCTAGCCCTAACCCTAAACCTAACCCTCACTGTAACTCTAACCCAAACCTCATCCTTATCCCTAATCTTAAATCCAAGCCTAACGCAACCCTAAGCCAAACCCTACCCCTCCTTCTCTTTATAAAACTAACTCTAACCGTAACCAAAACCTAACCCTAACCCTATCCTTAAACCTGGGAACAGGTTTGTATAGGACAGGGAATCCAGAGTAGAGCTGAGCTAAATCATGTATAGCACCCATTCCTGGAAATAAATTCATACCACATCTCCCTTCCGTCCAGCTAGTAAGGATCACATAATGCCTAAAAAACATTTGGCACAGATTGCTGTTTGGAATCCTAAACCAAAACAGTACACAAACCCTAATCTGAACCCTAAGCCTAACCTTAACCCTAACCCTAACCAGAACCTGAACCCTAATCCTAACCCTAAACTGAACGCAGACTTAACCCCAACCCTACCCCTCCTTCTCTCCATAAACTAATTCTAACCCTACTTAAACCCTAACCCTAACCCTAATCCAATCCGAAGCCTAAGCCTAACCCTACACCTAACACTAATCACATGCAGAACCCGAACGCTAACACAAATAATATTAACCATAACACTAAGACTAGACATCACCCACCCCTAACATTACCCTTAATTTTAACCCTAAACCCAACCCTAACTGTGACCTTATCCCTACCCATACTCTTAACCCAAACACTTAGCCTACCCCTACCCAAAGCCCTAACCCTAATCCTACTTTATTGTTACCCATAGTCTTAAAATAACACTTAACCTAGACCTAATGCTAGCCCTAACCCTAAACCAGGCTCTAGCCCAAGCTCTATCCCTAATCTTAACCCTAAACCTAACACAAACCCTAGCCCTACCCTAACACAAACCCTAACCCTATCCCTAAGCCAACACTTACCACTACCCCAGACCCTAGCCATAGCCCTAAACCTAACCCTAACACTAACACTTAGTCTAACCCAATCGTAACTCTAACCCTAATCCTGGACAGACTCCTAACACAAACTCTTGCCCTAACCCTAAGCCTATTCCAAACCCTAAGCCAAACCTAAACACTAAACATAATGGTAACCTGAACACTAAACCTACTCTTAAACCTAACCCTAATCCTAATATCAGCCCTAAGCCTAACCCAATTGCTAAGTCTAACGCTAGGTTTAACCAAAATGCTAACACTGCATATAACACTAACCCTAAAGCTAGCACTAACCATAACCCTAACCCTAGCACTAGACTTAACCCTACACTTAATCATAGCACTCCACACAAGCCCTAACGCTAACACAAATCCAAGCCCCAGACCTGACCCTAAACTTAGCCCCAGACATGACCATATCCCTAACCCTAACCCTAGCTCTAGGCTAAATTCTAAACTTAACCATAACTATAGACCTAGGCATATCCCTAATGATAACACTAGCCCTTTCCATAGCCCTGGCTCTAACGCTAACTCTAACAGTAGCACTATCCCTGAACTTAGTACTAACACTAAGGCTAACCTTAACCATAGCCCTAAACCCAACACTAGCCCTAGTCCTAACCCTAACACTAAGCCTAGACATAAGACTAGCCTTACACAAACCCTAGCACTAAACCAAACACTAAGCTTAACTCTAACTCTAACGCAACACTAACCTTAACTGTAGATCTAAAACTACCCATAACCCAAACCCTTCTACTAACCCACCCTAACCCTAGTCCTAAACCTATCCATAAATCTAGGCCTATTATCAGCCCTAACCCTAACACTTGCCCTAACCTGAACTCTAGCCCTAATGCTAACTCTAACACTAAACCTACCCCTAACTCTCACCATAACCCTAACCCTAACCCTAAGCCAAACACTACCCCAACACCTACCCCTACTACTACCCCACCCCTAAACCTAACCCAACACTAACCCTAACCCTACCCCTAACCCTAACCAAACCTAACTCTAAATTTAACCCTAACCCTAACCTGAACCTTAATTCTCACGCTAGCTCTAGGCTTAACCTTATCTTTAACCCTAACCCTAATGCAACCCTAACCCTAACACTACTCTTACACCAACCCGCCTCTAAACCTAAACCTACCCAAACACCTACCCCTACCCCAACAATATCCGTAACACCAAGCATAACCCAACCCTAATGCTAACTCTAACACTAATCTTAGCCCAAGTTTTAATCCTAACCAGGGCCCTAGTTCTAACACTAAACATAACACTAGTCATAACTCTAAACCTAACCCTGTCCCTAGCCCTAACCTTTACCATTACAAGAACCCTAAACCTAACCCCAAACCTAACCATAGCCATAACCCTAATCCAACCCCACTCTTATCCTTACGCCTACCTCTAATGTTAAAACTTATGTTAACTGTAACTGTACCCTTTTATGTAACCTTAAACCTAACCATCACCTTACCAGTGTGACGAACCCTAAACAAATGCGTAGCTCTAAACCTAACCATAGCCATAAACCTAAAACTAACACTAAACCTAGCCCTAACCCTCGCCATAGCCATAAACCTAACCCTAGCACTAACCCTAACCCTAACCATAACACTTACCCTAAACCTAAATCTACTTCTAACCATTAAGCTAACTCTAACCTTGACCCAAGTGTTGAACTAACCCTAGCCTTAAACCCAGCCCCAACCCTAACCCTAATCCTTGTCCTTACCTGACCCCTAACACTGTCCCTAGCCTTAACACTAGCCCTAATGTTATCCATAATCCTAAAACGAGCCCCAGCCCTAGACCTAAATTTAACTGTAATCCTAACCCTAAAACTGGGCCTAAAACTTAGCCCAACCCCGAACACTAACACTAATGCAGCCCTATGCCTAGTACTAAATCTGACACTAAACTTAACAGTAAAACTGAACCTAAACCTAGTCTAAGCCCTAGACCAAGCCTTAGCCATAAACTTAACCCCAGCCCTAACTCAAGCCCTGGCCCTAATGTTAATCTTAATGCAATTCCCACAGCTAACCGTATCACTACCACTAACCTTAACTGTAACCCTATCCCTATGCCTAAACCAATCTTTACCCAGACCCTAAGACTTAAGGTAACACGAACCCTAACACTAACCCAACCCTA
Source organism: Diceros bicornis minor (assembly GCF_020826845.1). Lineage (NCBI taxonomy): Eukaryota > Metazoa > Chordata > Mammalia > Perissodactyla > Rhinocerotidae > Diceros > Diceros bicornis. The sequence goes on from NW_026690866.1 coordinate 19,930,732, forward strand.
AACCCAAACCTAACTGTAACCCTAACCCTAACTTAAGCCTAACAATAACCCAATCCCTAGCGATAACACTAACACTAATCTTAAGAATAATCATAACCCTAAACCTACCCCTACACCTAACCCTAACCCTATGTCTAACTGTAACCATAACCCTAAATCTTAGCTAACTCCTACCCCTAAGTCTAACCCTCACCCTAACTCTAACGCTAACACTAACACTAACCCTATGCCTACACCTGATACTACCCTAACCTTAACATTAACTATTTAATCCAACCACAATTCTAACCCCAACACTAATCCTAGCATTAACCCTAACCCAAACCCTTGCTCTAAACCTAGCACTAATCCTAACCCTAACCCTAGTCCTAACCCTAAAGCCAGCCATAGACCCAGCCTTAACCATAACCCTAAACCTAAGACAAACCCAAACCCTAACCCTAATTGTACTCCAGACCTACCCCTAACCATAAACCTACCCTTAACCTTAACTGTGGCTCTAGACCCTAATGCCAACTCTAACACTAGCCGTAAACCTAAATCTAACCCTAACCCTAAAACTAAGCATAACTCAAGCCCTACAACTACCACTGACCTTAACCCGAACACTAACCCTAAACCTATCCTTACACCTACTCCTCCCCTAACCATAACCTTAATCGAAACCCTAGCCCCTCCATAACCATAGGCCAAACTCGAATGCAACCCTAACCTCAACCTTACCACTAACCCTAAAACTAACCCTAACCCTAAACCAAACTTAACCCCAACTCCATACCTAATAATAACACTATTCCTAACAATAGCCATAATCCTATCCTTGGCCCCAGCCCTAACCCTAAACCTAGCCATAGCCCTAAAATTACCCCAACCCTAACACTAACATTAACCCTGCCACTATCCTTACACATACCGCTCTGCTAAACCTAACCTTAAGCCAAGACTAAAACTAACCTTAACCCCAGTCCTAGCACTAACACAAACCCTAACCCTAAGCCTAACTCTACCCATACACCTACACCTCCCCTAATCCTAATCCAAACCCTACAGCAACCCTAAGATTAAACCTAACCCTAACGCAAGCTTAACCCCAAACATGACCCTAACGTTAACCATAAAACTAACATTAACTCTGTACCAAACCTAACCTTAACCCTAAACCTTACCCTAACACTAATCCAAGTCCTTCACCTACACCTACTATTAACTCTAAACCTAACCCTAATCCAAACAGACCACTAACCCCCCCACCCCTACCCTTAGCCCTAAACCTAACGCGAACTCTAACCCAGCTCTACCCCTAACGCTACCCCTAACGTTAACCCTAATCCATTCGTACCCAAACCTTAATCCTAGCCATAGCCCTAAACATAAAACTAACAACAGCCCTAGCCCTAAACCTGACCTAGCACTAACCTTAGCCCTAAACCTAACACTAAACCTAACACTAACCATAGTCCTACCCTAACCATTGCACTAACACTCCATCGCCACCCTGAGCCCTAACTCTCACCCTAACCCAACCCTAACTCAACCTAAACCCTAAACCTAACCCTAACCCTACCACTATCGCTCACAGTAACCATAACCCTAGCCGTAACCCTAACCCAAGCTCTAACCCCATCTGTAACGTTAACGTTAACCATTGCCCTAAACCTAACACTAAACGAGCCCTACACATGAAATTAACCATAGTCCTAGTCCTAAACTTAAACCCAGGCTTAGCCTTAGCTCTAAATCTAGACCTATCCTTAACCCTAGCCATGGCCCTAACCTTAACCCTAACATTACCACTATCCATAACCTTAGCACAAACAATAATGCTAACCCTGAACCTAACCAAACAGTAAAAAGCCATCTCCATTCCCCACTATAAACCCATCACCATAGCTTTAACACTAACCCTACCCTTAACCCTAAACCTAGCCCTAACCGTGACCCTACACTACACCTAACCATAAACCAAATCCTTACCATACCATAACTCCTAATCTTACCTTAATTCTAGTCCTAGCCCTACCCTCATGCTAGTGCTAGTCCTAACACTAACCCTAACACTAAACTTAAGTCTATCCCTAGCCCTAGCCATACCTTTAAGACTAACACTAGTCTTAACCCTAACACAAACCCTAACACTACCCTATGCCAAACTCTACCCTTACACCTGACTCTAACCCTAACCATATCCCTAACACTAACCCTCAACGCTAGCCCTAACCCAACACAAATCCTAGCCCTAGATGTGACCCTAAACTTAGCCCTAACCCTAGCCATAACTCGAACCCTAACACTAACCCTAGCACTAACCCTAATCATATATCTAGACCTAGTCCTAGCACTAACGCTAACCCTAACCCTGTCCATAGCCCTGGCTCTAACTGTAACCCTAACAATAGCCCTATCATTAACCCTAACCCTAAAACTACCCCTAAACCTAATCCTAAACCATCTCTAACCCCAACCCTACCCATTCCCCTAAGCCTAACATTAACCCTAACTCTAATTCAGCCCTAGGCTAACCTTGACCCTAACATTTACCCTAGTCTAAGCCACAGCCGTAACCTTAGTTTGATCACTAACACTAACCGTAACTCTGTCCCTAAGAAAAACCGAGCCCCAGCAATTGCCCTAGCCCTGCCCCTAAACTAAACTTACCTCTAACAATAACTCTAACGTTAAAAGTAAACCTAACCCTAGCTCTAGGACTAACCCTAAGCCTAAAACTTATCCTAACTCTAACTCTAGCTCTAGGCCTAACCCCAACCCTAGCCTAGAGGTGACCTTAACGCTACAACTAACAATCACCCAACACTAATCATAACCCAACACTAACCCTAACCCTAATGTTAACTCTGCCCTAATCCTAGCCCTAACCCTAATGCCAACACTAGCCCATGTTCAAACCCTAAACCTAACCCTAGTCCTAATCCTACTCCTAACCATGATACTAGCCCTAAACCTGACACTAACCCTAAGTCTATACGTAACCCAAACTCTAACCCTAAATATAACCCTAACCTACCACTAAACTTAGCTGTAGCCCTAAAATTGCCCCTACACATAATGATGACCATAACCCTAATCCTAGCCCTACTTTTAACCCTACTCTTAATGCTACGCCCAACACTAGCCATCAGCATAATCCTAGCCCTAAGCCTAACTCTAGTCCTAACGCTAACTCTCATGCTACCACTAGCCCTAACACTCATCATAACGGTAACCCGAACACAACCGTCACCCTACCCCTAAGCCTACCACTCCTCTAACTCTAACCCTAACGCAACTCTTACCACTATACTAGCCCTAATCCTAACCTAAACCTTACCTTCCCCCTACCCCTACCCTTAACTGAAAACCGAAACAATCTCTAACCATAACCATAACATTAATCCTAACCCTAGCCATTATCCTAAGCATAGCCCTAGCCCTAACACTATCCCTAACTTAGTCGTAACCCTAATGATAGCCCTAGCTCTAGCTCTAGTCCTAACCCTAGCCCAAAACTAACCCTAACCCTACAGTAATCCGAACCCTAGCCCTAAACCTAACCCTAAACCAAAGACCAGCCGTAGCCCTAATCCTAAATGTAGCACTAACTTTAGACCTAACCCTAACTGTAGCTATAAACCTAACCCAAACACTAAGCTTAAACCTAAGGCTAATCCAAAGCCTAAACCTAGCCCTAACCCTAACCCTTGTCCTAACAGTAACCTTAACGCTAGACCTCCCCGTAAATCTAACACTAAATCTAAACCTAACACAACCATAACCTTAACCATAACCATAGATCGAACCCTAACCCTAGCCCTAACTCTAACCCTACCCTAAACCTAGCTGTAACTCTAACCCTTCCCCTAAAAATAAACCTAAAAGTAGCTCTAGTACTAACCCTAAACCTAACCCTGACCCTAAACCTAGCCATAGACCTAAGGCTAACCCAAACCCTAGACAGAGACCTGAGCCTAACCCGAGACCTACCTCTACCATAACCGTAACACTAACCATAACCCTAACCATAGGCTTAACTTCTACCCTAGCCGTAGACCTGACCCTAACCACAACTCTAATCCTGACTCTAACCCAAAAGTAGCCCTAACCCTAATGCTAACCGTGACCTAATCATAGCCCTAGCCCTAACCCCAACAGAAGCCCTAGTCCTAACCCTAACCTTAACCACGGATATAAATCTAGCTCTAAACATAAGCCTAACCCTAAACATAGCCTTAACCCTAACCCTCACCCTAACCCTAAGCCTAACCCTAACCCATACTGTAACCTTAACAGTAACCCTAGACCTAGCCCTAGAACTAACACTAATTCTAGCCTTATCCCTAGACCTACTGCTAACCTTAACCCTATGCCTAACACTAGCCTTAACACTAATGCTAACCCTAAACCTAAGCCTAAATCTAGCCATAACCCTAGCCCTAGCCTTAACCTTAATGCTAACACTAACAGTAGCCCTAACCCAAACCCTAACCCTACCCCAACCATAACCCTAACTCTAACCCAACTCTAACCTTACCCCTAACTCTACCACTACTCCTACCCGTCACCTTAACACTTATGTTATTTTTTCCCCCAAAGCCACATTAGATAGTTGTATGTTATAGCTGCACATCCTTCTAGTTGCTGTATATGGGACGTGGCCTCAGCATGGCCAGAAATGCGGTGTGTCGGTGTGCACCTGGGATACAAAGCTGGGTCGCCAACAGCGGATCCTGTGCACTTAACTGCTAAACCATGGGGCCGGACCCACGCTTACCTTAAATATAAACCTAACCTTACACATAACCCTAAAGTTAACTCTGACCCTACCCATAACCCAAACTCTAACGCACACAACTTTAAACCTAAAACTAACCCTAATCCTAGCCATAGCCATAAGCCTAAAGCCAGCCCCAGCCCTAGCCCTAACCAGCATCCTAACACTAAACCTAGCCCTAACGCTAACCATAGCCATAAACCTAACTGAACTATAACCCTAAACCTAAGCTTAGCTCTAACCCTAGACCTTAACCTAAGCCTTTCCTAAAACCTAATCCTAATGCTAACCATACACCTGACCCTCACCCAAACACTGAACCTATCCCAAGCGTAACCCTAACCCTAACCCTAGCCCTAGCCCTAAGACTAACCAGAACTCTGTTCCTAACCCAACCCCAAGCCCTAAGAGTAACCCTATCCCCAACCCCAACCAAACCGCTACCCATATCCCAAACCTAAGCCTAAAACAACCATAAGCCTAAACCTAGGCCTATGCCAAATCCTAACCTTAAGTGTAACGTTAACCTTAACACTTGTCCTACACCTAATTCTAACCCAGCCCTAAACTGGACCCTTACACTAGCCCTAACACTAACCATAACCACAGACTATCACTAGACCTAAGTCTAACCCCAGTACTAACCTGAGCCCTGGGCCTACCCCTAACCTTATCCCTAACCATAGCCACAACACTAATGCTAATCCTGACCTTAACCATGACCCTTAACCGATCTCTCCCATTCCCAACAAATAGCCCAAGCGTTAAGCCTAAACCTAACGGTACCCCTGCCACTAAGTCTAACACAAACCCTGACCCTAAACCGAACCATTATCCTAGCCATAGCCCTAACCATAACGCTAGACATAGACCTAACTCTAACTCTAACCCTAGCCCTAACCTGAACCATGTCACTAACCCTAATGCTCAATCTAGCCCTAGCCATAACACTAACAGTAAACCGAACTGTAGCCCCAAACCAACACCTACCACTATGTGTAACCCTAACCCTAAACAGAGTATTAATCCTAACGCTAACCCAAATACTATCCATAAACCTAACCCTAACCCTAGCCCTAGTGCTATCACTAACATAACCTTAAAGCTAACACTAATCCTAACCCTAATCTGTAACCTAACCCTAAGCATACCACAAACTTAATCCTAATCCTGACTTTAACCCTCACTCTAAGCCTAAAACTGACCCTAACCCACATGCCTAACCCTAAACCTCACTGAATCAGAACCCAAACACGAACCCAAACCCTTACCCGAACACAAACCTGAATCTGAACACTAACAAGAACCCTAACGTTGACACCAACACTAAGACTAACCCTAAACATAAACTTAACCTTAACCATAGCCCTCAACCTAACTCTAACCCTAGCCGTAATGCTAGCCCTAGACCTAGACCTAGACCAAGCCCTATCCATTACTGTAAACTTAAGGCTAACCCTAGCCAGAACACTAGGCCTAGCCTTAGCTCTAGACCTAACACTAGCCCTAGACTAGCCCTAACTCTAAGTCTAGAGCTAACAGTAGCCCTAGCCCTAAACCTAGCACTAAACCTAATCCTAATCCTAGCCCTGGACATAACCCCAGCCATAACCCTTACCCTAACCCTAACACTAACCCTAACCATAACACTAAACTTAGCCATAAGACTAGCCCTAGCAGTAACCCTAACTCTAACCCTCACCCTCACCCTAACCCTTTCCCTAACCCTAACACTAACCCTAGCCCTAAACCTAACACTAAACCTAAACCTAATAATAGCCCTAACCCACACCATAGACCTATCTGTAACCCTGGCAATAACCCTAAACCTAGCCCTCACCCTAGCCTTAGCCCTAAACCTAAACATAGCCCTAGACCTAATCCTACCTGCAAGCCTAACCCTAGCCATAACCCTAACCCTATCCCTAGGGTTAATAAGCCTAGTGTTAAACCTAACCCTAGCCTTAGACCCAGCCCTAGCCCTAACCCTAACCCTAACCCTATCCCTAACCTTAACCCTAACCAAAAATCTAAACCTAATGCTAACACTAACCCTAACCCACACACAATTGGTTAGATTTCAACATATGTGAAAGTTGTCACACACAATAGGTGTGATGTCATATATAAAAATGTGAATTATGTCACAAAAAAGGTGAATCGTGTCACACATATCAATGGGTGTGTTGCCACACACAAATGTGAGTCTTGTCACACATGCACCATTGGTGTGATGTCACACACACATTGAGTGATGTCAGACACACAATGTATGTGAAGACACACACCAACCTGGTGAAGTCACAGACAATGGGGGTGGTATTTCTCAGGAAAATGAGTGTGAATTCACATAATGAGAGTTACACAATACACACATGTGGGATTTAAGTCAGAGTACAATGTGAGAGATTTCACAGACTCCTAGGTGTTATTTCGTACATAAGAGTGGATGTCACATCACACTGAACAATATGACTGCCGTCACATGCAATGGGAGTGATATCACACAATTTGTGAGATGTGACTGGCTATCCTAGTGTTACCACAATTAAGGTTTGTGATGTCCAAAAAAGGGAGTGATGTCACACATAACAATTGCAGTGATGTCGCACACAAAATGTGAATGATGTCACAAGCACAACGTTGGAGTGATGTCAAACACACTCTCAGAGTGATGCCACACTCAATTGGTGTGATGTCATACATAATACTGGGAGTGACAACAACATAACGACAGTTGGGATATCATATCCTAATTAAGCTTGGTGTCACAATTGATGTGATGTGACACAAGATGAGGATGTTGTCACACACACAAGTGGTGTGGTGTCACACATAACCGTGTGTCATGTCACACATAACAATGGGAGTGATATCCCATGCACACAGTGGGATTGATGTCACACTATAAAAGGTGAGTTGTGTCAAAAGGGACACGATGATGTCACACATATCAGTGAGAGTGTTGTCACACAATTCATATGATGTCACACATAATGTGAGTGATGTCACACAGAAACAGGTGAGTAATACAGCAGAGGACTTGTGATTGACGTCACACATGTGTGTCAATGATGTCACACTATTGGTATGATGTCATAAAAACAACAGGAATGTTGTCTCAAATAACAGAGAGATGTCACTCCAAATATATGAGTGAAGTCATAGAAACACCATGAGAGTGATGGCACAACAGTAGTAGAGTGATGTCCTCAAGAATTAGTGTGACGTCACGCAGAATATTAGGAGTAACATCACACGTAACAATAGCGATTTCATATACTAAATTGCATTCATGTCACACACAATTGGTGTGATGTCAACATCTGAGAATGTTGTCACGCTCATAATAGGTGTGATGTCATACATAAAAAAGTGTCTTGTCTTATGTCACAAAAAAGTGAATAGTGTCAAACATATCATTGGGTATGTTTTCAATCACAAATGTGAGCCCTGTCACAAGTACACCATTGGTGTGATGTCAGACACACAATGTGTGTGAAGGCTCACACGGACCTGGTGATGTCACAGACAACGGGAGTGGTGTCTCTAAGGAAAATGAGTGAATATTCACACATAGCAATGAGAGTTACACAAAACACACTAGTGCGATATGTCAGAGTAAAGTGTGAGAGATTTCACAGAATCCTGGAAGTGACCTCATACATAACAGTGGGTGTCACATCACAGTTAAGAATATGACTGCATCACACACAATGGGAGTGATATTACACAATTTGGGAGATGTGACCGTCTATCCTATTGTTAGCACACTCATGTGGTGTGATGTCCCAAAATGGGTGTGATGTCCCATATAACGATTGGAATGATGTCAGACACAAAATGAGAACCACGTCACAGTCAATTGGAATGATGTCAACACTATCAGAGTGATGCCACACTCAATTGGCATGATGTCATTCATAATACTGGTAGTGACACCACACATAATAATTGTTGGTATATCATACGGGAATTAAGGTTAATGTCACACACAAATGTTGTGGTGTGACACACAATGAGGATGTTGTCACACTCAAACAATTGATGTGATGTCACCAAGAAGCATGTGGTCACGCCACGCAAAATAGTGGGAGTGATATCACTTGCACACAATGGGAGTGATGTCACCCTTTAAAATGTGAATTATGTCACTAGGGACATGTCACTGATGTCACACATAGCGGGTGTAATGTCATACTATTGATGTGATGTCACACATAATGAGACTGAGGTCACACATAAACATGTGAGTAATATCACATAGGACATGTGACTGACGTCACACATGTGGGAGTGATGTCACACTATTGGTCTGATGTCATACAACACAACAGGCGTGATATCACACATAGAAAGATGTCACCCAAAATATATGAGTGAAGTCACAGAAACACCATGGGTGTGATGTCACAACACTAGTAGAGTGATGTCCTCGAGAATTAATGTGACATCACACAGAATATTGGGAGTGACATGACACTTAATAGCCATTTCATATGGTAAATTCGAGTGATATCACACACAATCGGTGTGATGTCGACATATGTGAATGTTGTCACACACACAATAGATGTGATGTCATACATAAAAATGTGAATTATGTCACAAAAATGTGAATGGTGTCAGACATATCAATGTGTATGTTTTCACACACAAATGTGAGCACTATCACACATACACCATTGGTGTGATGTCATAGAAACATTGAGTGAGGTCAGACACACAAAGTGTGTGAAAGCACACACCAACCTGGTGCTGTCATGGACATTTGGAGTGGTATCTCTAAGGAAAATGAGTGTGAATTCATACATAACAATGACAGTTACATAAAACACACAATAGGGATATAAGTCAGAGTAAAATGTGCGAGACTTCACAGAAATCAGGGAGTGATTTCATACAAAACTGTGGATGTCACATCGAAGTTAACAATATGACTGCCCTCACACAACGGGAGTGATATCACACAATTTGAGAGATGTGACAGGCTAACCTAGTTTTATCCTGCTCAAAGTGTGTGATGTCCCAAAATGGGTGTGATGTCACACATAACGATTGGAGTTATGTCAGACACAAAATGTTAGCCATGTAACACACCGTTGGAGTGATGTCAAACACTATCAGAGTGATGCCACACTCAATTGGTGTGATGTCATACATAATGCTGGGAGTGACACCACACATACTAATGGTTTGATATCATATGACAAGGTTGATGTCACTTACCATTGATGAGATGTGACACGCAAGGAGGATGTTGTCACACATACAAGGGGTATGATGTTACCCATAAACAAGGGTGTCACATGACGCATAACATCGGGTGTGATATCACGTGAACACAATGGGTGTGATGTTGCAAGTTACATGTCACTAATGTCACAGATAGCAGTGGGAGTGGTGTCACACATAAATATATGAGTAATCTCACTAAGGACACATGACTGATATCACAAATATGCTGTTAATAGTCTACACTCAGGTTTCTATCCAATGTATTGAAAGAGCACTTCTGCTGAACTCACCTTGCCAATAGCTGTAGGGAACACACTCTAATGAGACATTTTATACTTTTCACTACAACTGGTACAGCTTATCTGTAACATCCATTCAATGAAAGTACAGTGTGAAGAAAAACTCCTTTTTTTATCTCTTTATGATCGTCTTGAAAAGTCCCTTTTCGAAGGTTGCAGTTTGCGTCTTTCACTCAGGCTTTCTCTTACATGGAACGAAAGAATGTGCTGGTTGAGCTTACTTTGCCAGTAGCTGTTACGGAACATCTTCCTATGAGAGGGCTTAAACTTTTCACTACACAAGGAAGAGAATATCTCTGATATCCATTTATGAAAAGCACAGTGTGGAGAAAAACTCTTGCTTGTACCAGTTTAGCATCTGCACTGAAAAGTACTTTTTCAAACATTGCAGCTCACGACATTTACTCAGGCTCTCTCTCACATTATAGGAGAGAATGTTCTTACTGAGCTAAGGTTGTCATTAGCTGTAAGTAAGATCTTCCCATGAGAGCTTTGATCCATTTCACTACTGCTGGGAGAAAGTACCTATAACATCTATTGAAATAACATACACGGTGGAAAAAAACTCATTTTAGTTGTTGGGGACCATCTTGATGAGTGAACATTTCAATCATTGATCTTCATGGTCTGCACTCAGGCTTTCCCTCAAATATAATGAAAGAACACACGTTCTGAGCCCAACAGCCCTGTAGCTGTAAGTCAGCTCTTCCTTGGAGGGCTTTTAAACTTGTCAATACACCTGGGAGAAAGTATCTGTAACATCCATAAAATGAAAGTCAAGGGTGCAGAAAATCTCTGGCTGGTATGTCTATAGGATCCTCCTGCAAATTGCCGTTTCCATCAGTGTAGTTAACGACCGACACTCTGGCTCTCTCTCCTATGTAATGCAAGAAACTAATTGCTGAACTCAGCTGGCAAGGAGCTTTAAGCAGGATCCTCCTCTGAGAGCTTGTAAACTTACACTGCAGCTGCAAGAGAATATCTGTAACATCCATTCCATGTAAGATCTCTGTGGAGGAAAACACTTCCTTTTAGCTTTTTAGGACCATATTGTAAAGCGCCTTTCATCTTTGCAGTTGATTGCATGCACTCAGGCTTCCTTCCTGATATAAAAGAAAACACCCTTGCTAAACCTGCTTTGCCAGTGGCTGTTGGGAACACCTTCCTAGGATAGTTTCCACTTTTCACCACAGCTCGGAAAGAAGCTGTATCACATTCATTCAATGAAAGTACACCATGAAGAAAACCTCCTCTTGTAAGTGTTTATGCTCATGTTCTTAAGTGGCTTTAACTACACTGCAGTTCAATCTGTATTCAGGGTCTCACTAGCATATCATGATGACCATTATTGCTTATCACAGCTTGCCAGTATCTGATAGTAACATCTTCATATGAGAGGATTTAAAATTTCAGTAACACTGGGAGAGTGTATCTATAACATCCATAAAACGAAAGTCCAGTCTCTATAAAATTTCTTGCTTCTATCTGTATACGACTATCCAGATAATTGCCTTTATCAACATTGCAGTTAACCACCATCAATCAGGAATTCTTCCCCATGTAAAGCAAGAAAGTTCTTGCTGACCTCTTCTTCCAAGTACTTTACAGGAGGCTCTGCCTCTGAGAGCCTTTAAACTGTCCACTGCAGTGGGGCGAGTATTACTCTAACATCCATTCCATGAACCTACTCTGTGGTGAGAAACTCTTAAAGTTAGCATTTTAGGATATGTTAAAGTGTCTTTTCCTCTTTGTCGCTCATTGCCTGCACTGAGGCTCCCTTCCCAACCGAAAGACAACTCACCACTGCACAAACAAGTTTGAAAGTAGCTGTTAGGAACAACGTTCTATGACAGCTTTCCAACTATCACTACAGGTGGTGCAGATGATCATTACCATCTATTCAATAAAAGTTGACTGTTCAGAGCAATTCCTGCTGGTAGGTGTTTAGGATCATCTTGAGAAGAGTCTTTTAATTACTGCAGTTCAATCTGCATTCGGGGTCTGAGTAGCATATTATGATGAACACTATTGATTAACACAGGTGGCCAATATCATCGGTTACATCTTCATATGTGAGGTTTTTCAGTTTCACTGCAGCTAGAAGAGAGTATCTATAACATCCATAAAATGAAAGTCAAGTTTGGAGAAAATCTCATCCTTGCATCTATATAGAATCTTCTTGATAATTGCCTTTTCCCTCTTTGCAGTTAATGACCTTCACTCAGGTTCTCTCTCCCAAGACATGCAAGAGAATGTTTGCTGAACTCAGCACGCAAGTATCTCTGAGGAGGATATTCCTCTGAGATCTATTAAACATTTCACTGCATCTGGGAGAGAATATCTCCAACCTCCATTCCGTGAACATACTCTGTGCAGAAAAAGTCCTCCCTTTAGGTATTAGGATCATACGGTAAGTTGCCTTTTCCTCTTTGCTGTTCATTGCCTGCAATGATCTTTCCTTCACTATATAGAGACAAAATACCACTGCTCAACCAATTTTGCCAGTAGCTGTAAGGAACATCTTCGTATGAGAGATTTCAAAGTATTACTAGCGGTTTTGCTGATTACATTTAACATCCATTCCATTCAAGTTGAATCTTCAGAGAAACTCCTGATAGTAGCTGTTTGGGATCATCTTGAGAAGAGATATTTAATACACTACAGTCCAATCCACTTTCAGGCTCTCATGAACATATCATGACAATCATTATAGCTTAACACATGTGGCCTATATCTGTAAGTAACATCTTCATCTGAGATGTTTTAAAATTTCGGTACAGCTGGGAGAGGGTATCTATAACATCCATAAAATGAAAGTGAAATATGCAGAAAAACTGTGGCTTGTCTCTTTATGGGATCAGCCTGCATATTGCCTTCAGATCACTGCAGTTAACGACCTTCGCTCAGGCTCTCTATCCCATGTAATGCAAGAAAGTGTTTCTTAACTCGCCTTGCAGGAATCTTTAAGGATGCTCTTCCTCTGAGAGCTTGTAAACTTTTCACTGCAGCTTGGAGAACCTATTCATTACATCCATTCCATGTAAGTACTCTGTGGAGGAAAACACTTGCTTTTAGCTTCTTTGGATCATATTGTCAATTGCATTCTCATCTTTGAATTTCATTGCCTGCCCTCAGGCTTCCTCCCTGATGTAAAGAAAAAACACCACTGCTAAACCTACTCTGCCAGTAGCGATTAGGAACACCCTCCCATGAGAGTTTACACTTTTCACCACAGCTCAGAAAAAAGCTCTATCACATCCATTTAATGAAAGTACACCGTGAAGATAACTTCTGCTTATAACTGTTTAGGGTCATCTTCATAAGTGACTTCAAATACACTGCAGTTCAATCTGCGTTCAGGGTCTCACTAGCATGTCATGACGAACACTATTGCTTAACACAGGTGACGAATATCTGTTAGAAACAACCTCATTGGAGAGGTTTTAAAATTTCAGTACGGCTGGGAGACAGTATATGTAACATCCATAAAATGAAATTCCACTTCGGAGACAATCTCTTGTTTATATCTGTGTGGGATTATCCTAAAAATTGCTTTTTACATCATTGCTGTTAATGAGCTACACATAGGAATTCTCTCCTTGTAATGCCAGAAAGTCCTTGCTGAACTTGCTTTCAAGTATCTTTTAAGAGCACCTTCCTCTGAGAGCTTTTAAACTTTCCATTGTAGCTGGGAGAGTATATCTATAACATCCATTCCATGAACATTCTGTGTGGTGGAAAAGTCTTCCTTTTAGTTTTTTGGATCACATAGTAAAGCGCCTTTTCCTCTTTGTAGTTCATGTCCTGCACTGAGGCTTCCTTTCCCCCAGGAAAGACAAAATACCACTGCTCAAGGAAGTTTACTAGTAACTCTGAAACAGTCCTATGAGAGCTTTCAAACTATCACTACATGTGGTGCAGATTATGATTACCCTACGTTCAACGAAAGCGGACTCTTCAGAGAAACTCTGCTTACAGCTGTTTGGGATCATCTTAAGAAGAGACTTTGACTACACTGCAGTTCAGACTGCCTTCAGGTTCTCAGTAACGTATCATGATGAACACTATTGCTTATCAAAGTTGACCAATATCTGTAAGTAACATCTTCATATGAGTGGTTTTCAAATGTCAGTACAGCTGGCAAAGGATATCTATAACATCCATCAATTGAAATTCAGGTGTGGAGAAAATCTTTTGCGTGTATCTGTATAGGACTATTCTGAAAATTGCCTTTTCCAACGTTGCAGTAAATAACCTTCATCCGTGCTCTTTCTCCCAAGTCACGTAAAAAATGTTGCTGAACTCAGCTTGGATGTATCTTTAAGGAGGGTCTCCCTCTGAGAGCCTTTACACTTTTCACTGCAGAGGGGAGCGAATATCAATAACATCCATTTCAGGAATGTACCCTGTGGAGAAAAATTCTTCCTTTTAGCTTCTTAGGATCATATGGTAAAGTGCCTTTTCCTCTTTGTCGTTCATTGCCTGCACTGAGCCTCCCTTCCCGATGGAAATACAAAACACTCCTGCTCAATGACCTTTGCCAGTAGCCATCAGAGCATCTTCTTAGGAGAGCGTTTGAACAATCACTACAGGTGGTGCAGATTATTGTTATGATCAACTCAAAGAAAGTTGATGCTTCAGAGAAACTCCAGCTTGTGGCTGTTAAGGGTCATCTTGAGAAGAGACTTTTAATAGACTGAAGTTCAAACTATAGTCAGGGACCCACTAGCATATCATGATGAACTATATTGTTTAAGACAGGTGGCCAATATCTGAAAGGAACATCTTTATCTTAGAGGTTTTAAAACTTCAGCACTGCTGGGATAGAGTATCTATAACATCCATAATATGAAAGACAAGTTTGGTAAAAATCTCATTCGTGTATGTGTAGGTTCATCATGCAAATTTCCTTTTCCCTCATTGCATTTAATGGCTTTCAGTCAGCTCTCTTTCCAAAGTAAAGCAAGAAAACTTTTGTTGAACTCAGCTTGCAAGGTCCCTTAAGAATAGTCTTCCTCTGAGAGCTTTTAAAATTTCCACTGCAGCTGGGAGAACTTATCTATAATATCCATTGAATGTAAGTACCATGTGGAGGAAAACACATTTAGCTTCATCAGATCATATTGTCAATTGCATTTTCATCTTTGCATTTCATTGCCTGCACTCACGTTTCCTCCCTGATTTAAAGAGAAAACACTACTGCTAAACCTACTCTGCCAGTAGCTGTTAGGAACACCTTCCTATGAGAGTTTCAACTTATCAACACACCTCGGAAAGAAGATCTATCAAATCCATTCAATGAAAGTATACCGTGAAGACAACCTCTTCTCCTACCTGCTTAGGATTATCTTCATGAATGACTTTAAACGCACTGCAGTTCAGCGTGCATTTTGGGTATCATTAGCATATCATGATGAACAATATTGCTTAACACAGGTTGCGAATATATGTTAGTAACATCTTCATATGAGAGGTTTTAAATTTTCAGTACAGCTGGAAAGAGTATCTATAACATCCATAAAATGAGAGTTCAGTGTGGAGAAAATCTCTTGGTTGTATCTGTATAGAATTATCCTGAAAATTGCCTTTTCCACCATTGCGGTTAACGACCTGCACTTAGGAATTCGCTCCCAGGTAAGGCAAGAAATGTCTTGCTGAACTCAGATGGCAAGTGGCTTTCAGCAGATCTGCCTCTGCGAGCTTTTAAACTTTCCGCTGCAGCTGGGACAGAATATCTATACCATACATTCCATGTCAGTACTCTGTGGAGGAACATACATCATTTTAGCATTTTAAGATCATCTTGCAAATTGCCTTTTCATCTCTGCAGTTCACTGCCTGCACTCAGGCCTCCCCAATGTAACGACAAAACACCACTGTAAACCTATTTTGCCAGTTGCTGCTAGGAGCACATTCCTATGAGATGTTAAAATTGTCACCACAACCGGGGAAGAAACTCTATCACATCCATTCAATGAAAGTACCGTGTGAAGAATATCTTTACTTGTCGCTGTTTAGAATCATATTCATGAGTGACATTAAAAACATTGTAGTTCAGTCTACCTTCAGGGTCTCACTAGCATATCATTATCAACGCTATTGTTTAACACAGGTTGCAAATATCTGTTAGGAATACCTTCCTATGAGAGGTTTTAAAGTTTCAGTACAGATGGGAGTATCTATAACATCCATAAAATGACAGTTCATTGTAGAGAAAATTTCTTGCTAATATCTGTATAGGACTATCCTGAAAATTTCCTTTGCATCCTTGCTGTTAACAACAGTCACTTAGTAATTATCTCCCCATTTAATGAAAGAAAGACCTTGCTGAACTCAGATTGCAAGTAGCTTTCAGCAGGAACTGCCTCTGAGAACTTTTAAACTTTCCACCGCAGCTGGGACACAATATCCATAACATCCAGTACATGAAGGTACGCTGTGCAAAAAAACTCTTCCATGTAGATTTTTGGACGATGTGGTTCAGTACCTTATCCTCTTTGCCGTTCATTGCCTGCATTGAGGCTCTCTTCCCAATGGAATGACAAAACACCACTAAGCAACCAAGTTTGCCAGTAGTTTTCAGGATCATCTTACTAGGAGAGCTATCACTACAGGTGGTGCAGATTATCCTTACCATCCATTCGATGACAGTTGACTCTTCAGAGAAACTCCTCCTTGTAGCTGTTTAGGATCATCTTGAGAATTTGAATACACTGCAGTTCAAACTACATTCAGGGTCTCACTAGCGTATCATGACGAACAATTTTGTTTAACACAAGTACCCAATAAGTGTAAGTAACATCTTCATATGAGAGGTTTTAAAATTTCAGTACACCTGGGAGATAGTATCTATAGCATCTGTAAAAGGAAAGGCCAGTCTGGAGCAAAATTCTTGCTTGCATCTGTAGAAGACTATCCTGAAAATTGCCTCTCCCAACATTGCTGTTAATGACTTTTACTTAAGAATTTTCTCCCTGGGGCCTGTCCAGTGGCACAAACAGTTTCGTGTGCACGCTCCACTTTGGTGGCCTGGGGTTTTCAGTTTCCCAACCCTGGGCACGCACCAACACACTGCTTGCCAGGAGATGCTGTGGTGGCGTCCCATATAAAGTAGAGGAAGATGGGCACAGATGTTAGCTCAAGGCCAAACTTCCTCAGCAAAAAATAGGAGGATCAGCATCGGATGTTACCTCAGGGCTTATCTTCCTCACGAAAAATAAAAATATTCTCTCCCATGTAATGCCAGCAAGTTCTTGCTTAACTCTGCTTGCAAGTACGTTTAAGGAGCATCTACCACTGAGAGCTTTTAAACTTTAAACTGCAGCTAGGAGAGAATATCTATTGTATCCATCTAATGAACATACTCTGTGGAGAAAAACATTTCCATTTAGATTTTTAGGGTCATAATGGAAAGTGTCTTTTCTTCCTTTTGGTTCATTGCCTGCACTGAGTCTGCCTTCTCAATGGAAAGACAAAATACGACTGCTGAGGCACTTTTGCCAGTAACAACTATGGAAATAACTTCGTGCCCTGTCTCTCTTCCTTCCAGCAAATGAGGTCCACCTTTATTAACCAGGTTGGGGACATATTGCCATTTCAGTCCTTGAGAAGGAATATCACATTCCTTTGAGAAGGCAATTTCTGATCCCAGGTTCTAAGTAGAGCTCTAATAACAAGTTAGTAATTGAATTTTAATGATTACTGGAACTTAGCTGAACTATGTATAACACCCATTGTTGGAAATAACTTCATGCCCACTATCTCTTCCTTCCATCTCGTAAATATCAGAAACCTAAAACAGGTATATAACAGAATGCAGTTTCAGGCCTTGAGATTGAATCTCATATTCCTTTGAGAGGGCACTTTCTGACCCAGGCTTGCATGCAAATGTCTAGAAACGACTTTGTATATGAGTGGCAATCATTAATACAGCTGGGTTAATCTATGGCTAACACCAATTTCTGGAAATATCTTCATGCCCGATCTCTCTTCCTTCCAGCTCTGAAGGTTTACATTCCTAAAACAGGTTTTGAATATATTGCTGTTTCGAGCCTTAGGAGGGACTATCACATTCCTTTGAGAAGGCAGTTTCTCGTCCCAGCATGTAAGTAGATGTCAAGGAACAAGTTAGTATATGAGTGGCAATCATCACTACAGCTGAGCTCGTCTCTATAAAATACCCATCCCTGGAAGTATCTTTGTGCTCACTCACTCTTCCTTTCAGCTCGTGAGACTCACCTTCCTAAACCAGGTTTAGAACATAATGCTATTTTGGTCGTTGAGAGCAAATCTCACATTCCTCTGTGAAGACACTTACTGATAACTTCTTGCAAGTAGATGTCTAGGAACAAGTTTATATTGGAGCATCAATCAGTACTACAGCTGAATAAAATTATTTGTAATACACATTCCTCAAAATAACTTCATGTAAAAACTCTCTTCCTTCTAGCACTAAGCATCACTAAACTAAACCAGTTTTGGAACATATTGCCTTCTTGGGCCCTGAGAAGGATTCTCACATTCCTTTGAGAAGGCACTTTCTGATCCCAGAGTGGAAGTAGATGTCTAGGAACAATTTGTATATGAGTGGCAAGCGTTACGACAGCTGAGCTAAGCTGTGTATAATACTCATTCCTGAAAATAACTTTGTGCCTCATCTCTCTTCATTCCAACTCATAAGGATAACAAAGCTAAACCAGGTTTGGAACATATTGCCATGTCACTCCTTGAGATGGAATCTCATATTCCTTTGAGAAGGCACATTCTGATCCTGTCCAGAATGTTGATGTCTAGGAATAAGTATGTATATGAGTGTTAGTCATTACTAGATCTGAGCTCAACTGTCTATAACAACCATTCCAGGTAATACTTTTTGCCTCATCTCTCCTCCTTCAATCTCATAAGGATCACAAATATAAACCAAGTTTCATGCATCATGCCATTTCAGGCCTTGAGAATGAATCTCACACTACTTTGAAGGCACTTTCTGATCCCTGCTTCTAAGTAGATGTCCAGGACAAGATACCATATAAGTGGCAATCGTTACTACAACTGAACTATTCTTTGAATAACACCCAATCCTGAAAATAACTTCATGCCCAATCTATCTTCCTTCCAGCTCGTAATGAAGACCTTCCTCAAGCAAGTTGGGAACATATTGCCATTTCAGACCTTGAGAAGAAAGCTCACATTCCTTTGAGACAACATTTTCTGATCACAGCCTGCACGTAGACGTCTAGGATCAAGTTTGTATGTGAGTGGCAATCACTAATAGAGCTGTGCTTCTCTCTTCCTTCCATCTCGTAAGGATCACAAACCTAAATCAGCTTTGGAACATAATGCCATTTCAGGCCCTTGAGAAGAAAACTCACACTTCTTTGAGAAAGCACTTTCTGATCCCGGCTTGTAAGTAAAAGTCTAGTAACGAGTTTCTAAATGTGTGGCAATCATTACTACAGCTGAGCTAAACTATGTATCAGAACCATTCCTCAAAATAACTTCCTACCCCACCTCTCTTCCTGCCAGCTCTAAAGGGTTACATTCTTAAGCAAGGTTTTGAATGTAATACCATGTCGGGCCTTGAGAAGGAATCTCACGTTACCTTGAGAAGGAACTTGCTGATCCCAGCTTCTAAGTAGATCCCTAGAAACAAGTTTGTATATGAGTGGACTCATTTCTACAACTGAGCTGAACTATGAATAACACCTATTCCTGAAAATAACTTCGTGCCGGTCTCTCTTCCTTCCAGATCATAAGGCCCACCTTCCTCAGCCACGTTTGGAACATATTGCCATTTCCGGCCTTGAGAAGGAATCTCATATTCCTTTAAGAAGGCACTTTCTGATCACTGCTTCTAAGTATATGTCCAGGAACAAGCTTCTATATAAGTGGCAATCGTTAGTATAACTGAGCTATTCTATGAATAACATCAATTCCTGGAAAAAAACTTCATGCTCAATCTCTCTTACTTCCAGCTCGTAAGTACCACCTTCCTCGCCAAGGTTGGAACATATTGCTTCAGGCCTTCAGAAGGAATATCACATTCCTTTGAGAAGTCACTTTCTGATCCTGGGGTGATGTAGAAGTCTAGGAACAAGTTTGCATATGAGTGGCAATCATTACTACACCTGAGTTAGTCTATGAAGAAAACTCATTCATGTAAATGTCATTGTGCCCAATCTCTCTTCCTTCCATCCAGTAAGGATCACAAACCTAAGCCAGGTTGGGGACATATTGCAGTTTGGGGCCCTGAGAAGGAATGTCACATTCCTTTGTGAAGGACCTTTGTGTTCCCAACCTGTATGTAGATTTCTATGAACAAGTTTGCATCTGAGTGGCAATCATGATGACAGGAGCTAAACTATGTATAACAGCCATTCCTGGAAATAACTTCATGCCCAAACTCTCTTCATTCCGGCCCGTAAGGACCAACTTCGTCAACCAGGTTTGGAACATAGTGCCCTCTCAGGCCTTTAGAAGGAATCTCACATTCTTTTGAGAACACACTCTCTGATACCAGCTTCTAAGTAGACATCTAGGAACAAGTTTGTATAGGTGTGACTGTCATTACTACAGCTGACAAACTTGGTATAACACCCATTCCTGGAAATTACTTTGTGCCTAATTTCTCTTCCTTCCATTTCGTAAGGATCACAAACCTAAACCTGATTTGGACCATAATGCCATTTCAGTCCTTAATAAGGAGTCTTACATTGCTTTCAGAAGAAATGCTCTGACCCTGGCTTTTATGTAGATGTCTAGGAACAAGTTTGTATATGATTGGCAATCATTACTACAGTTGAGGAGAACTTCACATAACACCCATTCCTGGAAGTAACTTTGTGCCAAATCTCTCTTCCTTCCATCTCATAAAGATCACAAACCTAAACCAGATTTCAAAGATACTGTCATATGGCACCTGGACAACAAAACTCACATTCCCTTGAGAAGCCTCTTTCTAATCCTGGCTTCTAAGTAGATGTCTAGGAAAACGTTGCTATATGAGTTTCAATCATTAGTAGAGGTGAGTTTTATTTTGTATAACACCCATTCGCGGAAATAACTTTGTGCCTTATCTCGCTTCCTTCAATCACTTAAGGATCACAACCCAAAACGAGGTTTGGTAAATAATGCCAATTCGGCCATTGAGAACGAATCACACATTTTTTTGAGAAGGCAATTTCTGATCTTGGTTTGTAAGTAAATGTCTAGGAGCAAGTTTGAATATGAGTGGCAATCATTACTACAGCAGAGATGAAATATATATTACCTATTCTTGAAAATAACTTGGTGCCCAATCTCTCTTCCTTCCAGCTCGTAAGCATCACCAACCTAAATGTTTTGGAACATATTGGCATTCTGACCCTGAGAAGGTATCTCACATTCTTATGAGAAGGCACTTTCTAATCCCAGCCTATATGTAGATATGCAGGAACAAGTTTGTAAATGAGTGAGAATCATTATTAAAGTGGAGTTAAACGGTGTATAACACCTAATCCCTGAAACAACTTTGTGCATAATCTCTCTTCCTCCCATGTTGTAAGGATCACTTTGCTCACCCAGGAACATATTTTGGAAAATAATGCCATTTCTGGACCTGAGAATTAATCTCACATTCCTTTGCAAAGGAAATTTCTGATGCAGGCTTCTAATTAGAAGTCCATGAACAAGTTTGTATATGAGTGGCAATCATTCCTACAGCTTAGCAAAAGTATGCGTAACGCCCATTCCTGGAAATAAATTTGTGCCTAACCTCTCTTCTTTCCATCTTGTAATGGTGAAAAACCTGAACCCGGTTTGGAGCATAATGTCATTTTGTGCCCTGAGAACGAATCTCGTACTCCTTTGATAAGGCATTTTCTGAACCACCATGTAAGTAACAGTCTAGGAACAAGTAACTATATGAGTGGTAATCGTTAGTACAACTGAGCTAACCTATGTATAGCACCTGTTTCTGGACATGACTTCATGCCCAATCTCCCTTCCTTCCAGCTGCTACAGATCTCCTTCCAAAAGCAGGCTTGTAAACAGGGCCATGTAGGGCCTTGAGGCAGGATCACTCTCAAGTGCCTTGGAGAACACAATTTCTTTTCCAGGTTTTAATGTAGACGGTATGAAACACCTTGGTATCTGAGAGGGATTCATTACTACAGCTGAATTTAACTATGTATTACAACCATTCCTGATAGTAACTTCATGCCCAATCTGTCTTCCTTACAGCTCCCAAGGATCGCCTTCCCAAAGCAGGTTTTGCACAGGGCCATGTAGGGCCTTGAGAGAGAATCTCATGCACATGCCTTAGAGAAGGAACTTTCTTATCCCGGTTTGTAAGTAGACGGTAAGAAACATCTTTCTATCTGAGTGGCATCACTACTACAGCTGAGTTAAACTATGGATAACGCCAGTTCCTGGAACGAAGTTCAGGCCCAATATCCCTTCCTTCCGGTACATGAGGATCGCCTTCCCAAGGAAAGTATGGAACGAGGACCATGTAGTGCCTTGTGCTTTGAGACAATCTCACTCACAAGCCATAGAGAGCACACTTAATGATAGCGGATTCTAAGTAGATGGTTAGGAACATGTTTGTATCTGAGTGGCAAGAATTGCTACATCTGAGCTAAACTAAGTATAACACCCATTCCTGGAAATGACTTAGTACCCAATCTCCCTTCCTTCCAGCTCCTAAGGATTGCCTTATCAAAGCAGGTTTGGAAACAGGACTGTGTATTTTCTTGTGACAGCATCTCACTCATAAGCCATTGAGAGCGTGTTTTCTCATACTACATTCTAAGTAGATGGCTAGAAGCATGTTTGTATCTGAGTGCCAGGCATTACTACAGCTGAGCTAAACTAAGTATAACTCCCATTCCTGGAAATTACTATGTGCCCGATCTCCCTCCTTCCAGCTCCAAAGGATCACTTTCCCAAAGCAGGTATGGAAACAGGGCCGTGTAGGACCTTGACACAGGATCACTCTCAAATGCCTTAGAGAACGGAATTTCTTATCCTGGGTTGGAAGTAGATGGTTAGAAACATATTTGTTTGTGAGTGGCAATCATTACTACAGCTGAGTTAAACTGTGTATAAGATCCATTCCTGGAAACAACTTGGTGCCCAATCTCCCTTTCTCCCAGCTCCTAAAGATCGCCATCCAAAACCAGGTTGTGCACAGGGCCATGGAGGGCCTTGAGAGAGGATTTCACACACATGTCTTAGGGAAGGCACTTTCTTATCTCAGCTTGTAATTAGATGGAAAGAAACATCTTTCTATCTGAGTGGCAATCACTACTGAAGCTGAGTTAAACTATATATAACACCCATTCCTGGAAAAAACATCTTGCCAGATCTCCCTTCCTTCCAGCGCATAAGGATCGCCTTACCAAAGCAGGTTTACACAGGCCCATGAAGGGCCTTGAGAGACAATCTCACTCACATGATTTAGAGATTTATGTTTAGGGTTAGGGTTAGGGTCAGGCTTAGGTTTAGGGTTAGTTTTCGGGTTCGGGTTCGGGTTACTGTTAGGGTTAGTGTTAGGGTTATGGTTTGGTTCCACTTACAGTTAGGGTCAGGGTGTGGGTTAGAGTTCAGGCTGGTTCATGGTTAGGGTTACATTTAGGATTGTCATTAAGGTTAATCTTGGGATTCTGGTTAGTGTTTGGGTCGGGTTAGGCTTTGGGTGAGGGTTAGAGTTAGGGTTCAGGATTGAATTATGATTAGGCTTATGGTAAGTGTTACTGATTGCTAGGAATTAGGGTTATCGTTGCCTTCCCATTAGGGTTAACGTTCTGGTTATTGTTAGGGTTCAGGTTAGGGTTAAGGTTATGGTTCAGGCTAGGGTTTAGTTTAGGGTTAGTGTTAGGGTTAGGGTTGGGGTTAGGATTAGGGTTAGGGTTCTGGTGAGGTTGGAGTTAGGATTCGTGTACTGTTTTGGTTTAGGTTTAGGGTTAGAGTTAGCCTTCAGGTCAGTGGTTGGGTTAGCTTTAGTTTAAGCTTCGTGTTGTGGTTCAGGTTAGGGTTAGGTTTAGTGGTCTGGTTAGTGTTAGAGTTACAGTTAGTGTTAGTGTTAGGGTTAGGCTCGGGTCGGTCTTCAAGTTAGGGTTAGGCTTAGGGGTCGGTTTACATTACGAGTTAGGGTTAGGGTTCGAGTTAGGTTTAGGGGTATGGTTGGGTTCGTGTTTGGGTTAGCGATAGGGTTCGGGATATGGTTAGGGTTCTGGTTCGTGTTTGATTAGATTTAGCATTAGTGTTCACGTTAGGGCTAGGGTTTGGGTTCGGGTTAGTGTTAGCATTAGGGTTAGGTTTCAGGTTAGGATTAGGGTTAGGGTTAGAGTTAATGTTAATTTTAGGATTAAGGTTAGTATTATGGTTCGATTTCGGGTTAGAGTTAGGGTTAGGATACATGTTACAGTAAGGGCTACGGTTTGGGTTAGCATTAAGTTTAGTTTTAGTGTTAGTATTTGTATTAGGGTTATGGTTATGTTTCAGGTTTGGTTTAGGGTTAGCTTTAGCCTTAGGGTTCATGTTAGGGTTAGGATTACGGTTCGTTTCACTTTAGGGTTAGGAATTGGTTTATGTATAGTGTTATGTTTTGTTATATATTGGGTTATGTTTAGTGTTCGGATTAATGTTACAATTAGGTTTCAGTTTCGGTTTAGGGTTAGCCTTAGCTTTAGGGTTCGGGTTAGGTTAGGGTTAGGGTTGGATTTAGGGTTACGGTTCGGTGTAGTGTTAGGTTTAAGGTTAGGTTAAGGGTTAGGATTGGGTTTAGTGTTAGAGTTAGTGTTCAGGTTAGTGTTAGGGTTAAGGTTCAGCTTCAAGTTCATCTTAGCGCTGGGTTAGTGTCGGGCTAAGAGTCGAGTTAGTGTTAGGGTAACGGTTCAGGTTAGGGTTTCTGATAGTGTTAGTGTTAATATTTGTGTTAGGATAATGGTTAGCTCTAGGGTTAAGGTTGGGTTCTGGTTAGGGTTGCATCTGGGGTTCAGGTTAGGTTTAGGGTTCAAGTTCTTGTTTGGGTTACTGTTAGTGCTACGTTTCGGGTTATGTTGAGTGTTAGGATTAGGGTTACAGTTATTGTTAGTATTACATTTAGGGAGAGGTTAGTGTTCGGATTAGGGTTAGGGTTAGGGTTCGGGTTCTGGATTGTGTTAGGGTTTCAGTTATTGTCGGGTTCGGCTTCGTGTCAGGGTTAGGTTTGGGGTTCGGTTAGTTAACGGTTAGGGTGAGTGTTAGGGTTAGAGTTTGGTTTCAGGTTACTATTAGGGTTGGGGTTAGGATTAGGCTTTGGTTTAGTGCTAGGGTTAGGGTTACGGTTGGTTTGGGTTAAGGTTAGAGTTTGTTAGAGTTAGGGGTAGGACTGGGTTAGGGTTAGGGTTCAGGTTTGGGTTTGGATGAGGGTTAGTGTTAGGGTTTGTGTTAGGGTTAGGCTTCGGGTTAGCACTAGGTTTAGGGTTATGGTTATGGTTGGGTTAGGTTACGGATAGCATTAGGGTTAAAGTTTAGGTTAGGGTTAGGGTTCGTGTTAGGGTTATGGTTTGAGTTAGTGTTCAGGTTGCTGTTAGAGTTCGAGTTAGGGTTAGGCTTAGGGTTAGGGCTAGCTTTACTCTTAGGCTTTGGTTGGGTTAGGGTTAGGGTTAGGGTTTGGGTTGGTGTTTGTGTCATGGTTAGGTTCCAGTTTCTGGTTAGGGTTAGAGATAGTGATAGTATTCAGCTTAGTGTTAGGGCTAGAGTTCGGTTTAGGTTTGGTTTTGGGTTAAGGTTAGAGTTCGGATTAGGTTTATGTTTACCTCTAAGTTTAGTTTTCAGGTGAGGATTAAGGTTAGGGTTAAGGTACAGTTAGGGTTTGTGTTAGGGTTAGGGTACAGGTTAGGTTTAGAGTCAGAGTAAGAGTTAGAGTAAGAGTTAGGGTTAGTTTTATGATTCAACTTCAGGTTAGGGTTTGGATTAGGTTTCGTGTTAGGGTAAGCGTTACAGTTTGGGTTAGTGTTAGGTATAAGGTTAAGTTTAGTTTTAGGGTTAGTGTTTGGATTAGCGTGAGGGTTATGTTTCAGGTTAGGTATTGGTTATGGTAGGGTTAGGGTCGGGTTAGGCTTCAGGTTCGGATTAGGGTTAGGGTACGGGTTAAGTTTATGGTTAGGTTTAGTGTTCCTGTACGAGTTAGTGTTAGGGTTAGGCCTAGGGTTAGTGTTAGAGTTGGGTGCGGGTTCGGGTTAGGGTTAGGGATATGGTTACTCTTAGGGTTAGGTTTATGGTTGTGGTTGGGTTCCGGTTAGGTTTAGGGTTAAGGTTCATGTTAGGGTTAGGGTTAGGTTTAGGGTTAGGATTATTGTTAGGTTTCAAGACAGGGTTAGGGTTAGGGTTACTGTTATGGTTACGCATAGGCTCTGTTTGGGTTACAGTTAGTTTTAAGGTTAGAGTTCAGGTTATGGTTCGGGTTAGTGTTAGTGTTAGGGTTCAGGTTAGGGTCTGGGTTAGGGTTCAGGTTAGAGTTTAGGGTTGGGGTTGTGGTTAAATCTAGGGTTAGGGCTCTGGTCAGTGTTAGGGTTAGGGCCAGCACCAGTTTTCTTTAGGCTTAAAGTTAGTCTTAGGGTTTAGGTTTAGGTTTATGATTAGTGTTAGAGTTAGTGCTTGGGCTAGGGTTGGGGTTAGGCTTCGTTTTGGGGTTCTAGGAAGTTTTAGGCTTAGGGTTGGGGTTCGAATTAGTGATAGGGTTACTGCTATGGTTTGGGTTATGGTTAGGCTAAGGTTTATGGCTAGGTTTAGGGTTGGGTTAGATTAGGGTTAGGGTTAGGGTTCAGGTTAGGGTTAGTGTTAGTTTTCAGGCTAGGGTTAGGGTTAGGGTTAGTTTTAGGGTTACTCTTAAGGTTAGGGTTAGTGCAAGGGTTAGGGTTCGGTTTTGGCTTAGGTTTATGGTTAGGTGTAGGGTTAGAGTTAGTGGTCTGATTGCGGTTCTGGTTCCAGTTCGGGCTCGTGATTCAGGTTAGGGTTAGAGTTAGGGTAGGATTGGCTTCGGGTTAGTGTTAGGGTTAGGGTTTACATTAGGATTAAGGTTAGTGTTAGGGTTAGAGTTCGGGTTCGGGTTTGGGTTACATTTAACAGTAGGATGGGGTCACGCTTTGGGTTAAGGTTATCATTTGGTTCAGCTTAGGGTTTGGGTTAGCATTATTCTTAGGGTTAGTGTGCTGGTTAGATTAGGGTTAGTGTTCGGGTAGAGTTTATTAGGGTTAGAGCTAGTGTTTGCTTTATGTCTATGGTTAGGTTTAGGGTTAAGCCAGGGTTCAGGTTAGAGGTATGTTAGGGTTAGGGTTCGGGTTCTGGTTAGTAACTGTGCTTGGATGCAGTTCAGGGTTAGGTTGAGTTAGGGTGTGGGTTAGATTTAGGTTACCGGTTATGGTTAGGTTTATGGTGCATGTTAGTGTTAGGTTTAGGGTTCCGTTTAGTGTTTGGGTTAGGGTTATCTTTATTGTTAGTGTTCAGGTGGGTTAGGGTTAGTGTTCCTGTTGTGGTTTAAGTTAGGGTTCGGTCTCAGATTACGTTTAGTGTTAGATTCTGGGTTTGGGTTCAGGGTTAGGGCTAGGGTTGGGTTTGCGTTAGGGTTCTGGTTAAGCTTATGGTTTGGGTTAGGTACAGGTTTAGTGTTATAGTTAGTTTCCAGATGAGGGTTAGAGTTAAGGTTAGGCTTAGGGTTCGGGTTCTGGATCTGGTTAGGTTTAGGGTTAGTGTTAGGCTTCTTGTTAGAGTTAGCACTAGGATTCAGGTTAGGTTTAGCATTATGGTCAGGTTTAGGGTTAGACTTATGGTTAGGTTTACAGCTCAGGTTATGGATAGGTTAATGATTCGCGTTAATGTTATGTTTAGGGTTAGGGTTAGTGTTAGGGTTAGGATTGGAATTAAGGTTAGGTTTATTGTTGGTGTCAGGGTTCTGGTTAGGGTTAGGGTTAGGATTCAGCTACATTTTAGGTTAGTGTTCGGATTCAGTTTAAGTTTAATGATATGATCAGGTTAGGGTTAGGATTAGTGTTACTGTTGGGGTTAGAGTTAGCATTAGGGTTCTGTTTAGGGCGAGGCATAGTATTCGTGTTAGTGTTAGTGTTAGTGTTAGGGTTAGGATTCAGTTTCAGTTTACAGTTAGGATTGCATTCGGGTTAGGTATTAGGGATAGGCTTATTGTTCAGATTAGCTTTATGGTTTGGGTTAGGGTTCTGTTTCAGTTTAGAGTTAACATTCAGGTTCTAGTTATGGTTAGGTTTAGGTGTTCGGTACCGTTTAGAATTAGCATGCAGGCATGGTTTAGTGTTACTGTTCTCTTTACGCTAATGGTGGGGGTTCTGGTAAGGGTTAGGGTTATCGTTAGAGTTCGGTTCAGTTTGGAGTTATGGGTAGTTCGGGTCAGTGTTAGGCTTAGGCTATGGTTTGGGCTTTCTTTATTGTTAGGGTTAGGTTTCAGGTTCAGTTTAGATTTAGGGTTTTGTTTCAGTTAGGGTTGTAGTTAGGGTTAGGGTTCAGTTTAGGCTTAGTATTAGCATGCGGGCTAGTGTTAGTGTTAGGTTTAGAGTTAGGGTTAAGGTTTGAGTTATGGATAGGATTTGGGTTCGGGGTTCAGTTAGGGTTAAGGTTAGGGTTAACCCAACCTTGGGCACTTGGAGGACCAGGGCTTCACTACTCCAGAGAAGAGGCTGGGATCTGTCGCCTGAAGGGCACTCCAAGGGTGGCCCCAGATCCTGAGGCCTCCGTCCTGCTTTGGCCAAACTCACTGCCTTGCCATATGCTTGTCTCCGCACTTGTGACTCTACATTGGCTCTCCTCTACCTGGCTGGAGTTGAAAAGTACAGGCGTGGGGTGAGGCCATTAGTTTGGTCATTCCAGGAAGAAATGAGGCCCAAGACGAAGAAGCTGGCTGAGGCAAAGCCTTGACCTCGCACCCCAGTCCGCCTTCGCAGCCAGGGCCAGACCACCACTTCCAAAGAAGGGAAGCATCCAGCGAGCTGAGTGAAAGTGGTCGGATGGGAGGTAGACAACAGGTGAAGTCAAGTCAAGAAGGGTGGTGTTCCTTCTTCACCTACACCTGGCCGGCACAAGAGAGCGCCCCACCTGGTCTGAGCCTCACTGGCAGACAGGGCCTTCACTGCGGACGCCTGAGGCCCAACTGCTGTGCATGCACGCTTGGCCTGAGTGGTTGAACTCAAGCTGCAGTGCTCCGGGAGAGGCCAAAGGATGGCCCACGGGAGAGGTAGGCGAGGTGGGCAGGGTGCGCCTCCCCTCCTCTCCTGAGGGCCCCGAGAGAGGGAGACATAGTGACAGCCAGAGAGATGGAGAGAGAGAGAGATCCCTGACCTCTCTAGATTTCAGGTTAGAGTTATGGTTCCATTTAGCTTTGGGGTATGATCAGGTTATTGTTAAGGTTAGTATTACCATTGGGGTTAGGGTTAGGGTTAGTGTTAGGGTTAGGGTTCTGGGTAGGGTTAGGGTTTGGGCTTGGTACGGGTTTGTTTTACATGCAGGATTTGGTTTAGAATTTAGGGTTACTGTTAGGGTTAGGATTAGGGTCAGTGGTCGGGTTCAGTTTAGTGTTAGAGTTAGTATTAGGTTTCGAGTTAGAGTTAGGGTTAGTGTTAGTGCTAGTTTTCGGGTTAGGGTCAGAGTTATTGTTTGGTTTCGGTATCGGTTTAGGCTCAGGGTTATGGTCGGGTTAGGCTTTAGGTTAGTGTTAGGGTTCTTGTTATGGTTAGGATTCAGGTTAGGGTTCGGGTTAGGTTTAAGTTTAGGGTTAGTATTAGGATTAGGGTTATGATTAGGTTTCGGGTTCGGGAAAGTCTTAGCTTTAGCATTAGGTTTCTTGTTAGGGTTGGGTTTAGAGTTAGGGCTAGGTTTTAATTTAAGGTTAAGGTTGTGTTCATATTATGGTTAGGGTTAGTGTTAGGTTTTAGTTTCGGATTAGGATTAAGGTTAACATTAGGGTTCAATTTAGGGTTAGAGTTAGGGTTAGGGTTATGGTTGGGTTTGGATTAGTGTTTCGGTTAGGGTTAGTGTTAACATTAGGGTTAGAATTATGGTTAGAGTTCGGGTTAGGGTTAGGGTTAGCAATAGGGTTCAGGTTAGGTTAATGTTATTTTTAGTGTTAGGGCTAGTGTTCGAGTTAGGGTTAGGGTTAGGGTTAGGTTTCAGGATCAGGTGAGAGTTAGGGTTAGAGTCGGGCTAGGATTAGGGTTATATTTAGGGTTACGGTTCGGGTTAGGACTGCTGGTAGGGTTAGTGTTAATTTTCCTGCTATGTTTAGAGTTAGGTAAAGTTAGGGTTGTTTTTGGGTTAGAGTTAGGGCTAGGTTTCGGGTTCATGTTCCAGATAGGGTTAGGGTTATGTTTTTTTTTTTTTTTTTGTCATGGTTAAGATTAGGGTTACTGTTAGGGTTATGTGAAGGTTTAGGCTGAGGTTAGGGTTAGGATTAGGTTGGCTTATGGTTAGGGTTAGGGTTCATGTTAGCGTTAGTGTTAGGGTTAGGTTTAGGTTTAGAATTATTTTTCATATTAGGGTCAGGGTTAGTTTTCGTGTTCAGCTTAGGGTTAGGATTAGCGGTAGGGTTCGTGTTAGGGTAATGGTTAGGTTTCAAGTTAGGGTTGCGTTTGGGTTAGGGTTAGGAATCGTTTGAGTGTTAGGGTTAGTGTTAGAGTTAGGGTTAGGGTTGGGCTTATGTTTAGGATTAGGTTTAGGATTCGGGTTAGGGTTAGGTCTAGGGTTAGGGCTAGGGTTAGGGTTCAGCTTAGGGTTAAGTTTAGAGTGCGGCTTAGTGTTAAGGCTAGTGTTCTAGTTAAGTTTAGGTTTACTATCATGGTTAGGGTTCAGGTACGGGTTACAGTTAACGTTAGGTTTCATGTTAGTGCACAGTTTAGCATTAGAATTAGGGTTATGGCTAAGGTTAGGGTTAGGATTGTGTTGGATTAGTGTTAGCATTAGGTTAGGGTTAGGTTTAGGGTTCGGGTTAGGTTTAGATTTAGGGTTCGGGTTAGGGTTACTGCTAGGGTTTGGGTTATGGTTAGGCTTAGAGTTAAGACTAGGTTTAGGGTTACGATTCGGTTGGGTTAGGGTAAGGGTGAGGGTTCTGGTTAGGCTTATGGTTAGGATTAGTGTTAGGTTTCATGATAATGTTAGGGTGAAGGTTACTGTTAGGGTTAGGGCTAGTGCTCAGGTTAGGGGTTAAGGCTAGGGTTTGGTTTAGGTTTAGGGTTAGCTCTAGGGTTAGAGTAAGTGTTCGGGTTAGGGTTAGATTAGGATTAGAGTTCAGCTTAGTGTTAGTGTTGGGTTTGGGTTCAGTTTAGGGTTAGCATCCAGTTAGTGTTCGGGTTAGGGTTAGGGTATGTGTTAGGCTTAGGGTTATAGTGTGGGTTAGTGTTGTGGTTCGGGTTAGTGTTAGGGTTCATGTTTGGGTTAAAGTTAAGGTTCATGTTCAGGTCAGGAATACATTTCTGGTTAGGGTTTGTGTTAGGTATAGAATTGGGTTTTCTGTTAGGCTTAGGGTGCGTGTTAATGTTAATTTTAGGGTTTATGTTAGGGTTAGGGACAGATTTAGTGACATGTTTAGGGTTAGGGCCATTGCTAGTGTTAGTGCTAAGGGTAGGATTAGTTCTAGGGCTTGGTGAAATTTTATGGTTCGTTCTAGAGCCAGGGTTAGGGTCAGGTCTAGGACTGATTTTGGGTTATGGCCAGGGCAAGCAGTAGGCTTGGTGTTACAATTAGGGTTAGGGTTATTGTTGGTTAGGGCTAAGATTAGGGTTAGGGTAAATGTTAGAGTTATGGCCATTGCTAGTGTTAATGCTAAGGTAAGGGTTAGATCTAGGGCTTGGTGAAGGTTTACGTTTCCTTCTAGATCCAGGGTTAGGGTCAGGTCTAGGACTGGTTTAGGGTTAGGTCCAGGGAAAAGAGTAGGCTTGGTGTTACAATTAGGGTTAGGCTTATTGTTGGTTACCGCTAAGGTTAGTGTTAGGGTTAGTGTAAGTGTTAGGGCCATTGCTAGGGGTAATGTTAAGGTTAGGGTTATGTTTATGGCTTGGTCAAGCATTAAGGTGTGGGCTAGGGCTCGCATTAGCATCAAGTCTAGGACAATGTGAGGGTTAATTTAGGGTTAAGATTAGGTTTAGGAGGAGGTTTACCGTTTGGGTCAGGGTTAGTGTTGCTTAGGGCTATGGTAAGGTTACTCTTAAGGCTAGGGCTTGGTTATGATTAGCTAATGCTGGGTTATGATTAGATAGGGCTAGGATTAGTGTTATGGTTATTATTAGTGATAGGGGAGGTGGTTTGATTTTTGGTTAAGTTTAGGTTTAGCAGTAGGTATAGGATTAGAAATAGGGCTAGGTTTTGCATTAGGACTGGTTTAGGGCTACAACAATGGTTAGGGTTAGGGTTACGCTCGGGTTACGTGTAGGGTTATGGTGAAGTTTAGGTGTGGGGGTAGTGATAGGGTTAGTGTTATGGCAACAGTTATCGTTAGGGCTGGGATTAAGGCTAGGTTTCATTATTATATTTAGGGTTTGGTTTCTCTTTAAGTTTATGGCTAGATTTAATTTTAGGGTTAGGATGAACACAACTTTAGCTAGGATGAACCCAAATTTAGCTCTAAGCCTAAGCTTATCCCAAACCCTAACACTAGCCCTAGCACTAACCCTAATCGTATGCCTACCCCTAACACTCAGTGTAACTGTAACCCTAAGCCAACTCTAACCCTATCTTTAACCCTAGTCCCAGCCTTAGCCCTAACAGTAACCTTAACACTAGCATAACACTAACTCTAACCCTCCTCCTAAGCCAAACCAAAGCCCTATGCCTACTATTACCCTTTCCATTGTCCCAACTCCAAGGCACACCCAACACTAACGGCAGACCTAATCCTAATCCTACCCCTAGCCATAACCTCAAACCAGCCCCATCACTGACTCAAACAACCTCCCCAAACACTAATAATAACCATAACACTAATCCTAGCCCTCATATCATCTTATAACTGATGCTAACGCTAGCCCTAGCCCACACCTTAATGCTTGACCAAGCCTTAGACATAACCCTAACCTTAACATTAACCCTAGCAATGACCCTAACCCTTACACTAACCCTAACACTAACCTTAGCCGTAACCAACAATAAGCCCAACCCTAATTGCAACACCAAGCCTACTCTTTGCCCTGGACCTAACCCTAAACCAGTCCTAGACCTCACCCTAACCTTGGCTCTAGAAGGAAGCATAAAACTTCACCAAGCCCTAGATCTAACCCTTACCTTAGCACTGACCCTAGCAATGGCCATAAACCTAACATTTACCCTAACCCTAACCTTAGCCCTAACCAACAATAACCCTAACCCTAATTGTAACACCAAGTCTACTCCTTGCTCTGGACCTAACCCTAAACCAGTCCTAGACCTGACCCTAACCCTGGCTCTAGAGCAAACCGTAAACATTCACCAACCTCTAGAACTAACCCTAGCCTTAGCACTAACATTAGCAATGTCCCTAACCCTAAACATAACACTAAATCTGTCCCTAACCCTAACACAAACCCTAAAACTAACAGTAACCCGCACCCTAAACCCAACCCAAAACCAAACACTAAACCTAACCCAAACCCTAACCAGAACTGTATCTCTGACGCAAACACGAACCATAACTCAAACTCGAACATGAATCCTAACAGTATCACGAGCCACAACACTAACCCACATCATAACCCTAACTCTAACACGTACCCTAAACCTAACCCAAACACTAACCTGAATGCTAACCCTAAACTGAACCCAAACCCAAATATTAACCCTAACCAGAACTCTAATCCTAATCTAACCCTAAGCCGAAACTTACTCTAAACCTAGAACTAAGCCTAAACCTAAACCAAACCCTAGACCTAACTCAACCAACCCCTAACCCGACCACTAGACCTAACCCTAAAATGAACACTATCCCTAAGCCTAACCCTAACCCAAACCAAATCGTAACCATAACCAAAAGCATAACACCTCCCTAATGCTAAATGTAACCTGAAATTGAACCGTACGCATAACCTTAACACTAACCCTAATCCTACCCTAACCCTAAACACTAACACTAACACTAAGCCTAAATAAAACCAGTGCCCGTACCCTAACCCTAACATTAACCATACACATAACCCTAGCCCTAACCCCAACCCAAATCCTTAACGCTAACCTGAAACCTAAACCTAACTGTAACCTGAAATCTAACCCTAACACTAACACTAACCCTCAAACAAACCCTAACCTGAACACAAACATTAGACCTAACTGGAATCCAAACATAAGGTTAACCCTAACCCTAACAGTAACCCTCAGCCTAACACTATCCTGAAACCTAACACTAATACTAACCATAAACCTAACCAGAACCTTAACCCTTACCCTAACCCAACCCAACCCTAAAACTAAACCTAGACTTAACTCTAAGCCTAACCATAACCCAAACCCTAGCAGTAACCCTCAGTCTAACCCGTACCCGAACCCAAAACTTAACCCTAAACCTAACCCTAACCCTAATGCTAACCCTAAGCGAACCCAAACCTAACACTAACCTTAGCCCTAACCCTAATTCTAACCCTAAACTTTACACTAACATGAAACCTAACGTTAACCACAAACTGTACCTGAACACTCACCATGATCCTAAACCTAAACCTAACCAGAACGCTAGCCCTAACACTAAGCCACACTCTAAGCTTAAACCTAAACTGAACCCTAACCCTAGCCCTAACCCAAATCCTAAACCTAATCCTAAGCATAATCACAACCCTAACCCTAACCTTAACACTAACCATAACGCTCAACCGAACCCTAAGCCTAACCCAAACCCAACCCTAACATGAAACCTAGCCATTACCCTAACACGAACCCTACCGCTTATCCGACCCTATCCTGAACCCGAAACCTAACCTTAAACCTAACCCTAATCTGAACACTAATTCTAAACCTAAACCTAAACCTAACACTAACGCTAACATGAACCCTAACACTAATCATAAGCCAACCAATCCTAACCCTAATCCAAACCTTAATGATAACCCTAACCTTAACACTACCCCTAAACCAATCCATAACCCAAACCCTAATCCTAAAATTACCCCAACCTTAAACATAATTTTAATCCAATCTTGAATCCGTAACCATACCCTGACCATAATCCTAACCATAAAATCAACCTTAACACTAACACTAACCCTAATCTTCACTCGAACCCTAACCCTAACCCTAACCTGAAACCAACTCTAACCTGAACCCTAGTCCTAACCCTAACCAGAACCCTACCACTAATCTTAACCTTAATGTGAATCTGAAAGCTAACTCTAACCCTAATCTGAACACTAACTCTAAGACTAAACATAACCCTAACCCTAACAGGAACCCTAACAGTAACCCTAACTCAACCCAACCCTAACCCTAAACCTAGCCCTAAGCATAAACCTAACCCTAACGCAAACCCTAACCCAGACCCCAAAAGTAATCCTAACCCAAAGCCTAATTCGACGCTAACCTTAAACCTAATCTTATCCTGACCCAAAACCTAAACCTAACCCTAATCCGAAGACAAACCTCACAGTAACCCTAATCCTAACCCTAACCCTAGATGAACATGAACTGGAACCGTAACCCTAAACCGAAACTTGCACCTAAACCGAACCAGAACCCAACCCTACCCCTAAAACTAAAACTAACCCTAAGGTGAACACTAACCCTAACCCTAACCCAAACCCGAAACCTAACCCTAACTCAAACGCTAACCTGAACCCTAACAGTAAACCTAACCTGATACTGACACCAAACACTAACCATAACCGTAAACCAAACACTAAACCTAACACTAAACATAACGCTATCCCTAACTCTAACCCGAACCCAACCCTAACCCTCAATCTAACTGTGATCCTAAACCAAACACTAACTCTAACCATAACCCTAACCTGAACCCTAAGCCTAAACCTAACCCTAACCCTAACGTTAACTCCAAAATGAACCCTAACTGTAACCATAATGCTAACTCTAACATGAAATCTAACCTTAACCATAACCCGAACCCGAATCCTAAACCTAACCCTAACTCAAACTCAAACCCAACCTGAACCCAACCCTATCCCTAATCCAAAACTAACTCTAAACCTAACCCTAAACCTAAGCTTAAACCTAACCCAAACCCTAAAAATAACCCTAACCCGAACCCGAACCACAGCCCTAACCTTGTCTCTAAACTCAACCTTAACACTTTCCCTGAAACTAACACAAACCCAAAGCCTAATCCAACCGTAACGCTAACCCCATTGAGACACCAAACCCTGACCCTAACCCTAAGCCAAACACTAACTTCACCCTAAACGTTAACATAACCCTAACAGTAACCCTAATCCTAACCATGATAACAAAGCAAAATATAACCCTAACTCTATCTGGAACATGAACCCGAAACCCAGCCCTAACACTAACACGAAAACAACCCTGACGTTACCTAACCCTAAACATAACACGAACATTAAACCTAACCCTACCAGCAGCCCTAACCCGAAACGTAATCATAACTATAACCCTAATCCTAGCCTGAATCTAACCCTAACTCTAACCAGATCCTGAAACCGAATCCTAACCCTAAACCTAATTCGAATACTAACCCTAACACTAAAACTAAACCTTACCCTAACCTGAACCCTATTGCTAACCATAACCCTAACCAAAACTCTAATCATAATTCTAACCCTAATGCTAACACTAACCCTAACCCAAACCCTAATCCAAACACAACCCTAGCCCTAACTCTAACCCTGAATTGAACCCTAAAGTTAACCCTAACCCTAATCCAAAACTAAAACCTAACCCTAAATCTAACCAAAATCTGAACCCAACTTGAACCCTAAACCTAAACCTAGCCCTAACTCCAACCCTAACCCTAACAAGAAACCTAACACTAGGCTAAGACTTTCCCGAACCCGAAACCTAATCATAACCCTAATCTAAATGCTAACCCTAAACTTAAACCTAACCCGAACCCTAACCTGAAGCCTAAACCGACCATAACCCTAAGCCTAAACCGATACCGAAACCAAACGCTAACCTGAAAATTAACACTAACACTAAACCTAACACTAACCTTAACTCTACTTGAAACATAATAATAACTCTAATACTAAACAGAACCCGACCACTGACCCTAATCCTAACCCTAATTGTAACCCTAAATTCTAAACCAAACCCTACATGTAAAACAAACCTGTACCAAGCCCAAACCCTAACCCTACCCAGAACCCTAATCCTAATGCTAACCCTAACCCCAACTCCAAAGGTAACACTAACCCTAACAATAACCTGATCACACCCCAAAGCTAAAGTGAACCCTAACTCTAACCTGAAATCTAGAGAGGTCAGGGATCTCACTCTCTTTCCATCTCTCTGGCTCTCTCTGTGTCTCTCTTTGTCGAGGACCTGAGGAGGGGGGGAGGCGCACCCTGCCCACCTCACCTAACTCTCCCGTGGGCCATTCCTTGTCTGGCCACTCTGGGAGCCTTGCGGCTTGAGTTCAACCACTCAGGCCAAGGGCGCATGCACAGCCGTCGGGCCTTAGGGGTCCACAGTGAAGGCCCCGCCCACCCGTGAGGCTCAGACCAGGTGGGGCACTCTTTTGCGTCAGCCAGGTGAAGGGGAAGAAGGAACACTGTCATTCTTGACTTGGTTTCAGCTGTTGTCTCCCTCCCATCCGACCACTTTCACTCAGCTCGCTGGATGCTTCCCTTCTTTAGAAGTGGTGCTCTGGCCCTGTTAGCGAAAGGCGGACTGGGGTGCGAGGTCAAGGCTCTGCCTGGGCCAGCTGCTTCATGCCGGGCCTCATTTCTTCCTAGAAAAACAAAACCATGGCCTCACCCCATGCCTCCACTTGTTGATTCCAGCCAGGTGGAGGAGAGGCTCTGTGGAGTCAGAAGAACTGAAACAGGCATATGACAAAGCAGTGAGTGTGGCCCCAGCAGGCCGCAGGCACAGGGAGCCGGGGCCACACTGGGAAAGCCCTTCTGGCAACAGTTAGCAGCCTCTTCTTTGAAGTCGGGAGGGCCTGGCCTTCCTAGTGCCCAGGACATGGCTCTGGGGAGAAATCTACGATGAAGGGCACCAGCGAGGCCCTCTTCCTGAGGTGGCCAGTGCCAAGCCCATGGCAATTGGAAGGATGGCTCGGCTGCCTGCTTTGTCCTAAGTCAGCT
This sequence comes from Diceros bicornis minor, assembly GCF_020826845.1. NCBI lineage: Eukaryota > Metazoa > Chordata > Mammalia > Perissodactyla > Rhinocerotidae > Diceros > Diceros bicornis. The sequence continues at coordinate 19,969,251 of NW_026690866.1, forward strand.
GGCTGGCCGGCTGGCCCATAATTCTCAGCCAAGCCCCTTCCAAGGGGACATGTTCTGGAGGAAAGAGCCCTGGGGCCTGCTGCCAAGTTTTCTGGGGTGTGTGCTAGACAATGTCAGAGGTGGAAGCTGCCTTGCAACCAGTGTGTCAGACCTGGGATCTATCTGCCTCCCCCACCCGGGTCCCTGAACTGTCCAGGCATCCCAAGGGAGGACGATGGACTTGACAGTGGTGAGAGGGTGGGGGCTGGCAGTGAGCCTTTCCTGGGATGTCCCAGGAGATGGCCTCTGGGTATGGGCTGTCCCTGGCCAAGTCTGAGGGAGGGACCCAGCTCAGGGCTCTCAGCAGCAGAGAGAGAACACACTTCCACCCTTTCCTTTAAATTTCTTTTGGCAGGGCAAATCATTAACAGGACAGGTTAGCTGGAGAAAATAACCTCAAGCTTAATAACATGGGTATATGGGAGAAACAAGGAAACTGAGCCTGTCAACACAATGGCAGAGTTCTCCTCTTCAATACTATCTTCAGTTCAAGACAAAGGAGGATGTTGGGGGTGAGGTTTTCAGATTTGAAATGGGAAGAAGACCATTCTCATGGATAGGGACATGGAAAATTTGTCTGAAAGTTTTCCCCTGTTCTGGCATCAGGTCCCGAAGGGACAGCATGGAAATGACAAGAAACCAACCTCTCTGTGGTGGGGCTGGCCCAGGGGTGGACATGGGGGTGGCGGGGGGAAGTGGGATGGTGTGTGAGTTGGCACCGGTGGTGGAGGCAGTGACTCATAGTTCAGAGATCTCTCTCTCTCTCTGTTTCTCTGTGTCTCTCTCTTCCTCCCTCAGGGACCTGAGGAGAGATGTGGACTCAACCTACCCACCTTGCCTACCTCTCTCATGGGCCCATCTTTCTCTGGCCGCTCAGGGACCCCTGCGGGCTTGGGTTCAATGTGTCGGGCCAATGGCGCAGGCACAGCCACCGGGCCTCGGGGGTGCTCATTGAACACTTCACCATCCTGCTGGTCTCTGACCAACTGGGGCGCTCTTTTGCACCTGCCACGTGCAGGTGAAGAAGGAACGCTGCCTTTCTTGACTTGGCTTCAGCTGTTGTCTCCCTCCTATCACGCCACACCCACTCAGCTCGCCAGCCACTTCCCTTCTTTGGAAGTGGTAGTCTGGCCCTGGCTGCCAAGGCGTACTGGGGTGCGATTTCAAGGCTCTGCCTCAGTCAGCTTCTTCGTCCCGGGCTTCATTTCTTCCTGGAATGACCAAACCATGTCATCACCACCACCCCCGCACTTTTCAATTCCAGCCAGGTAGTGGAAAGCATCTGTAGAGTCACAAGTGCAGAGACAGGCATATGGCAATGCAGTGAGTTTGGCCATAGCTTGACAGAGGCATAAGGATCTGGGGCCACCCTTGGTGTGCCCTTCAGGCGACAGGTCCCAGCCTCCTCTCTGGAGTAGTGAAGCCCTGGCCGTCTAAGTGCCCAGGGTTAGGGTTAACCCTAACCTTAACTGTAACCGAACCCCGAACCCAAACCCTATCCATAACTAAAACCCTAACCCTAACTCTAAACCTAACACTAACACTAACCCACATGCTAATACTAAGCCTAAACTGAACCCTAACCCTAAATACAACACTAACTGAAAAAATCCCTGAATCTAAAATGAACCTGAAACCTAACCTTAACCCTAAACAGAACCCAAAACATAGCCTAAATCTAACAGTGACCCGGCCTACCTGTAACCCCAAACTGAACCGACTTCTAGCGATAACCCTAACCTTTACCAGAACCCTCAACCTTAGTGTAAACAGGACAGTAACGCTAACCCGTGCCTGAATGCTAAGTCTAAACGGTACTGAAAACCTCACCCTAACCTAAACGAGAGCCTGAAAGCCAACTCTAAACTGAAACGGAAACCTAACCCAAACCATAACGCTAACATGAACACTAAGCATGTCCCTAATACCTAACCCAAATGCAATCCTAACTGTAAACTGAAACTGAATCCTAACCCTAACACTAACACTAACACGAATACTATGCCTTGCCCTAAACAGAACCCTAATGCTAACTCTAACCCCAACAGTAACACTAACCTTAACCCTAACCTGATCATAACCTTAACCCTAAACTGAATCTGAACACTAACCTAACATGTAGCTGAATCCTAACCCTAACCGTAACCAGAAACCTAACACCAACAATACACCTAAACTTAATCCCAACCCTAACCCTAACCCTAACACTAACCATAACATTAATACGAATCATTAACTTATCCATAACAGGAGGCATAAATTTAACCATAACCTTAACCCTAAACCTAATCATAACGCTAAACCTAACCTGAACCCTAGTGCTAATGCTAACAAAAAGCCTAACCCTAACTGGATCCCGAACCCGAACTCTAACCCTAACCCAAATGTGAACACTACCTATAACACTAAACCTAAACCTAAGCAAAACCATAAGCCTAACCAGAACCCTAACGTGAACCCAACCCTAGCCCTAAACTGAAACCAAACCCTGAATCTAACACTAAACGTAACCTGAAACCGAACCCTAACCTTAACACTCACCCTATCCCTAAACCTAAACTGAACCATAACCCTAATTCTAACCATTAATCTAACGCAACCCTAACCCTAACATGAAAGCTAACCCTAATCCTAACAGTATACTTAACATGAAACTAACCCTAACCCCAAACCTAACCCTAAAACTCTACCTACCAATAACCCTAACAAGAATGCTAACCCTAACCCACCTGAACCCTAACACTAAAGCTAACCCTAACTCAAACCCTAACCCGAACCCTAACCCTAACACTAACCTGCACCATAACCCTAACCCTAACCGGTACCCTAAATCTAAACCAAACCCTAACCCAAAACCTAACCCTAAACCAAATTTGAACCCAATTACTAACGCGAATCCGAACCCTAACCCTAACATAACTCTAAACTGAACCCTTAGCCTAACCCTAAAACTAAGCCTAAACGTAAAGCAAACACTAGCTCTAACCCAACTAAACCCTAACCCGAACACTAACGCAAAACCTAACCAGAATTCTAACCCTAAGCATAAACCTAACTCAAACCCTAGCCTGAACCAAATGGTAACTCTAATCCAAAACATGACGCCATCCTACCATTAAATGTAACCCAAACCGGAACCCGAACTCTAACCCTAACACTAATCCTAATCCTAATACGAACCCTAACCCTAACCCGAAGCCTAATCCTACCCTAACTCTAAGCCTAACCCAAATCCCGAACCTGAACTGGAACCAGAACCCCAATCAGACCACTAACTCTAACCTTATACCTAACCATAATCTTAAGCCAAAACCGAACCCTAACCCTTGCACTAACCCTAAACTTAAGAGTAACCCTAAACCTAACCCTAACCCTAACCCTAGCCTGAAAACTAACACTAAATCTAACCCAAACCATAACCCTAACCCTAACCCTAATCTAACCCAACCCTAAACCTAGCCATAAACCTTAGCCTAACCATAACCCAAACCATAGCAGTAACCCTATCACTAATCCGAACGGCAACCCTAACCCTAAAACTTCCTAGATCCCCAAAACGAAGCCTAACCCCAACCCTAGCCCAACAATAACCATAACACTAATAATAAACCTAACGCTAAACCCTAAGATTAACTTTAAGCCTAAAGAAAACCGGTGCTGGCCCTGACCCTAACACTGACCAGACCCCTAACCCTAGCTTTACAACAACCCAAACTCTAAACCCTAACCTGAACCCTAACCCAGACCCTAACCTGAACCCTAACACTAACACTAACCCGAACCCTAACCTGACCCCTACCCTTAAACCTAACTGTAACCCAAACAGAGCCTAAGCGTAACCCTAACAGTAACCTTCACCATAACCCTGTCCTGAAACCTAACACTAATCCTAACCCTAACCCGAACCCAAACACTAAACCTAACCGGAACCCAACCACAACCATAAACCTAACCCTAACAGTAACCATATCCATAACCCTAACCCGAACCCGCACCCAACTCTAACACTAACCTTAGGCCTAACCCTAACACTAACTCGTACTGGAACACTAACCCTAGCCCTAAACTTAACCTGTACCCTAACCCAAATCCTAACATGGAGCCTATCCCGAGCCTAACCCTAACCATAAACAATCCCTAACCTGAAATGGAAGCCTCACACTAACCCTAAAACTAAACTTAACCTTATACCTAACCCTAACCCAAACTGTAACACTTACCCTAACACAAAACCTAATCCAAACCCTAACCTGAAGTTGAATCATAAAACCAACCCTAACTCTTACTCTAACTCTTACTCTGACTCTAAAACAAACCTGTACCCTAACCCTAACACTAACCCTAACTGTAACCCTAACCCTAACATTAATCCTCACCCAAAACCTAAACTTAAAGCTAAACATAAACCTAATCCGAACCCTAACCTTAACCCAAAACCAAACCTAAACCGAACTCTAGCCCTAACACTAACCTGAACAATATCGCTATCCCTAACCCTAACCAAACTAACTATGACACAAACACTAACCCAAACTCTAACCCTAACCCTAACCCAACCAAAGCCTAAGAGTAAACCTAGCCCTAACTCTAAGCCTAACCATAAATCGAACTCTAACAGCAACCCTAACACTAACCTAAACCATAACCCTAAACGAACCCTAACCCTAACCTAAACTTGAACCCTAATGCTATCTGTAACCCAACCCAACCCTAACCATAACCCTAGCGCTAACCCGAAGCCTAACCCTAACCCATTCCTACCCCTAACCCTAACAATCTCTAACCCTAACCCAAACCAACCCTAACCTTAACCCTAGCACTAAACCGAAGCCTAATCCTAACCCCAACCCCAACCCTAATAGTAACCCGAAACCAAAGTCTAACCCTAACCCTCACCCTAACCGTTAACTAAACTGAACTCAAAACCTAACCCTGACACGAAGCCGAACCCGACAATAAGCAAAACCCTAACACAATCCAGAACCCGAACCCTAACCCTAACCCTAATCCGAACACTAACCTCTCCCTAAATGTAACACTAACACTAACTCTAACCCTAATCCTAACCTGAAACGTAACACTAACACTAACCCGAACAAGAAGTTGAAACCTAAACCTAACCTGAACCCCATATCTAACCCTAACATGAACTCAACACTAACCCTATAGCTAACCATTATCCTAACACGAATATTAACCCTAACGTTATCAGAAACCCTAACCTGAACCGTAACCCTAACCTTAACCCGACTCCTAGCTCGCCACTAACCTTAACCCTAACATGATCTTGAAGCTGAAACCTAAGCCTAACCCTAACCTGAACACTAACTCTAACACTAAACCCAATCCTAACCCTAACCCCAACCCTTAACCTAACCTTAAACCTAACACGACACCGAATCATAACCCTAAATCCAGCCCTAATTCTAACCCTAACCCTAACCCGAATCCAACCCTAACCCTAACCCTAGCACTAACCCGAACCCTAAAGCTAAGGCTAACCCTAAACCGAAACTGAAACCTAATCGTAACATTAATCCGAACACTAAACATAACCCTATACATAACCCAACTCCAACCCTAAACTGAAGGCAACCGTAATCCTAACCCTAACGTGAACCCTAACGCTAAAGCTAACCCTAAACCAAACCTGAAACATAACCATAACCCTAATCCAAATACTAATACTAAAACTAAACTTAATGCTAACCCAAACTATAGCCCTTACCGTAACATGAATCCTAACCATAACTCTAATCCGAAATCGAACCATAATTCTAAACCTAAGCCTAAACTTAACATTAACCCTAAGCCTAACCCTAATCCTAACCCTAATGCTAACACTAACCAGAACCCGAACCCTAGCCCTAACGTGAACACTAATGCTAAATCTAATCCGAACCCGAACCTGACCTCTAACCATAACCCGAACCCTAACCCTAACCCAAACACGAACCCAACCATAGCCCTAAACCTAACCCTAATCCTAACACGAACCCTAACCCTAACTCGTACCCTAAACGGATCCCTAACACTAACCTTAACCTGAAGACGGACCCGATCCTAACCCTAACCCTAACCCTAACACTAACCCTAACACTAACTCTAACTCTAACACTAAACGGACCACTAAACCTAACCCTAACCCTAAGCTTAACCCTAGCACGAACCTTAACCTAAAGCTAACCCGACCACTGACCTGAGGGCTAACTCTATTCCTAAACCCAAACCAAAAGAGTACACGAACCCTAACTCCAACCCTAACCAGAACCCTAACCCTAACCCTAAGCCCAACATTAACCCTAACACTAACGCTAAACTAAACCCTAACCGGAACCATAACCCTAACCCTAACAATAACCCGAACGTTAACCCTAATGGGAAGGCAACGATAGCCCTAATTACAAGCAAACAGTAACGCTTACCCTAAGCCTAACCATAACTCAATCCCGAACCCTAAATCTAACCCTCACCCAAAGCCTAACCCGACCCTAACACTAACCAGAATCCTAAGCCCAACCTTAACCCCAATCCTAAATGTAACCCTAGCCATAGACCAGCCTGAAATTTAACCTGCACCCTGACCCTAACACTAAGCGGAACCCAACCATAACCCTAACACTAACCCTAACCCTAACCAGAACCCGAACCTGAAAGCTAACCCTAAACCTAAGCCTGAGCCTAACCCAGTCCCTAGCCCTAAACCCAACCGTAACCCTAAACTTAAACCAAACCAGTAAACAAACCCTAACCTGAACCCTAAGCCTAACCTTAACCCGAACCCGAACCCTAATCCTGACCCTAAACCTAACCCAAACTCTAACACGAACTTTAACCCGAAAGCTAGTAATGATTCACAGTTGGATACAAAGATGTTTCTTTCTGTCAACTTACAAACCGAGAGAAGAAAGTGTGTTGTCTAAGGAATTTGAGAGTATTCCTGTCCTTAGGAACTCCACGGCCCTGTTTCCAAACCTCCTTTTGGATGGTGATCATTAGCAGTTGGAAAGAAGGGAGATGGGGCATGAAGGTACTTCCAGGAATGGATGTTATCCATAGTTTAACTCAGCTGTAGTAGTGATTGCCCCTCAGATACCAAGATGTTTCTTACCATCTTCTCACAAAGCCAGGATAAGAAAGTGCCTTCTCTAAGGAATTTGACTGAGATTCTGTCTCAAGGCCCTACATGGTGCTGTGCACAACTTTCTTTGGGAAGGCCATCCTTAGGAGCTGGAAGGAAAGGAGATTGGGCATGAAGTTACTTCCAGGAATGGCTGGTATGCATCGTTTCACTCAGCTCTAGTAGTGATTGCCACAAAGATAGAAAGATGTTTCATAACATCTACTTACTGTCCAGGATAAGAAAGTGCCTGGTCTAAGGCAAGTGAGTGAGATTCTCTCTGAAGGCCCTATGTGGACCTGTGCAAAATCTTTTTGGGAAGGCAATCTTTAGGAGAGGGAAGGAAAAGAGATGGGACACGAAGTTACTTCCAGGAATGGGTGCTATACATAGTTTATCCGAGTTGTAGTAGTGATTGCCACTCAGATACAAAGATGTCTCTTACCATCTAAATACAAACCAGGATAAGAAAGTGCTTTCTCTAAATCATGTGGATGAGATTGTCTCTCAAGGCCCTTCATGGGCCTGTGTAAACCTGCTTTGGCAAGGCGATCCTTTTGCACTCGAAGGAAGGGAGATCTGGCAAGAAGTTTTTTCCAGGAATGGGTGTTATACATAGTTTAACTCAGCATCAGCAGTGATTGCCACTCAGATAGGAAGATGTTCCTTTCTATCTACTTACAAGCCGAGATAAGAAAGTGCCTTCCTTAAGATATGTGTGTGAAATCCTCTCTCAAGGCCCTCCATGGCCCTGTGCACAACCTGGTTTTGGATGGCGATCATTAGGAGCTGGGAGAAAGGGAGATTGGGCACCAAGTTGTTTCCAGGAATGGGTCTTATACATAGTTTAACTCAGCTGTAGTAATGATTGCCACTCACAAAGATGTTTCTAGACATCTACTTCCAACCCAGGAAAAGAAATTCCGTTCTCTAAGGCATTTGAGAGTGATCCTGTGTCAAGGCCCTACATGGCCCTGTTTCCATACCTGCTTTGGGAAAGTGATCCTTTGGAGCTGGAAGGAGGGAGATCGGGCACATAGTAATTTCCAGGAATGGGAGTTATACTTAGTTTAGCTCAGCTGTAGTAATGCCTGCCACTCAGATAAAAACATGCTTCTAGTCATCTACTTAGAATGTAGTATGAGAAAACGCTCTCAATGGCTTATGAGTGAGATGCTGTCACAAGACAATACACAGTTCTGTTTCCAAACCTGCTTTGAGAAGGAAATCCTTAGGAGTTGGAAGGAAAGGAGAGTGGGCACTAAGTCATTTCCAGGAACGGGTGTTATACTTAATTTAGCTCAACTGTAGCAATTCTTGCCACTCAGATACAAACATGTTCCTAACCATCTACTTAGAATCCGCTATCATTAAGTGTGCTCTCTATGGCTTGTGAGTGAGATTGCCTCAAGGCACTACATGGTCCTCGTTCCATACCTTCCTTGGGAAGGCAATCCTCATGTACCGGAAGGAAGGGATATTGGGCCTGAACTTCGTTCCAGGAACTGGCGTTATCCATAGTTTAACTCAGCTGTAGTAGTGATGCCACTCAGATAGAAAGATGTCTCTTACCATCTACTTACAAACCGGGATAAGAAAGTTCCTTCTCTAAGGCATGTGCATGAGATTCTCTCTCAAGGCCCTACATGGCCCTGTGCAAAACCTGCATTGGGAAGACGATCCTTGGGAGCTGGAAGGAAGACAGATTGGGCATGAAGTTACTATCAGGAATGGTTGTAATACATAGTTCAATTCAGCTGTAGTAATGAATGCCTCTCAGATACCAAGGTGTTTCATACCGTCTACATTCAAACACGGAAAAGAAATTGTGTTCTCCAAGGCATTTGAGAGTGATCCTGCCTCAAGGCCCTACATGGCCCTGTTTACAAGCCTGCTTTTGGAAGGAGATCAGTAGCAGCTGAAAGGAAGGGAGATTGGGCATGAAGTCATGTCCAGAAACAGGTGCTATACGTAGGTTAGCTCAGTTGTACTAATGATTACCACTCATATAGTTACTTGTTTCTAGACTGTTACTTACAAGGTGGTTCAGAAAGTGCCTTATCAAAGGAGTATGAGATTCGTTCTCAGGGCACGAAGTGGCAATCTGCTCCAAACCGGGCTCAGGTTTTTCACCATTACAAGATGGAAAGAAGAGAGGTTAGGCACAAATTTATTTCCAGGAATGGGCGTTACACATACTTTTGCTAAGGTGTAGGAAGATTGCCACTCATATACAAACTTGCTCATGGACTTCTACTTAGAAGCCTGCATCAGAAATTTCCTTCTCAAAGGAATGTAAGATGAATTCTCAGGTCCAGAAATGGCATTATTTTCCAAATTATGTTCCTGGGTGAGCAAAGTGATCCTTACAACATGGGAGGAAGAGACATTATGCACAAAGTTGTTTCAGGGATTAGGTGTTATACACCTTTTAAATTTGCTTTAAAAATGATTGTTACTCATTTACAAACTTGTTCCTGCATATCTACATATAGGCTGGGATTAGAAAGTTCCTTCTCATAGGAATGTGAGATACCTTCTCAGGGTCCCAATGCCAATATGTTCCAAAATATTTAGGTTGGTGATGCTTATGAGCCAGAAGGAAGAGAGATTGGGCACCAAGTTATTTTCAAGAATAGGCGACATATATTTCATCTCTGCTGTAGTAATGATTGCCACTCATATTCAAACTTGCTCCTAGACATTTACTTACAAGCCAGGATCAGAAATTGCCTTCTCAAAGAAATGTGAGATGCGTTCTCAATGGCCGAATTGGCATTATTTACCAAACTTCGTTTTGGGTTGTGATACTTACGTGATTGAAGGAAGCGAGATAAGGCACAAAGTTATTTCTGGGAATGGGTGTTATACAAAATAAAGGTCACCTCTACTAATGCTTGAAACTCATATAGCAACGTTTTCCTAGACATCTACTTAGAGCCTTCTCAAGGGAATGTGAGTTTTGTCGTCCAGGTGCAAAATGACAGTATGTTCGAAATCTGGTTTAGGTTTGTGATCTTTATGAGATGGAAGGAAGAGAGATTAGGCACAAAGTTACTTCCAGAAATGGGTGTTATGTGAAGTTCACCTCAACTGTAGTAATGATTGCCAATCATATACAAACTTGTTCCTAGACATCTACGTAAAAGCCAGGATCAGAACATTCCTTCTGAAAGCAATGTGAGACTCCTTCTTAAAGACTGAAATGGCATTATGGTCCAAATCAGGTTTAGGTTTGTGATCCTTAAGAAACGGATAGAAGAGAGACTAGGCACAAAGTAATTTCTAGGAATGGGTGTTATACCAAGTTTGTCAGCTGTAGTAATGATACTCACGCTTATACAAACTTGTTCCTAGATATCTACTTAGAAGCTGGTATCAGAGAGTGTGTTCCCAAAAGAATGTGAGATTCCTTCTAAAGGCCTGAGAGGGCACTATATTCCAAACCTGGTTGACGAAGGTGGTCCTTACGAGCCGGAATGAAGAGAGTTTGGGCATGAAGTTATTTCCAGGAATGCCTGTTAGTCACAGTTTAGCTCAGCTGTAGTAATGATTGCCAAACAGAACTTGTTCCTACACTTCTACTTAGAAGGCGGGATAAGAAGGTTCCTTCTGAAAGGAATGTGAGGTTCCTTCTCTTTTTTCTTTGTGAGGAAGATCAGCCCTGAGCTAACGTCCATGCCAATCCTCCTCTATTTGCTGAGGAAGACTGGCCCAGACCTAATACCCGTCCCAATCTTCCTCCGCTTTACGTGGGATGCCACCACAACATGGCCTGACTAACTGTGTGTCGGTGTCTGTCCGGTATCTGAACGCGGGCCACCAGCAACAGAGGGTGCACACTTAACCACTATGCCATGGGACTGGACCCTATGAGGTTCCTTCTCAAGGCCCAAAATACCATGATGTTCCAACAATGGTTGAGCAAGCTGATCCTGATGAGATAAAGGAAGAGAGATTAGGCACAAAGTGATATGCAGGACTGGCTGTTACACATACTTTAGCTCCTGTCGTCATGATTGCCACTCATATGCAAACTTGTTCACAGAACAAGTTCCCTACATACAGGTCGGGAACACAAAGGGCCTTCACAAAGGAATGTGACTTTCCTTCTCAGGGCCCAAAATCACAATATGTCCCAAACTTGGTTTAGGTTTGTGATCCTTACTGGATGGAAGGAAGAGAGATTGGGCACAATGACATTTTCATGAATGAGTTTTCTACATAGATTAACTCAGGTGTAGTAATGATTGCCACTCATATACAAACTTGATCCTAGACATCTACATAACCCCAGGATCAGAAAGTGACTTCTCAAAGGAATGTGATATTCCTTCTGAAGGTCTGAAACAGCAATATGTTCCAAACTTCGTCGAGGAAGGTGATACTTACGAGCTGGAAGTAAGAGAGATTGAGCATGAAGTTTTTTTCCAGGAATTGATGTTATTCATAGAATAGCTCATTTGTACTAACGATTGCCACTTATATAGAATCTTGTTCCTGGACATATACTTAGAAGCAGTGATCAGAAAGTGCCTTCTTAAAGGAATATGAGATTCCTTCTCAAGGCCGGAAATGGCAATATGTTCCAAACGTGGTTGAGGAAAGTGGGCCTTATGATCTGGAAGGAAGAGAGACCGGCACGAAGTTATTTTCAGGAATAGGTGTTATTCATAGTTCAGCTCAGTTGTAGTAATGATTCCACTCATATACAAACTTGTTTCTAGGGATCTACTTAGAAGCTGGGATCAGAAAGTTCCTTCTCAAGGTAAAGTGAGAATCCTTCTCAAGGCCCGAAATGGTATTACATTCAAAACCTTGCTTAGGAATGTAACTCTTTAGACCTGGAAGGAAGAGAGATAGGGTAGGAAGTTATTTTGAGGAATGGTTCTGATACATAGTTTAGCTCAGCTGTAGTAATGATTGCCACACATTTAGAAATTTGTTACTAGACATTTACTTACAAGCCGGGATCAGAAAGTGCTTTCTCAAAGGAGTGTGAGTTTTTTTCTCAAGGGCCTGAAAGGGCATTATGTTCCAAAGCTGATTTAGGTTTGTGATCCTTACGAGATGGAAGGAAGAGAGAAGCACAGCTCTATTAGTGATTGCCACTCACACACAAACTTGATCCTAGACGTCTACGTGCAGGCTGTGATCAGAAAATGCTGTCTCAAAGGAATGTGAGATTTCTTCTCAAGGTCTGAAATGGCAATATGTTCCCAACTTGCTTGAGGAAGGTCTTCATTACGAGCTGGAAGGAAGATAGATTGGGCATGAAGTTATTTTCAGGATTGGGTGTTATTCAAAGAATAGTTCAGTTGTAGTAACGATTGCCACTTATATGGAATCTTGTCCTGGACATCTACTTAGAAGCAGGGATCAGAAAGTGCCTTCAAAGTAGTGTGAGATTCATTCTCAAGGCCTGAAATGGCATGGCATGATGCATGAAACTTGGTTTATATTTGTGATCCTTATGAAATTGAAGAAGGAGAGATGAGGCAAAAAGTATTACCTGGAATGGTTGTTATAGACAGTTGAGCTCAGATCTAGTAATGATTAACACTCATATACACACTTATTCCTAGACTTCAACATTCTGGACAGGATCAGAATGTGCCTTTTCAAAGGAATATGAAATTCCATCTCAAGGAGTGACATGGCAATATGTTCCAAACCTTGTTTAGCTTTGTGATCCTTACGAGCTGGAAGGAAGAGAGATGAGGCACAAAGTTATTTTCAGGAATGGGTATCATAAACAGCTTAGCTCAGCTGTAGTAACGCTTGCCACTCATATGCAAACTTGTTCCTAGACATTTACTTCCAATCTGGGATTAGAAATTGCCTTCTCAAAGGAATGCGAGAATCCTTCTCAGGGCACAACAAGGCAAAATGTTCCCAAACTGGTTTAGTTTAGTGATGCTTAGTGCTAGAAGGAAGAGAGTTTTTACATGAAGTTATTTCGTGGAATGGTTATTATAAATAATTTTACTCAGTTGTAGTACTGATTGATGCTCCAATATAAACTTGTTCCTAGACATCTACTTACAAGAAGTTATCAGTAAGTGTCTTCACAGAGGAATGTGAGATTTGCTCTCAACCAACAAAATAGCATTATGTTCTAACCTGGTTTAGGAAGGTGATTCTCACTAGCTGAAAGGAAGAGCGAGTGAGCACAAAGATACTTCCAGGGATTGGTATTTTATACAGATGAGCTCAGATGTAGTGATGATTGCCACTCATATACAAAGTCGTTTCTAGACATTTGCTAACAAGCCTGGGTCAGAAAGTGCCCTCTCAAAGGAATATGAGATTCAATCTCAAGGCCTGAAACTGCATTCTGTTATATACCTGTTTTAGGTTTCTGATCTTTACGAGATGGAAGGAAGAGATAGTGGGCATGAAGTTATTTCCAACAATGGGTCTTATACATAGTTCAGCTAAGTTCCAGTAATCATTGAAATTCAGTTACTACCTTGTTTCTAGAGCTCTTCTTAGAACGTGGGATCAGAAATCGCCTTCTCAAAGGAATGTGATATTCCTTCTCAAGGCTTGAAATGGCAATATGTCTCCAACCTGGTTAAGGAAGGTGGATCTCATTTGCTGGAAGGAAGAGAGACAGGGCACGAAGTTATTTCCTTACTTGTTACTGGCAAAAGTGCCTGAGCAGTGGTATTTTGTCTTTCCATTGAGAAGGCAGCCTCAGTGCAGGCAACGAAACAAAAGGAAGAAAAGGCACTTTCCATTATGACCCTCAAAATCTAAATGGAAATGTTTTTCTCCACAGAGTATATTCATTAGATGGATACAATAGATATTCTCTCCTAGCTGCAGTTTAAAGTTTAAAAGCTCTCAGTGGTAGATGCTCCTTAAATGTACTTGCAAGCAGAGTTAAGCAAGAACTTGCTGGCATTACATGGGAGAGAATTCTCTTTTTTTGTGTGAGGAAGATCAGCCAGAGGTAACATCCGATGCTGATCCTCCTCTTTTTTACTGAGGAAGATTAGCCCTGAGATAACATCTGTGCCCATCTTCTTCTACTTTATATGGGACGCCACCACAGCATCTCCTGGCAAGCTGTGCATTGGTGTATGCCCAGGGTTGGGAAATTGAAAACCCCAGGCCACCAAATTGGAGCGTGCACACGAAACTGTTTGTGCCACAAGGCAGGCCCCAGGGAGAAAATTCTTAAGTAAAAGTCATTAACAGCAATGTTGGGAGAAGCAATTTTCAGGATAGTCTTCTACAGATACAAGCAAGAATTTTGCTCCAGACTGACCTTTCCTTTTACAGATGCTATAGATACTATCTCCCAAGTGTACTGAAATTTTAAAACCTCTCATATGAAGATGTTACTTACATTTATTGGGTACCTGTGTTAAACAAAAATGTTCGTCATGATATGCTAGTGAGACCCTGAATGTAGTTTGAACTGCAGTGTATTCAAATTCTCAAGATGATCCTAAACAGCTACAGGAGGAGTTTCTCTGAAGAGTCAACTGTCATCGAATGGATGGTAAGGATAATCTGCACCACCTGTAGTGATAGCTCTCCTAGTAAGATGATCCTGAAAACTACTGGCAAACTTGGTTGCTTAGTGGTGGTTTGTCATTCCATTAGGAAGAGAGCCTCAGTGCAGGCAAGGAACAGCAAAGAGGAAAAGGTACTGAACCACATCATCCAAAAATCTACAAGGAAGAATTTTTCTGCACAGCGTACGTTCATGTACTGGATGTTATGGATATTGTGTCCCAGCTGTGGTGGAAAGTTTAAAAGATCTCAGAGGCAGCTCCTGCGGAAAGCTACTTGCAATCTGAGTTCAGCAAAGTCTTTCTTTCATTAAATGGGGAAAGAATTTCTAAGGGAATATTGTTAACTGCAAGGATGCAAAGGAATTTTCAGGATAGTCCTATACTGATATTAGCAAGAAATTTTCTCTACAATGATCTTTCATTTTATAGATGTTATAGATACTCCCATCTGTACTGAAATTTTAAAACCTCTCATATGAAGGTATTCCTAACAGATAGTTGCAACCTGTGTTAAACAATAGTGTTGATAATGATATGCTAGTGAGACCCTGAAGGTAGACTGAACTACAATGTTTTTAATGTCACTCATGAATATGATTCTAAACAGCGACAAGTAAAGATATTCTTCACACGGTACTTTCGTTGAATGGATGGGATAGAGTTTCTTCCCCGGTTGTGGTGACAATTTTAACATCTCATAGGAATGTGCTCCTAGCAGCAACTGGCAAAATAGGTTTACAGTGGTGTTTTGTCTTTATGTTGTGGAGGAGGCCTGAGTGCAGGCAGTGAACTGCAGAGATGAAAAGGCAATTTGCAAGATGATCTTAAAAAGCTAAAATGAAGTATGTTCCTCCACAGAGTACTTACATGGAATGTATGGTATAGATATTCTGTCCCAGCTGCAGTGGAAAGTTTAAAAGCTCACAGAGGCAGATCTGCTGAAAGCCACTTGCCATCTGAGTTCAGCAAGATCTTTCTTCCCTTACCTGGGAGTGAATTCCTAAGTGAAGGTCGTTAACCGCAATCGTGGAAAAGGCAATTTTCAGGATACTCCTATACAGATACAACCAAGAGATTTTCTCCACACTGAACTCTCATTTCATGGATGTTATAGATACTCTCTCCAGCTGTACTGAAAATTTAAAACTTCTCATATGAAGATGTTACTAACAGACTTTGGCAACCTTTGTTAAGCAATAGTGTTCAACATGATATGCTAATGATACCCTAAATGCAGACTGAACTGCAGTGCCTTTAAAGTCATTCATGAACATAATCCTAAGCAGGTACAAGAAGAGGTCTTCTTTACGGTATACTTTCATTGAATGGATTTGGTAAAGCTTCTTTCCGAGGTGTGTTGAAATGTTGAAACTCTCAAAGGAAGGTGTTCCTAACAGCTAATGGCAGAGTAGGTTTAGCAATAGTGTTTTCTCTTTAAATCAGGGAGGAAACGTGAGTGCAGGCAATGAAATGCAAAGATGAAAATGCAATTGACAATATGATCTGAAGAAGCTAAAAGCAAGTGTTTTTCTCCACATGGTACTTACATGGAATGGATATTATAGATAAGTTCTCCCAGCTGCAGTGAAAATTTTAAAAGCTCTCAGAAGACCATTCTTAAAGGACACTGCAAGCTGAGTTCAACAAACGCTTTCTTGCTTTACTTTGGAGAGAGAGCTAAGTGAAGGCCATTAAATGCAAGGAGGGAAAAGGCAATGTGCATGATGAACGTACACAGTTACACGAACGTGATTTTCACCAAACTTGTCTTTCATATTATGGATGTTATAGATACTCTCTCCTAGCACTACTGAAATTTAAAACCCCTAAGATGAAGATGTTGCTTTCAGATATTGGCCACTTGTCTTAAGCAATATAATTCACCCTGTTAGTGGGAACCTGACTAGAGTTTGAACTGCATTCTATTAAAAGTCTCTTCTCAAGATGACCCTTAACAGCCACAAGCTGGAGTTTCTGTGAAGCGTCAACTTTCTTTGAGTTGATCATAACAATAATCTGCACCACCTGTAGTGATCATTCAAAAGCTCTCCTAAGAAGATGTTCTGATGACTACTGGCAAAGGTCATTGAGCAGGAGTGTTTTGTGTTTACATTGGGAAGGGAAGCTCAGTGCAGGCAATGAACGACAAAGAGGAAAAGGCACTTTACCATATGATCCTAAAAAGCTAAAAGGAAGATTTTTTCTCCACAGGTTACATTGCTGAAATGGATGTTATTGATATTCGCTCCCTGCTGCAGTGAAAAGTTGAAAAGCTCTCAGAGGGAAAGCCTCCTTAAAGATACTTCCAAGCTGAGTTCAGCAAACATTTTTTTACCTGACTTGGGAGAAAGAGCACGGATGAAGGTTATTTACTGCAACGTTGGAAAAGGCAATTTTCAGAATAGTCCTATACAGATACACGCAAAAGATTTTCTCCACAACTGAATTTCAATCGATGGATGTTATAGAGACCCCTTGCCAGCTGTATTGACATTTGAAAACCACTCATATGAAGATGTTACTTACAGATATTGGCCAAGTGTGATAAGAAATAGTGTTCATCATGATACGTTACCGAGAACCTGAAGGCAGACTGAACTGCAGTGTAGTCAAAGTCTCTTCTCTAGATCATCCCAAACCGCTGCAAGCAGAGTTTCTCTGAAGAGTCTGCTTTCGTTGAATGTAGGGTAATGATAATCTGCACCACAAGTAGTGATAGTTTGAAAGCTCTCATAGGACTGTTTCAAAGAGTTACTGTTCAACTTCGTTGAGCAGTGGTATTTTGTCTTTCCTCTGGGAAGGAAGCCTCAGTGCAGGACATGAACCAGAAAGAGGAAAAGGCACTTTACTATGTGATCCAAAAAACTAAAAGGAGGACTTTTCCACCACACAGTATGTTCATGGAATGGATGTTATAGATATTCTCTCCCAGCTGCAGTGGAAAGTTTAAAAGCTCTCAGAAGAAGGTGCTCCTTAAAGATACTTGCAAGCAAGTTCAGCAAGGACTTTCTGGCATTACAAGGAGAGAATTCCTATGTGTAGGTCAGTAACAGCAATGATGTAAAAGGCAATTTTTAGGATAATCCCACACAGATATAAACAAGAGATTGTCTCCAAAGTGGAATTTCATTTTATGGATGTTACCGATGCTGTCTCCCAGCCGTACTGAAATTTTAATACCTCTCCAATGAGGTTGTTTCTAACAGATATTCGTCACCTGTGTTAAGCAATAGTGTTCGTCATGACATGCTAGTGAGACCCTGAACGCAGATTGAACTGCAGTGTATTTGAAGTCACTTATGAAGATGACCCTAAACAGTTATAAGCAGAAGTTATCTTCACGGTATACTTTCATTAAATGGATGTGATAGAGCTTTTTTCTGAGCTGTGGTGAAAAGTGTAAACTCTCATGGGAGGGTGTTCCTAATCGCTACTGGCAGAGTAGGTTTAGCAGTGGTGTTTTTTTCTTTACATCGGGGAGGAAGCCTGAGGGCAGGCAATGAAATTCAAAGGTGAGAATGTAATTGACAATATGATCCAAAGAAGCTAAAAGCAAGTGTTTTCCTCCACAGAGTACTTACTTGGAATGGATGTAATGAATAGGTTCTCCTAGCTGCAGTGAAAAGTTTACAATCTCTCAGAGGAAGATCGTCCTTAAAGATTCCTGCAAGGCGAG
This sequence comes from Diceros bicornis minor, assembly GCF_020826845.1. Classification (NCBI taxonomy): domain Eukaryota; kingdom Metazoa; phylum Chordata; class Mammalia; order Perissodactyla; family Rhinocerotidae; genus Diceros; species Diceros bicornis. Next base: position 19,987,615 of record NW_026690866.1, read on the forward strand.
TTAAGAAACACTTTCTTGTATTACATGGGATAGAGAGCCTGAGCGATGGTCGTTAACGGCAGTGATCTAAAGGCAATATGCAGGCTGATCCCATAAAGAGACAAGCCACAGATTTTCTGCATATTTCACTTTCATTTTATGGATATTATAGATACCCTCTCCCAGCTGTACCGAAATTTTAAAACATCTCAGATGAAGATGTTACTTACAGATATAGGCCACATGTGTTAAGCTATAATGTTTGTCATGATATTTTCATGAGACCCTGAAAGTGGATTGAACTGTAGTGTATTAAATATCTCTTCTCCAGATGATCCTAAACAGCTTCTATCAGGAGCGTCTCTGAAGATTCAACTTGAATGGAATGGATGTTAAATATAATCAGCAAAACCTCTAGTAATACTTTGAAATCTCTCATACGAAGATGTTCGTTACAGCTACTGGCAAAATTCGTTGAGCTGTGGTGTTTTGTCTCTATATAGAGAAGGAAACATCATTGCAGGCAATGAACAGCAAAGAGGAAAAGGCAATTTACCATATAATCCTAATACCTAAAAGGAGGACTTTTTCTGCTCAGAGTATGTTCACGGAATGGATGTTGGAGATATTCTTTCCCAGATGCAGTGAATTGTTTAATAGATCTCAGAGGAATATCCTCCTCAGAGATACTTGCATGCTGAGTTCTGCAAATATTTTCTTGCATGTCTTGGGAAAGAGAGCCTGAGTGAAGGTCGTTAACAGCAAAGAGGGAAAAGGAAATTTGCAAGAAGATTCTATATAGATGCAAGGATGAGATTTTCTCCACACTTGACTTTCATTTTATGGATGTTATAGATACTCTCCACTAGCTGCAGTGAAACTGAAAAACCTCTCATATGAAGATATAACCTATGATATTGACCACCTGTGTTAATCAATAGTCTTCATCATAATATGCTACTCAGACCCCGAATGCAGATTGAACTGCAGTAATTAAAAGACTCTTCTCAAGATGATCCTAAACACCTACAAGCAGGACTTGCTCTGAACAGTCAACTTTTATTGAATGGATGATAATGATCATCTGCACCACCTATAGTGATAGTTGGAAAGCTGTCATAGGACGTTGTTCCTAACAGCTACTTTCAAACTTGTTTGAGCAGTGGTGAGTTGTCTTTCGCTTGGGAAGGGAGCCTCAGTGCAGGCAATGAGCGACAAAGAGGAAAAGACACTTTAACATATCCTAAAATGCTAACTTTAAGAGTTTCTCACCACAGAGTAGGTTCATGGAATGGATGTTAGATTAATACTCGCCCCACTGCAGTGGAAAGTTTAAAAGCTCTCAGAGGCAGATCCTCCTGTAAAGTACTTGGAAGAAGAGGTCAGCAAGAACTTTCTTGCTTTGCATGGGGAAGACTTCCTGATTGAAGGTAGTTAACTGCAATGTTGATAAAGGCAATTATCAGGATAGTCGTATACAGATAGAAGCAAGAAATTTTATAGATACTGGACTTTCGTTTTATGGATGTTATAGATACACTCTCCCAGTGTTACTGAAATTTTAAATCCTCTCATATGAAGATGTTACTATCAGATACTGGCAAGCTGTGATAAGCAATAATGGTCATCATGATATGCTAGTGAGACCCTGAATACAGATTGAACTGCAGTGTAGTTAAAGCCACTTTAGAACATAGTCATAAACGCTTACAAGAGGAGGTTTTCTTCATGGTGTACTTTCATTGAATGGATGTGATACAGCTTCTTTCCGAGCTGTGGTGAAAAGTGGAAACTATCTTAAGAAGGTGTTCCCAACAGCCACTGGCAAAGTAGGTTTAGCAAGGGTGTTTTCTTTTATATCAGGAAGGAAGCCTGAGTGCATGCAATCAACTGCAAAGATGAAAGGCACTTTACAATATGATCCTAAAAAGCTAAAAGCAAGTGTTTTCCTCCACAGAGAACTTACATGGAATGGATGTTACAGATATTCTCTTGCAGCTGCAGTGTAAGTTTACAAGCTCTCAAAGGAGGATCCTGCTTAAAGCTCCTTGCCAGCTGAGTTCAGAAAGTAGTTTCTTGCCTTATATAGGAGAGAGCCTGAGTGACGGTCGTTAACTACAATGATGGAAAAGGCAATTTGCAGGAGGATCCTATACACATACCAGCCAGAGATTTTCTGCACACTTGACTTTCATTTTATGAATGTTACAGATACTCTCTCCCAGCTGTATTGATAAGTTTAAAAGCCCTCCAAGGAAGAGATGACTTACAGCTACAGGGCTGTTGGGTTCAGAATGGGTGTTCTTTCATTATATTTGAGGGAAAGCCTGAGTGAAGACCATGAAGATCAATGATTGAAATGTTCACTCATCAAGATGATCCTCAACAACTAAAATGAGTGTTTTTCCACCGTGTATGTTATTTCAATGGATGTTATAGATATTTTCTCCCAGCAGTAGTGAAAAGCTTAAAAGCTCTCTTCGGAAGATCTTACTTACAGCTAATGGCAACCTTTGCTCAATAAGAACGTTCTCTCCTATACTGTGAGAAAGAGCCTGAGTAAATGTCGTGAGCTGCAATGTTTGAAAAAGTACTTTCCAGTGCAAATGCTAAATAGGTACAAGCAAGAGTTTTTCTCCACACTGTGCTTTTCATAAATGGATATTAGAGATATTCTCTTCCTTGTGTAGTGAAAAGTTTAAGCCCTCTCATAGGAAGATATTCCCAACAGCTACTGGCAAAGTGAAATCAACGAGCACATTCTTTCGTTCCATGTAACAGAAAGCCTGAATGAAAGACACCAACTGCAACCTTTGAAAAGGGACTTTTCAAGACGATCATACACAGATTTAAAAAAGGAGTTTTTCTTCACACTGTACTTTCATTGAATGGATGTTACAGATAATCTGTACCAGTTGTAGTGAAAAGTATAAAAAGTCTCATTAGAGTATGTTCCCTAGAGCAACTGGCAAGCTGAGTTCAGCAGAAATGCTCTTTCAATACATTAGATAGAAACCTGTGTGTAGACTATTAACAGGTTATGTGTGATATCAGTCATGTGTCCTTTGTGAGATTACTCATATATTTATGTGTGAAATCACACCCATTGTTAAGTGTGACATCACATCAATAGTGACATCACTCCCACTGCTCTCTGAGATCAGTGACATGTAAATTTTGACATCACTCCCATTGTGTGAATGTGATATCACACCCAGTGTTATGTGTTATGTGACACACTTGTTTATGGGTGACATCACAGCCCTTTGTGTGTGCCAACATCCTCATTGCGTGTCACATCCCATCAATTATGAGTGACATCAACCTTAACTGTCATATGATATCAAACCATTATTATGTGCGATGTCACTCCCAGTATTATGTATGACATCACACCACTTGATTGTGACAACACTCTGATAATGTGTTTGACATCACTCCAACAGTGTGTGACATCGCTCACATTTTGTGTGTGATACCATTCCAATCGTTATGTGTGACATCACACCCATTTTGAGACATCACACACTTTGAGCAGGATAAAACTAGGTTAGCCTGTCACATCTCTCAAATTGTGTGATATCACTCCCTTTGTGTGAGGGCAGTCATATTGTTAACTTTGATATGACATCCACAGTTTGTATAAAATGACTCCCAGGTTTCTGTGAAGTCTCTCACATTTTACTCTGACTTATATCCCTATTGTGTGTTTTATGTAACTGTCATTGTTATGTATGAATTCACACTCATTTTCCTTAGAGATACCACTCCAAATGTCCATGACAGCACCAGGTTGATGTGTGCTTTCACACACTTTGTGTGTCTGACCTCACTCAATATCTGTATGACATCACACCAATGGTGTATGTGTGATAGTGCTCACATTTGTGTGTGAAAACACACACATTGATATGTCTGACACCATTCACATTTTTGTGACATAATTCACATTTTTATGTATGACATCACACTTATTGTGTGTGTGACAACATTCACATATGTCGACATCACCCCGATTGTGTGTGACATCACTCGAATTTACCATATGAAATGGCTATTGTTAAGTGTCATGTCACTCCCAATATTCTGTGTGATGTCACATTAATTCTCGAGGACATCACTCTACTAGTGTTGTGACATCACTCCCATGGTGTTTCTATGACTTCACTCATACTTTCTGTTATGTGTGATATCATGCCTGTTGTGTTGTATGACATCAGACCAATAGTGTGACATCACTCCCACATATGTGTGACATCAGTCACATGTCCTTTGTGATATTACTCACATGTTTATGTGTGAACTCAGTCTCATTATGTGTGACATCACATCAGTAGTGTGACATTACATCCGCTATATTTGACATCAGTGACATGTCCCTAGTGACATAATTCACATTTTAAAGAGTGACATCACTCCCATTTTGTGCATGTGATATCACTCCCACTATTTTGCGTGGCGTGACCACATGCTTCTTGGCATCACATCAATTGTTTGTGTGACAACATCCTCATTGTGTGTCACACCACAACATTTGTGTGTGACATTAACCTTAATTCCCGTATGATATATCAACAATTATTATGTGTGGTGTCACTCCCAGTATTATGTATGATATCACACCGATTGAGTGTGGCATCACTCTCATAGTGTTTGACATCGTTCCAATGGATTGTGACGTGTTTCACATTTTGTGTCTGACATCACTCCAATCGTTATGTGGGACATCACCTCCATTTTGGGACATCACACAACATGAGTGTGCTAACACATCTCTCAAATTGTGTAATATCACGCCCATTGTGTGTGATGGCAGTCATATTCTTAACTGTGATGTGACACCCACTGTTATGTATGACGTAACTTCCAGGTTTTTGTGAAATCTCTCACATTTTACTCTGACATATCGCACTGGTGTGTTTTGTGTAACTCTCATTGCTATGTGTGAATATTCACTCATTTTCCTTAGAGACAACGCTCCCATTGTCTGTGACATAGCGAGGTTGGTGTGAGCCTTCACACACATTTTGTGTGTGACATCACACCAATGGTGTACTTGTGACAGGGCTGACATTTGTGATTGAAAACATACCCAATGGGGGGAGTGACGTCAGCATCATTGCAGAGTGAGCTTTCCCGTGAACTCTTCCCCTGACAAGATACAACAAAAGGAACAGTCACAGACCAACAACGGAATCCCAGACAGTGAAAAGCTAGAGCGGAGGGATCCACACTGCCGCACATCTGAGAGCAGAACTTGCTGGGCCCCCAGAGGAAGTGGAGAGAGGTAAGGAGAACTCCTCTTGCTCCCCATCAGATCAGTGATCCCTGTCTGCGCGGCTCCCAGAGAGGGGGGAGGGGCGGCCCTTGGCGGGAAAACCGTGGCTCTTCGGGCCCTCTCAGCCAGTGGGAAACTCCGGCACAGAGGACTCAGAGGAGCCACAGGGCTACCATCAACATCTGAGCACCACAGAGAGCGGATAAAGAGGGGCAAACGAGAAGCCTCCCACGTCAGGGACCCAGAGGGAAAAAGAGAGAGCTCCCCCCTCCCCGCAAACCGGACTCTGCAGCTCAATCGACCAGACCAAACCTAGCAATCCGCGGCAGACCAGACCAAGTGATCCGCGACAGACCAGACCAAACGATCCGCGGCAGACCTGATCAAACGACTGGACCCGTGGATCGCAGCGGGAAAAAAAAAAAAAAAAGTGCTGATCACAGCAGAAAAACCGGGGCAGAGTGCAGGGGGCTTAGACTACACAGCCCTTTACCACCAGACAGTGGCGGCAGGTGGAAATTGCAACCAGAGATTTCCAGAATGAGGAAAAACAAAACCAACACAGGAACCACAATGCAAAAATATATGAAATCACCAGACGAGAAACAAAATGACAAGCACCCAGAAATCAACCCCGAAGACACAGAAATCCATAAACTAAATGACAGAGATTTCAAAATAGCTATCATAAAAACGCTCAATGAAATACGAGACAACACAGACAAACAATTCAATGAGATTAGGAGTTTCTTCACAAAAGAGATTGAAATCATAAAGAAAAACCAATCAGTGCTGATGGAGATGAAGAACACAATGGAGGAGATAAAGGAGAATCTGGAATCTCTAAAGAACAGAGCTGACAATATGGAGGAAAGAATTAGCACCTTAGAGGATAGGAATACAGACATACTGCAGATGGAAGAGAAGAGAGAACTAAGACTAAAAAGAAATGAAGAAAGACTCCGAGAAATATCTGACTCTATTAGAAAATGTAATATAAGAATTATAGGTATTCCTGAGGGAGAGGAGAGGGAAAGAGGAAGAGAGAACCTATTCAAGGAAATAATATCTGAGAATTTCCCAAATCTGAGGAAGGATCAGGAAATACCAGTAAGCGAAGCCAACAGGACACCTATATATATTAACAGAAAACATACCCAATGATATGTGTGACACCATTCACCTTTTTGTGACATAATTCACATTTTTATATATGACATCACACCTATTGTGTGTGACAACTTTCACATGTGTTGAAATCAAACCAATTGTCTGTGGTTAGGGTTAGTGTTAGCATTAGGTTTAGAGTTTTGGTTAGGGTTAAGGTTAGGGATAGGGCTAGGGTTAGGGTTAGGGCTAGGGCTGGGTCTAAGGCTAGGGTTAGGTTTAGCATTAGGTTTATGGCTAGGGATAGGGTTAGGGTTATGGCTAGGGTTAGGTTTGCAGGTAGGGTTAGGTCTAGGGCTATGTTTGGGTTTAGGGCTAAGGCTAGGGTGAGGGCTAGGTTTAGGGTTATTGCAAGGGTTACAGATAGGTCTAGGGTGTGTGTTAGGGCTATGATTAGGGTTAGGTTTAGTGTTAGGTTTAGGGCTAGGTTTAGTGGTAGGTTTAGGGCTAGGGTTAGTGTTAGGGTTAAGGCTAGGGTTAGGCTGAGGGTGAGGGTTAGAGTTAGGGTTACTGCTAGGGCTAGGCTTATGGCTAAATTTAGTGTTATGGTTAGGGTTAGGGTAAGTATTATGGCTGGGGTTATGTCCAGGGCTAGGATTAGGATTAGGTTTAGTGCTAGGCTTAGGGCTAGGGCTACTGTTAGCTCTAGACTTAGAGTTAGAGCTAGTCTATGGCTAGTGTTAGGTCTGGAGCTAAGCCTAGGCCTAGTGTTCTGGCTAGGGTTAGCCTTAAGTTTACAGTTATGGTTAGGGCTTGGTCTAGGTCTAGGTCTAGGGCTAGCATTAGGGCTAGAGTTAGAGTTAGGATGAGGGCTATGGTTAAGGTTAAGTCTATGTTTAGGGTTAGTCCTAGTGTTGGTGTCAAGGTTAGGGTTCTTGTTAGTGTTCAGATTCAGGTTTGTGTTTGGGTAAGGGTTTGGGTTCGTGTTTGGGTTCTGGTTTGGTGAGGTTTAGGGTTAGGCTTATCGCTTAGGGTCAGTTTTAGGGTTAGAGTGAGGGTTAAAGTCAGGATTAGGCTTAAGTCTGTCTTATGGTTAAGGTTAGGTTACAGATTAGGGTTAGGATTAGTGTTAGCTTTAAGGTTGTTAGTGATAGCGCTAGGGCTAGGGTTAGGGTAAGGTTTATGGATAGGATTTGGGTTAGCATTAGGATTAATACTCCGTTTAGGGTTAGGGTTACACATAGTGGTAGGTGTTGGTTTTGGGCTACAGTTCGGTTTAGTGTTAGTGTTATGGCTAGGGCTAGATTGAGCATTAGGGTTAGTGCCATGGTTCAGGTTAGGGCTAGGGTTAGGGTTAGAGTTAAGTCTAGGTCTAGCGTTATGTTTAGGACTATGGCTAGGATCATGGTTAAGTTTAGGGTCATGATTTGTGTTAGACTTAGTGGCAGGGGTACTGTTAGGTTTAGGGTTAATGGTTGGGCTATTGGTTGGGAATGGGAGAGATCGGTTTATGATCATGGTTAGGGTTAGGATTAGCATTTTTGTTGGGGATACGGTTAGGGTTAGGGCCAGGGTTCGGGTTAGGATTTGGGTTAGACTTAGGGCTAGGGATAGGTCTGTGGTTAGGATTAGTGTTAGGGCTAGTGTAAGGGTCCAGTTTAGGGCTGGGTTAGAATTAGGTCTAGGACAAGTGTTAAGGTTAATGTTACACTTAAAGTTAGGATTTGGCATAGGCTTAGGTTTAGGCTTAGGTTTGTTTTAGGCTTAGGATTGGGATTTGGGTAGCGGTTTTGGTTGGGGTTTTGGATAGGGTTACTATTAGGGCTTGGGGTTGGCTTAGGAACAGAGTTCTGGTTAGTCTTAGGGCTAGGCTTAGGGCTAGGGCTAGGGTTAGGGTTAGGGTTACACTTGGGGTACGTTTAGTGTTTGGATGATGGTCAGGTGTATGGTTAGCATTAGGATTAAGTTTTGGGAAAGGCTTAGGTTTAGGTCCAGGGTTAGTGCTAAGGTTAGGTTTAGGGTTAGAGTTCAGTTTGGTTTATGGCTATGGTTAGTGTTAGGGCTAGGTTTAGAGCTAGGATGCTGGTTAGGGCTAGGGCTGGGGCTGGCTTCAGGCTTATGGCTATGGCTAGGATTTGGGTTAGTGTTAGGGTTAATGTTGTGTGCGTTAGAGTTTGGGTTATGGGTAGGGTCAGGGTTAACTTTAGGTTTATGTGTAAGGTTAGGTTTATATTTAGGGTAAGCGTGAGGCCGGCCCTATGGCTTAGTGGCTAAGTGCACGGGATCCGACGTTGGCGACCCAGCTTTGTATCCCAGGTGCACACCCACACCGCATTTCCGGCCATGCTGACGCCACGTCCCACATACAGCAACTAGAAGGATGTGCAGCTATAAATACAACTATCTACTGTGGCTTTGGGGGAAAAATAGGGTAAGCGTTAAGTTGACGGGTAGGAGTAGTGGTAGAGTTAGGGGTAAGGTTAGAGTTGGGTTAGAGTTAGGGTTATGGTTAGGGTTTGGGCTAGGGCTAATGTTATTGTTAGCATTAAGGTTAAGGCTAGGGTTAAGGTTAGGGCTATGGTTAGGGCTAGAGTTAGGCTTAGGGTTAGTGTTAGCATTAGTATTAAGGCTAGTGTTAGGCATAGTGTTAAGGGTAGGGTTAAGGTTAGCATTAGGTCTAGGGATAAGGCTAGGGTTAGTGTTAGTTCTAGGGCTAGGTTTAGGGTTACTGTTAGGGTTGCAGTATGGGTTAGGGCTAGGCTTAGTGTTAGGGTTAAGGCTATGTTTAGGGTTAGGCTTAGGTTTAGAGCTAGATTTATATCCGTGGTTAGGGTTAGGGTTAGGATTAGGGCTTGTGTTGGGGTTAGGGTTAGGGCTATGATTAGGTCATGTTTAGCATTAGGGTTAGGGCTACTGTTGGGTTAGAGTTAGGGTTAGGGTTGTGGTTAGGGTCAGGTTTACGGCTAGGGTAGAAGTTAAGCCTATGGCTAGGGTTATGGTTCGTTTTATGGTTACAGTTACGGTTATGGTTAGAGGTAAGTCTCGGGTTAGGCTCAGGTTTCTGTCTAGGGTTTGGCTTAGCCCTAGGTCTATGACTAGGTTTAGGGTCAGGGTTAGGTTTAGGGTTAGTACTAGAGCTACGTTAGGTTACGTTTAGGGGAAGGGTTAGAGTTACAGCTAGGTTTAGGGTAGGGTTAGAGTTAGGGCTAGGGTTAGGGTTCGATCTATGGTTATGGTTCAGGTTATGGTTGTGTTAGGTTTAGATTTAGTGCTTGATTTACGGGGCGGTCTAGCATTAGGGTTACTATTAGGACAAGGGTTAGTGTTATGACTAGGTTTAGTCCTTGGATTAGCCTTAGGTTTAAGCTTAGGGTTTGGGTTAAGTTTATAGCTACAGTTAGTGTTAGGTCTAAAGTTAGTGCTACAGTTAGGATTAGGGCTAGGGCTGGTCTTTGGTTTAGGGTTAGGGTTAGTTTTGGGTTAGGGTTAGGACTAGAGCTAGAGCTAGTGCTATCATTAGGATTACGACTAAGTTAGGGATAGTGTTAGGGCTAGGGCTATGCTTAGGATAAAGGCTAGGGTTAGGATTAATGTTATGGTTATGGTTAGGGATTGTTTAGGTTTTCAGTTAAGTGTAGAGGTAGGGGTAGGTGTAGGGTAAGGGTTTGGTTTGGATTAGGGATAGTACAGTGGTAGGAGTTGGGTTAGGGTTAGAGTTAGAGGAGTGGTAGGCTTAGGGGTAGGGTGAAGATTGGGTTCATGTTAACGTTACGATGAGTGTTAGGGCTGGTGGTAGCATGAGAGTTAGCGTTAGAGCTAGGGTTAGGGCTAGGATTATGCTGAGGGCTAGGGTTGGGCCTAGCATTAGGAGTAGGGTTAAGAGTAGGGCTAGGATTAGGGTTATGGTTAGCATTATGGGTAGGGGCAATTTTAGGGCTACAGCTAGGGTTATTGGTAGGTTAGGGTTATATTTAGAGTTAGGGTTTGGGTTATGTATAGACTTAGGCTTAGTGTCAGGTTTAGGGCTAGTATCATCTTTAGGAGTAGGATTAGGACTAGGGTTAGGGTTAGGGTTTGGACTTGGGCTAGTGTTGGCATTAGGGTCAGGGCTAGGATTAAGGCAGAGTTAACATTAGGGTTAGGGTTAGTGTTGGGTTATGATTAGTGTTTGGTTATGGTTAGTGTTAGCATTAGGGTCACCTCTAAGCTAGGGTTAGGGTTAGGCCTAGAGCTAGAGTTAGAGTTAGGATATGTTTTAGGTTTAGGGTTAATCCTAGAGCTAGGGTTAGGTTTACTTTTAGTGGTAGAGCTATTGTTAGAGGTAAGTTTAGTTTAGAGGCAAGGCTAGGGCAATTGCTGGGGCTCGGTTTTTGTTAGGGACAGAGTTACGGTTAGTGTTAGTGATGAAACTAAGGTTAGGGCTGTGGCTTAGACTAGGGTAAGTGTTAAGGTCAAGGTTAGCCTAGGGCTGAGTTAGAGTTAGGGTTAATGTTAGGCTTAGGGTAATAGGTAAGGTTGGGGTTAGAGATGGTTTAGGATTAGGTTTAGGGGTAGTTTTAGGGTTAGGGTTAGTGATAGGGCTAGTGTTAGGGTTACGGTTAGAGCCAGGGCTATGGACAGGGTTAGGGTTAACGTTAGTGCTAGGACTAGGTCTAGATTTATGATTAGGGTTAGGGATAGAGGTAGGGTTAGTGTTAGGGTTCGAGTTATGGCTAGGGCTAGGGCTAAGTTTAAAGTCACATCTAGGGCTAGGATTTGTGTTGGGTTAGGGCTAGCGTTGAGGGTTAGGGTTAGGGTTAGAGTCAGGTGTAAAGGTAGAGTTTGGCATAGGGTAGTGTCAGGGTTTGTGTTAGGGTTAGGACTAGTGTTAGGCTTAAAGGCAGGGCTAGGGTTAGGGCTAGAGTTAGGGTTAGTGTTAGGGTTAGTGTTAGGTCTAGCACTAGCGTGAGGGTAGGGCTAGGGCTAGAATTAACGTAAGATTAGGAGTTATGGTAGGGTAAGGATTTGTTTTAGGGTAGCTGTAGTGCAGGGTCACGGTTAGGGCTAGGTTTAGGGTTAAGGGTTGGGCTAGTGTTAGGGATATGCGGATGGGTTTATAGTGGGAAATGGGGATGGCTTTTTACTGTTTGGTTAAGTTCAGGGTTAGTATTAGTGTTTGTGCTCAGGTTATGGATAGTGTTAATGTTAGGGTTAAGGTCAGGGCCATGGCTAGGGTTAAGGATAGGTCTAGATTTAGGACTAGGGCTATACCTGGGTTTATGGTTAGGATTAGGACTATGGTTAATTTCATGTGTAGGGCTGGGTTAGTGTTAGATCTAGGTCAATGGTTAACGTTAACCTTACAGATGGGGTTAGTGCTGGGGTTAGGGTTACGGCTAGGGTTATGGTTATTGTGAGCGATAGTGCTAGGGTTAGGGCTAGGTTTAGGGTAGAGGTTGGGTTGGGGTTGGGTTAGGGTAAGAGTTAGGGCTCAGGGTGGCGATGGAGTGTTAGTGCAATGGTTAGGGTAGGACTATGGTTAGTGCTAGGTTTAGGACTAGGGTTAGTGCTATGTCAGGTTTAGTGCTAGGGCTGTTGTTGGTTTTATGTTTAGGGCTATGGCTACAATTAATGTTGGCATACGAATGGGTTAGGGTTAACGTTAGGGGTAGCATTATGTGTAGAGCTGGGTTAGAGTTCGCGTTAGGTTTAGGGGTAAGTGTAGAGGTGGGGGGTTAGGGATCGGTTTGGATTAGGGTTAGGTTTAGAGTTAATAGTCGGTGTAGGTGCAGGACTTGGATTAGTGTTAGGGTAAGGTTTAGGGTTAAGGTTAGGTTTGGTACAGAGTTAATGCTAGTTTTATGGTTAACGTTAGGGTTATGTTTGTGGTTAAGCTTACGTTATGGTTAGGTTTAAGCTTAGGGTTGGGGTAGGGTTTGGATTAGGATTAGGGGAGGTGTAGGTATAGGGATAGACTTAGGCTTAGGGTTAAGGTTTGTGTTAGTGTTAGGAATGGGGTTAAGGTTAGTGTTAGGCTTGGCTTAAGGTTAGGTTTAGCAGAGCGGTACGTGCAGTGATAGTGTTAGGGTTAATATTAGCATTAGGGTTAGGGATAAGTTTAGGGCTAGGGCTAGGTTTAGGGTTAGGGCTGGGGCGAAGGTTAGGATTATGGTTATTGTTAGGAATAGTGTTATTATTAGGGATGGAGTTGTGGTTAAGTTTGGGTTAGGGTTAGGGTTAGTTTTATGGTTATTGGTAGGGTTGTGGTTAGGTTTGCATTCGAGTTTGGCCTATGGTTATGGAGGGGCTAGGGTTTCGATTAGGGTTATTGGTGAGGGGAGGAGTAGGTGTAGGGATAGGTTTAGGGTTAGTGTTTGGGTTAAGGTCAGTGGTAGTTGTAGGGATTAGGTTAAGGTTAGTTATAAGGTTAGGGTTAGATTTAGGTTTACGTCAAGTGTTAGAGTTGGCATTAGGGTTTAGAGCCATGGTTAGGGTTAAGGGTAGGTTTATGGTTAGGGGTAGGTCTGGAGTACAATTAGGGTTAGGGTTTGGTTTGTCTTAGGTTTAGGGTTAGGGTTAAGGCTGGGTCTAGGGCTGGTTTTAGAGTTATGGCTCGTGTTAGGGTTAGGGTTAGTGCTAGGTTTAGTGCAAGAGTTTGGGTTAGGGTTAATGCTAGGATTAGTGTTGGGGTTAGTTTTGTGGTTGGGTTAAAGAGTTAATGCTAAGGTTCAGGGTAGTATTAGGGGTAGGCGTAGGGTTAGTGTTAGAGTTAGGGTTAGGGTTAGACTTAGGGGTAGGGGTTATCTAAGATTTAGGGTTACGGTTACAGTTAGAAATAGGGTTAGGGTTAGGTGTAGGGGTAAATTTAGGGTTATGATTATGCTTAAGAATAGTGTTACTGTTATCACTAGGGATTGGGTTATTATTAGGCTTAAGGTTAGGGTTAGGGTTACGGTTAGGTTTGGGTTTAGGGTTGGGTTAGTGTTAGGGTTCATGTTACCTTAAGTCTTTGGGTCTGGGTAAAGAGTGTTTTAGGGATAGGGTTAGGGTTACAGTTAAGGTTAGGGGTAGTGATACGGTTAGCTGTGGGAATTGCATTAAGATTAACATTAGGGCCAGGGCTAGAGTTAGGTCTAGGGTTAAGTTTATGGCGAGGGCTTGGTCTAGGGCTTAGACTAGGGTTAGGTTCAGTTTTACTGTTAGGTTTAGTGTCAGATTTAGGACTAGGAATAGGGCTGCGTTAGTGTTAGTGTTCGGGGTTGGGCTAAGTTTTAGGCGCAGTCTTAGGGTTTGGGTTACAGTTAAGGTTAGGTCTAGGGCTGGGGCTCGTTTTAAGATTATGGGTAACATTAGGGTTAGTGTTAAGGCAAGGGATAGTGTTACGGGTCAGGTGAGGACAAGGATTAGGGTTAAGGTTGGGGCTGGGATTAGGGCTAGGGTTAGTTCAAGACTTGGGTCAAGGTTAGAGTTAGCATTATGGTTAGAAGTAGATTTAGGTTTAGGGTAAGTGTTAGGGTTAGGGTTAGGGTTAGGGTTAGGTTTATGGCTATGGCGAGGGTGAGGACTAAGTTTAGTGTTAGTTTTAGGTTTATGGCTATGGTTAGGTTTAGAGCTAGGCATTTGTTTAGGGTTAGTCACAGCGGTACGGTTAGGTTTAGGGTTACGTAAAAGGTACACTTACAGTTAGCATAAGTTTTAAGATTAGAGGTAGGCGTAAGGATAGGGGTGGGGTTGGATTAGGGTTATGGTTATGGTTAGGTTTTGGGTTAGGGTTAGTGTTCGTGTAATGGTTAAGGTTAGGGCAAGGGACAGGGCTAGATTTAGAGTTATGACTAGTGTTATGGTTAGTGTTAGAACTAGGGCTAGGGTTAGGATTAGAACTTGGGCTAAGATTAGTGTTAGAGTTAGCATTAGGGTTGGGTTATTCTTGGTGTTACGGATATTGTTAGGGGTAGGGGTAGGTGTTTGGCTAGGTTTAGGTTTAGGGGAGGGGTTGGTGTAGGGGTAGTGTTAGGGTTAGGGTTGCATTAGGTTTAGAGTTAAAGATAAAGTTAAGCCTAGAGTTAGGGTGAGAATTCCAGTTCAGGTTAGGGTTAGGGTTAAAGTTAGAGTTCGGTTTGGTTAGGGTTAGGGGTAGGGTTAGGGTTAATGTTGGGTTAAGTTTAGGGGTGGGGTAGTAGTAGGGGTAGGTGTTGGGTTAGTGTTTGGCTTAGGGTTAGGGTCAGGGTTAGGGTCAGGGTAATGGTGAGAGTTAGGAGTAGGTTTAGTGTTAGAGTTAGCATTAGGGCTAGAGTTCAGGTTAGGGTTAGGGCTGATAATAGGCTTAGATTTATGGATAGGTTTAGGACTAGAGTTAGGGTGGGTTAGTATAAGGGTTTGTGTTAGGGTAGTTTTAGATCTACTGTTAAGGTTAGTGCTGTGTTAGAGTTATAGTTAAGCTTAGTGTTTGGTTTAGGCCTAGGGTTAAGGTTAAGGCTAGTCTTATGTCTAGGCTTAGTGTTAGGGTTAGGACTAGGGCTAGTGTTGTGTTTAGGGCTATGGTTAAGGTTAGCCTTAGTGTTAGTACTAAGTTTAGGGATAGTGCTAGTATTAGAGTTAACATTAGGGCCAGGGCTATGGAAAGGGCTAGGGTTATCATTAGGCCTAAACCTAGGTCTATAGTTATGGTTAGGTTTAGAATTTGGCCTAGAGCTGGGGTTAGGGTTAGGGATATGGTCATGTCTGGGGCTAAGTTTAGGGTCAGGTCTGGGGCTTGTATTTGTGTTAAGGTTAGGGCTTGTGTGGAGTGTTATGGTTAGATGTAGTGTTAAGTCTAGTGCTAGGGTTAGGGTTATGGTTAGTGCTAGCTTTAGGGTTAGTGTTATGTGTAGTGCTAGCATTTTGGGTAAGCTTAGTGTTAGACTTAGCAATTGGGTTAGGCTTAGGGCTGATATTAGGATTAGGGTTAGGTTTAAGAGTAGGTTTAGTGTTCAGGTTACCATTATGTTTAGTGTTTAGGTTTGGCTTAGGGTTAGGAATAGGCTTAGGGTTAGGACAAGAGTTTGTGTTAGGAGTCTGTCCAGGATTAGGGTTAGAGTTACGGTTGGGTTAGACTAAGTGTTAGTGTTAGGGTTAGGTTTAGGGCTATGACTAGTGTCTGGGGTAGTGGTAAGTGTTGGCTTAGGGCTAGGGTTAGGTTTTGGGCTAGGGTAGGGCTAGGGTTTATGTTAGGTTTAGGGTTAAGGTTAGGGATAGGGCTTGGGCTAGAGCCAGGTTTAGGGTTAGGGCTAGCATGAGGTCTAGGTTAAGCATTATTTTAAGGCTATGGGTAACATTAGAGTAGGATTTGGGTTAGGGTTATGGGTAGGGGTAGCCTAAGTGTTTGGATTTAAAAGTAGGGGTAGGGATAAGGTCACAGTTAGGGTTAGGTTTAGGGTTAAAGTTGGGGTAATGTTAGGGGTGGGTGATGTCTAGTCTTAGTGTTATGGTTAATATTAGTGTTTTTGCTAGCATTAGGGTTCTGCATATGATTACTGTTAGGGGTAGGGTTAGGCTTAGGTTTCAGATTGGATTAGGCTTAGGGTTAGGGTTTGGGTAGGTTTAGAGTTAGTTTATAGAGAGAAGGAGGGGTAGGGTTGGGGTTAAGTGTGCATTCGGTTTAGGGTTAGGATTAGGGTTCAGGTGCCGGTTAGGGTTAGGGTTAAGGTTAGGCTTAGGGTTCGGATTAGGGTTTGTGTACTGGTTTGGTTTAGGATTCCAAACAGCAACCTGTGCCAAATGTTTTTTAGTTATTATGTGATCCTTACTAGCTGGAAGGAAGGGAGATGAGGTATGGATTTATTTCCAGGAATGAGTGTTAGACAAGATTTGGCTCAGCTCTACTCTGGATTCCTGTCCTATACAAACCTGTTCCCAGGTTTATGGATAGGGTTAGGGTTAGGTTTTGCTTACGGTTAGAGTTAGTTTTATAGAGAGAAGGAGGGGTAGGGTTGGGGTTAGGGTTGCGTTAGGCTTGGATTTAAGATTAGGGATAAGGAAAAGGTTTGGGTTAGAGTTACGGTGAGGGTTAGTTTCAGGGTTAGGGCTACGGTTGTATTAGTGTTAGGGTTATTGTTAGGATTAAATTTAAGTTTAGTGTTAGCCTTAGTGTTTAGTGTTAGTGTACTAGAGTTATCATAGTGTTAGGGTTAGGTTTAAGGTTTGTGCTAGGGCTAGGTTTAGACATAGAGTTAGGGTTATGGCTAGTGTAAGGTCTGGGTCTTAGGGCCAGGGCTAGGGCTAGGATTAGTTTCAGCTGTAGCTTGGGTTAGGGCTAGATCTAGGGCAAGGGTTAGGGTTAAGGTTACAGTTAGGTTTAGGTCTAGGGCTAGTGTCAGGGTTAGGGTTAAGTCTAGGACTAGGGTTAGTGTTAGAGATAGGGCTAGATTTAGGCTTAGCGCTAATTCTTGAATTATTGTTATTGTTAATGTTAGTGTTGGGGTTGGAGTTGTGCTGCGATAAGTGTCAGGTATAGGGTTAGTGGTAACCGTAGGTTTAGTGTAGGGGTAATTGTAAGTTTAGATTTAGGGTTAGGGTTAGGGATAAGGTTACATCTAGGGCTATGTTTAGGGTTAGGGTTAGGGCTATGGTGAGAATTAGGCTTCACGTTCGATTTAATGTTAACATTAGTTTTAGGGCTAGGGTTGGGGTTTGTATCATGAATCCTAACCCAACTTTAGCTCTAACCCTAAACCTACCCCAAGCCTTAAAACTCCCCCTAGCCCTAACCCTAACCATGCACACTCACTGTAACTGTAACCCTAAGCCAACTCTAACCCTAACTTAAAACCTAGTCCTAGCCCTAGCCCTAACAGTAACCCTAACCCTAGGATAACCCTAACTCTAACAATAGTCTTAACGCATACCCAAACCCTACGCCTGTTCCTACACTTTCCATTGTCCCCACCCTAAGGCACACACGACACTAACGTCAGACCTAACCCTAATCATACCCTCAACCCTAACCTCAAAACTCGCCCCGTCCCAAACCATAAAAATGAATCTAGTTATAAACCTAAAGAGAATCCTTACCTTAAATGTAATAACTAAACTTAGCCCTAAGCTCAGCCCTAACAATAACTCTTGCCATAACACTAACTCTATCACTACACCTACTCCTAACTATCACCATAACCCTACATGTAATCCAACCTTAACCCTATCCGTAGCCCTTGTTGTAGCCCTAAACCAGTCATAACACAAACACTAGCCCTATTCCTAATCATATCCCTATTGCTAAACCTAACCTTAACTGAAACACAAACCAACTCACCTAGCCCTAGCCCTAAAGATAACCCAGTCCTAGCGCTAAGCCTAACACTAACCCTACCCCAACCCTAACCCTAACCTTAACCCTAATCTGAAGACTAACTCTAAGACTAAACATAACCCTAACCCTAACATGAACACTAACAGTAAACCTAACCCAACCCAACCCTAACCTTAAACTAGTCCTAAGCATAAGCCGAAACCTATACCGGGCCCCAAATTTAACCCTAACCCGAAACCTAATCCGACACTAAATATAAACCTAATCTTATCCTGACCCGAAACCTAAACCTTACCATAATCCGAAGTCAAACCTCAAAATAAAGCTAAGCCTAAGCCTCACAATAACCCTAATCCTAACCCTAACATGAACATGAATTGGAACCCTGACCCTAAACAGAACCCTAGACCTAAACCGAACCAGAACCCAATCTTACCCCTAAAACTAACCCTAAACCTAAGGTGAACACTAACCCGAACCCAAACCTGAATACAAACCCTAAACCTAACTCAAACGCTTACCCGAACCCTAACAATAAACCTAACCTGATACCGAAACCAAACACCAGCCATAACCCTAAACCAAACACTAACCCTAACACTAAAACTAACGCTAACCCCAACCCTAACCCAAACCAAAACATAACCCTAACTTGAACTCTAAGCCAAAACCTAACAATAACCCTAACAATAACCTAACCCAAACCCTAACCCTAACCATAACGTTAAGTCTAACATGAAAAATAACCCTAACCATAACCCAAATCTGAATCCTAAACCTAACCCTAACTCGAACCCAAACCCAACCTGAACCCAGCCCTATCCCTTATCCAAAACTAACCCGAACCCCAGCCCTAACCCTAGGCCTAAAGCTAACCCGAACTCTAACAATAACCTGAACCCAAAACTTAACCCAGACTCTAACCCGAACCTTAACCCTAACCCTAAAGCTATCACAAACACAAAGCCTAATCCGACCCTAACACTAACAGCATCGAGAACCAAAACCTTAACTCTAATCCTAATCCAAACACTAACCTCACCCTAAACCTTAACATAACCCTAACAGTAACCCTAATCCTAACCGTCCCAACAAAGCAAAACATAACCCTAACCCTAACCAGAAATTGAACTTGAACCCTAGCCATAGCCCTAACCCCAAAACAACCCTGACCGTAAACCTAACCCTAAACTTAACATGAAAATTAACCCTAACCATATCAGCAATCCTAGCCTGAACTGTAACCCTAACCCTAAACCTAATCTTAGCCCGACTCTAACCCTAACCCTAACCAGAACACGAACCTGAACCCTAAGCCTAACCCTGACTCAAACACTAGCCCTAACACTAAAACTAAACATTACCCTATCCTGAACCCTATTGCTAAGCCTAACCATAACCTGAACTCTAAACTCATTTCTAACCCTAATGCTAACCCTAACCCTAATCCAAACCCAAAGCTAACCCTAACCTTAACCCTAATCCTAGACATAAATTGAACCATAACGTTAACCATAACCCTAATCGGAAACCAAAACGTAAACCTAACCCTAACCCTAACCCAAACCCAACCCTAACCCTAACCCTAACCCTAGCCCAAACCCTAACCCTAACCCTTACAAGAAACCTAAAGTTAAAGCTCAGCATTTTTCAAACCCAAAACCTAATAATAACCCTAATCCGAATACTAACCCTAACCTCAGCCTAACCCAAATCCTAACACTAACCCGAACGCTAACCTGAATCTAACCCTAACAAGAACCCGAACCCAAACCCTAACACTAACCCGAAGCCTAACCCAACCAGAACCCTAAGCCTAAACTGATATCAAAACCAAGCCCTGACCCTGACATTAACCCAAAAACTAATACTAACACTACACCTAACCATAACCCTAAATCTAACTCGAACCCTAACACTAACCCCAACGCTAAACTGAACCTGACCACTGACACTAACCCTAACCCTTAACTCTAAAACTAACCCTACACGTAAAACAAATCTGTACCAAACCCAAACCCTAACACTAAACAGAACCATAACCCTAATGCTAACCATAACCCTAACCCCAATAGTAACAGAAACCCTAACACTTACACTAACCAGATGATAACCCTAGGCTAACTGAACCCTAACCGTAACCTGAAATCTAACCCAAACCTGGCAATCAACCATAACACTAACGTCAACCCTAACCCTAACACTAACCTAAACTCAAAACATACCATTAACGCGAATCATAACCCTATCCTTAACTAGAATCATAAACTTAACCCTAACCAGAAACATAAACCTAAATATAAACCTAACACAAACCCGAAAACTAAACCAAACCCTAAAACTGACAGTAACTGGAAACCAAACATGACACTAACGTAACACTAAGAGTACCCCAGGAAATGGCTCTGGGGAGAAAAGCATGACGAAGGGCACGTGTGTCGCCTTCTGTTTGAATGCAGATGTGCCAGGCAGAGGGCAACAGGATGGCTGGATCGGCTCAGCTGCTTTCTCCAAAGGAGGCGGGACAACCAGCTAAACATCCTACCTGGGCCAGGCCACTTCCAGAGGGGACAAGGTCAAGAGGACATAGCCCTGGGGATGGCTGCCAAGTTTGCTGGGGCGTGTGCTGGGCCCCATCAGAGGAGGAAGCATCCTGGCAACGGGTGTGCCAGACGTGAGATCAGGAGGCCTCCCACACCTGGGTCCCTTTCCTGCCCAGGCCTCACAAGAGAGGACGATGCTTGTGGCAGTGGCGAGTGGGGTGGGGCTGCTGGCTAGCCTGCCCCGGGATGTCCCAGGAGAGGGCGCCTGGGGATGGGCTGCCCCTGAAGAGGTCTGAGGGACTGACCCAGCTCCAGGCAGTCGGGGGCAGAGAGAGAATCCCACTCCGCCCTTTCCCTTAAGTTTCTTATGGCTTGCCAAACAGTTAACAAGACAGGTTAGCAAGAAAAAATCATACCCAACTGAAGAATATGAGTGCATGGCAGAAACCCGGGAAAATGAGTCTCTCCACACAAAGGCAGAGATTTTCATCTTGCATCCTCTCCTAAGCTTATGAGAAAGGAGGATGTTGCGGGAGGGCATGTGGAAGTCAAGACTGGAAGAAGACAACTGTCATGCAGAGGGACATGTAATGTCTTGTCAGAACCATTTCCCTTGCACCGGGGTCAGGTCCAGAAGGGACAGCATGGAGGTGACCAGCAACCCGCCTCTCTGTGGTGGTGGTGGCGCTGGCCCAGGGGCGGGTGTGGGGGTGGTAGGTGGAAGCGGGATGGCGTGTGAGTTGGTACCAGCAGTGGAGCCAGCGATTCAGAGGTCAGGGATCTCTCTTTCTCTCTCTCTCACTCTCTCTGTGTCTCTCTCTCTCTTCTCTCCCTCGGAGACCTGAGGAGAGAAAGGTGGGGCGCCCTACCCACCTCGCCTACCTATTTCATGTTCCCTTCTTTCTCTGGCAGCTCTCGGAACCATGTGGGCTTGGGTTCAACCCCCTCACGCCAAGGGTGCATGCTCGGCCACCTGGGACTAGGGCTGGCATCGGGGGTCCTCAGTGAGGGCCCCATCCTCCCACCAGGATCTGACCGGCTGGGGAATCCCTCGGTGACTACCAGCTGCAGCTGAAGGAACCCCACCCTTCTTGACTTGGTTTCAGGTGCTGTCTCCCTCACCTCCCACAATACCTCACAGATTGCAGGCCACATCAATTCCTTGGAAGGGTGGGTCTGCCCAGGGTTGCCACAGTCAGACTGGGGTTCGAGCCCAAGGTTCTTCCTAGGCCAGTTGCTTTGTCCTGGGGCTCATTTCTTTCTGGAAAGACAAAGCCATGGCCTCACCCCACGCCTAGACTTGGCGACTGCAGCCAGGTGGAGGAAAGGATCTGTGGAGACAAAAGGGCTGAGACAGGCATATGGCAAAGCAGGAAGTGCAGCGCCAGCAGCCCGTAGGCATTTGGGAGCCTATGCCAAACTGGGCAAGCCCTTCCGGGGTCAGTTCCCAGCCTCCTCTCTGGCGTCAGGAAAGCTTGGCCTTCCTAGGGCCCTGGCCATGGTTCTGGGGAGAAATCCGCGATGGAGGGCACTCGTGAGACCCTCTGCCTGAGGTCACAGGTGTCACGCCCAGGGCAACTGCAAGCCTGGCTCTGCTTGCCAGCTTTATCAAAAGCTGTCTGGCAAAACAGCCGAACCTGGCACCTGGGCAAGGCCCCTTCCGAGGGGACAAGTTATGAAGGACATAGCCCTAGGGACGTCTGCCAAGTCTCCTGGGGCATGTGCTGGGTCCCGTCAGAAGAGGAAGCAGCCCTGCAAGCGGTGTGGCAGACCAGAGATCAGGCAGCCTCCCACACCCAGGTCCCTGTCACCCCAGGAATCCCAAGGGAGGACGATGGTCTTGGCAGTGGCGAGAGTGGTGGGGTGGTCGCTGAGCCTGCACTTGGATGCCCCAGGAGAGGGCGCAGAGGGATGGGCTGCCCCTGGCCAGGTCTGAGGGACTGACCCAGATAGGTGTTGTTGGGGGAAGAGAGAGAATGCCCCTCCACCATTTCCCTTCAGGTTCTCATGGCTGGCCAAATCATTAACAAGACAGGTTCAATGGTGCAAATCAGACACAGCTGAAGAACATGTGTCCATGGGAGAAATCCGGGAAACTGAGTCTCTCCACACAATGGAAGAGACTCTCATCTTGCATCCTCTCCTGAGCTAATGACAAAGGTGGAAGTCGTGGGTGGGCCTGTGGGAAGGGAGAAGGGAGGGAGACGATTGTCATGCAGAGGGACAATTAAAGGCTTGTCTGAACATTTTCCCTTGCAATGGGGTCAGGTCTGGAAGGGAAGGCATGGAGGTGACCAGGAACCGGCCTCTCTGTGCTGGGGCTGGCCCCGGGGCAGGCGTGGGGGTGGTGGGTGCAAGTGGGATGGCGTGTGAGTTGGCACCAGCCAGCGGTGGAGGCAGCGACTCAGAGGTCATGGATCTCTCTCTCTCTCCCTCTCTCTCTCTCTCTTTCCCGCTCGGGGACCGGAGGAGAGGAACGTGGCACGCCCTGCCCACCTCGCCTACCTCCCCCATGGGCCCTTCTCTCTCTGGCCGCTCCGGGAGCCCTGCGGGCTTGGGTTCAAACCCCCACACCCCCACACACGTCAAGGGTGCATGCACGAACGCCGGGTCCTAGGGCTGGCTGTGGGGGTCCTCAATGAAGGCCCCGCCCTCCCTCCAGGCTCGGGCAGGTGGGGGCGGACCTCTGGCGTCACCCTGCTGCAGCTGTTCCATCGCCGCCCTTCTGGACTCGGCTTCAGCTGTTGTCTCCCTCCCCTCCCCCACTCCCACTCAGTTGAAGGCCGCTTCCCTGCCTTGGAAGCATTGCTCGGGCCCTGATGGCCACAGGCGTATTGGGCTTCAAGCTCAAGGCTCTGCCTGGGCCAGCTGCTTCATCCAGGGGCTCATTTCTTCCTGGAAAGACAAAGCCACGTCCTCACCCCACACCTGCACTTTGCGACTGCAGCCAGGCCAGGTGTAGGAAAGGCTCTGTGGAGTCAGAAGGGCCGCGAGAGGCAGATGGCACCACAGGGCTAGGGAGCCAGGGCCAAACTGGGCAAGCCCTTCCGGCGACAGGTGCCAGCCTCCTCCCTTGAGTCGGGAAGGCCTGGCCTTCCTCGTGCCCAGGCCAGGGGTCCGGGGAGAAATCCACCATGGAGGGCACGCAGGAGGCCCTCTGCCTGAGGTCACAGGTGTCACGCCCAGGGCACTGCAAACCTGGCTCAGCTTGCCTGCTTTATTCCAAGGAGGCTGGCCAACCAGCCGAACCTGGCACCTGCGCCAGGCCCCTTCCAAGGGGAAGAGTTCCGGAGGACACAGCCCTTGGGACGGCTGCCAAGTCTCCTGGGGCTTGTGTTGGGCCCCCGTCAGAGGAGAATCAGCCTGTCAAGTGGTGTGCCAGACCTGAGATCTAGCTGCCTCCCACACCTGGGTCCCTGTCCTTCCCAGGCCTCTTGAGGGAGGACGATGGTCGTGGCAGTGGCGAGTGGGGTGGGGCTGGCGCCGAGCCTCCCCTTGGATGCTCCGGGAGAGGCACCGAGGGAGGGACTGCCCCTGACCACATCTGAGGGACCGACCCAGACGGGGGCTGCTGGGGGCCAACCACAGTATGTCCACAGCCCTCTCTGCAGGTCCAAGCACCAGGCAAGCCCCTGCCATGGCTGATCCCATTAGTCCCTACAAGATCACCATGAAATTTATCCTCCCCCCCAACTTTTCAGAAGAACAAACTGAGTATCAGGGAGATGTGGGGATTTGCCCAAGGTACACAGCTGGCAGTGGGCAGAGTCACCACTGTGCTGAGGGGTGAGTGGCTACTCACCTAGTAAACAGCTGGTCTAGGACCCGGTGGGATGTGTCTGAGGCAGAGTAGTTGACCATGAAGGTGGTGAACCTGGAGATGTTGTTACTCAGGAAAGCTGGTGCAATGGAATCTGTCAGTTTCTCCATCATGCCTGCCTGGAGGCCACACATCCTGCAGTCCTCTTTTAAATTCACAGTGGACTCATCCTCACACTGCGGGAAAGGAGGAGGAACATACAGTCAGTGCCATCATGGTGAACCACCAGGAGGAATGACGTGTCACTCTACACTCCTGTGTAGCTTCTGGGGAGCAGTGGAGGTCAAGATTCCTTTGGGAGTGGGACTGTGGGGCACTGTAGCGAGAAAATTCTGGGGCAGTGGGTCCCAGGGGAATCTCATATTTGAGTCTGGATTCTACTACTGCCTTGATCATCTCAGGGTCCTGGGTGTGAAGACCCCTCTGCAGTCACACTCACCTCAGAGCAGCCCTGGTCATTGATGGACTGGTGCACCTGTGTTCACTCCAGGGACATGGCAAACTGGAAAGCATCCACCAGCTCCTCGACCATCTCCTGGGTGCAGCTCTGCAGTGACAGTGCTCAGCAGTCAGGCCAGGAGGGATCAGGGGCCTGCCTGGACTTTGCCACAGTGGGAAACTCCACTTCAGATCAGGCACGGAGGGGAATTTGCATAGATTCCACGAGGGAAGGAATGCGAGAACAGCTTGAGGGCCCGGCATTCACATGCGGATAGAGGAGCTTGGTCCCCAACGTTTATCTTCCTCTCCTGCAGCCAAGATCTTGAGTATGAACATGACACACTGCCAGACTCCCACCATCTAACTTCCTGCTCCTGCCCAGACTGGGTCCTCCTCATCCCCAGTTTCCCTAACTCCACCTCCCACACACACACACACAATGAGGGTCAATGGGTGTGGGGCTGTCCTTTTGGGATCACAGTTCTGGCCTGACCTAGAGTGGTCTGCCCTGGCCTACACTGTTACCTCATGGTTCCTCCTGCCAAAAGGCCACACACATTCGCAGTGAGGGCTGAGCCAATGTCTAAAGCGACTTAACATGCTCTCTTCCTTGGCTTTCCGGGGGCCAGAGCCTCAGAAAGTCACGGGACAACACGAGAACATCCTGCTGTGTCGAGTGTCTCCACTCAAATGAACTGGACAGGAGGCTGTGATTACAATGTTGGTGCCTGGTAACCAAAGTTCTAAGTTCTGTTGGGTGCTGTCACCAAGGAAGTGAGGTCACATCTTCAAGGTTCTATTACTTGGCCCCACCCTTCAATCAGACCCACTCAAAGTCCCCGCTAGGCTGTTGGCTGCTCTCCCTCCTTGCCCATGTCATCTCCATCACTGTATACAAATACCCATCACCACCCTCCCCACAGCTCCTTGGGAGTGGATCTAGGCCCCAGCTTTGAGGAGACAGAGCTGAGGTCAGACCTCTTTTTTCCTACCAGTTATGTGTCCTGGAAAAGCTGCTGTGCCTCTCAAGATCTCCCCACTCTCCCAAGCTGCACAATGAGGATTGGGCTAAAAACAGCTTCCTAGGGCCCTCATCAGGTGTATATGTAATAATACGTACAACACCTGTGGGCTGGTGTCACATGGGTCTAATGCATACACTTAGAGATGGAGGAAGTACAAGGAGTAGGACATCACATAGAATACCAGTCAGAACTTCTCTAAGTCCCAGATGTGTGAAATTTGGTAAGTCACTGCCGCTCTGAGCCTCATTTTCAAGTCTGCATCCTGAAGGGGTTGAAATTAGAGGAAATTCAGACATTGTGATTCACTGGTATTAACCCTTCCACGGTCCCCTGTTTCACTCAGAATCAGTCCCAAGTGGCTCATGTTTGCCTATGTGCTGGGAGCCTCCACAATGTTCCCAATGTTCTCTGCCTCCTGGAGTGCACATCCTTGTGTCACCACTAAGTGGTCAGTATCTGGCTTCTGAACAACAGAACACAGCCAAGGTGATGGGACGTCTCTTCCAAGTTTTAATTGCAAAACGTCTGTCACTTCCTGCTTACTGGCTTACTTGGGTTCCCTACTTACCTCCCTCCTTCTGTTT
This sequence comes from Diceros bicornis minor, assembly GCF_020826845.1. Taxonomy (NCBI): domain Eukaryota; kingdom Metazoa; phylum Chordata; class Mammalia; order Perissodactyla; family Rhinocerotidae; genus Diceros; species Diceros bicornis. Next base: position 20,013,658 of record NW_026690866.1, read on the forward strand.
CCATCTCTCTCTCTCTCTCTCTCTCTCTCTCTCGCTCTTACTCTCCCTCTCATTCTCTATCAAAACACCAGAACTGGGAGAGGAAGTGCTGATGTTTTCAGTTGCACTATGTATAGGCTCCATAGAAGAGAACTGAGGGAGTGTCCAGCCAACAGACAGACAGGAGCTCAGACTCTCAGTCCAAATTGATCCTGACAAAACCCATGTGAGTGATCTTGGGTGGAAATCCTCCCCCATTTGAGCCCTGTTGAGACCACAACCATGCTTCACAGAGACTTTGAGGCAGAGGCACCCAGCTAACCATGACAGATGTTTGGCTCACAGAAATTATGAGATGTTATATATTTATACTGTATAGGTGGTAGGTTTTGGAGTAATGTTGTCACAGACGAACAGAAAGTAACAGTGTACCATGTCCCAGGATCCAGCCTGATCACCCTCCTCTCTCTCCTCACTCTCTCTTCTCAGGCTCCTTCCAGTCACACTGGCCACATTTCTGACCTTCCCTAGTCAAACTCGCTTCTTCATGTGAGTCTCTGCACCAGGGAGCCTTCTCCTTGACACACTAACTGTACCCAGACATACACAGGGGTGCTTACACTTGTCATTCTGGTCACAGCAAAGGTATGAAATGCCTCAGAGTGGCCTTTCAGAACCTCCTAGCACAGTCTCTACCATCACAGATCTCACATCCAGAAGAGCATTACATGATTTCCTCCTCCTTCTTCCCATTGAGATAAAATGAGTGCATGAGGAAGGGCTGTCTGCTTTCGCTGAAGCAGAGGCAACTCCTTCTGGTTATAGCAGGCACACGACTGTCTCTTCCAGGCCAAATTTTTCCCACCACGAGTCCATTGTTTAAGGAAATCATCATTCCCTCTCTTTCATGGGTCTGGTTTCCCCAAGAACACAGTGAACCCTCCACTCTCCCTGTGCTGCATCACCATAAACCCACATCCAGAAGATAAGCACCAGGTTAAAACACAACCAGATCCTGAATTCAGTCACTGCTGAGACCCTCCCATCAATGTTGTCATTCAATCGTGACTCTTGAGGACACCTTTCCCGTGAGACCCACTCCCAGCCTGTTCTCAGCTTCTTACAGTAACACTGAGATTTCCTCACAGTCCTCCCAACCTGGGCAAGAAACATTCTGAAATGTTCTCTTTATTAATTTTCAGGGACTGGGGACATAGGTAGATGTAATTTGAGTGTGTATGTGCAGTAGTTTCTATGCACGTAGTCTATTTTTCAGACACAGATAAAATAGTGTGGCTAATCAATGCACCAAGAAAATGGATAACTGATCAAATTTTTTCATGATATGAAGTCTTTAGAGAGTAAATATCATGGTTAAGAGCAGAGACTATGGAGCTAACACCTCACGACCAAATTCCATCTCAGTCCCTTATTAGATATTTGTATTGACTGAGTTATTTACCTGATTGGTGCCTCAGTTTCTTCATCTCTCAGTTGGCAATAATGATCAGCATACCTATTTTGTAGGTTTATGGAGAGTATAAAAGGAGTTAATGTTTGAAAAATGCTTGGAACACCTAGTGTATTAACAGTGCTGTACCTATATATTAGTAATAAAATTTAGAAATTCTTCTGACACTGCCTGTGAGCCCCAGAGGGTGAGACTGTTGCCTGGAAGTATGTAGAAAGCACTCCATGACACACAATGAATAAATGAGTGAACAACATTGGCGAATGCATTACCAATGTCACCTATGTCACCCTACAGGCATTCCCAAGCCGAACCACACACAGACATTCCTGCTCTGTCCTGCATCACACTCCCTGGAGGAATGACTGGGGTTTCTTGGACCCTGGTAACCGTGCCCACTAAAGGTTTTTTCTGTCAGCAAACCTCAGTCTTTGTCCAATTGCTGCAGCTCACAGGGTCTGCGCTCTGATCCTTGTCTTCACTAGAGGGAGAAGTGCCATCCCCAGAGCTGGGCACACGCAGAGCCTGAGCCTTGGAGAAAATGATTCCCTGGCCCTTGGTCAGGTAGAAAAGCGCAGTGACAAAGGGGGATTTGGGCAAAATCCTCCAGGTGTTATCAGAAGGGATGGAGGCAGGGGATGTGTCAGCATGGAATGGTCTGGTTGGTGGGCCTTGGTGGTTAAATAGTAGCGGGGCTGGGAAGTTTCTTAGGTTCTAGCATAATACAATCAATAGGACGGTCATGAAATCAGAATCAGCCTAATTAAGGCCAAATTAACCCAATGTCAGCTGTTCCCTGACTCTCTAATCCAGTAGTGAATTATAATAAGGGTATTCGTGTTCTATCATCTCCTTTTATTGATTGGCTGAGTAATTTTTCTTTACATAGCCTGTCTATTTTTACATAGTAAAGAAAAAGTGAGTTTTAAAACAACCCTCCTTGGAAAAGTCTCCCTAACATATTGAATTAATAACAGAAGCCACGACAGGAAATTCACCACTTATCTTGAGCTTTAGTCTCTGGTTTTAGATCTTTCTAACTGGTAATTTACCTAGACTTCTGCCTTCTTTCTTGAGATTAGTCCACTTCGGGCTAAGTAAGAGTGCAACCTCATATCATGTGAGAAGTGGTGGGACTCTAGGAAGAGGTTTGTTTCATTCTGTCAGTGTGTGTGTGTGTGCGCGTGTGTGTGTGGGGGTGTATGAGACTTTTTGCTGCATATGGCAGTGTGGGCCAGTGTAGACTCCTTTTCTAGGGAAAAAATTTCCCTAATCACTTTCTCTGAACTTTCTTTTCACTGATGGTTTCAGCAGCACTGTCCAATAGTAACATTAAGCACTCTATATTATGGAATTTAAATATTTTTTAGTAGTCACATTTTAAAAAATGAAAACAAACAGGTGAAACTAATTTTAATAGTATACTTTAACCCACTATAACCAAGATATTATCAATGTGGGTACAGTCTACACAAAACTTAATAATGAGAGTTTACATTTTTTTCCTGAGTTTCATAAATCCAATGTGTACTTCCCACTTACAGTACAATCTCCATTTGTAAGTTGAGTTTTTTCAGACATACATTCTCTGCACTGAGATTTAATGTTCACAGTTTTCAAATAAGAGTCACTAGGAGTGGGGTGGATGATAATTTCACTACTGATTTAAGTAAGCTCTAATGGAGCTATGAACACCAACTGGTCAATGGGTTAATCAAATGAATAGTCATATAGTATAGAAGAATGGTATGATTTGGGATTTAGAAAAAGACTGGTGACCGTGTGTCCTGACAGGGAGCTCCAAGGATTTTGTTGTTGAGAGTGACAAGGACAAAAAGAGAATAAAGTCATACACATAAGTGTCTAACAACATGGGGGGGGGGAGAAATGACCTGCCGTAGTCCTGAGTTTTGACCTCGTGGTTTCTTTTCTTGACCCAAATCTCTTTGATGATGTCCCAGGACACAGGTCAGATTAATCCCCACAGGGAGAGAGGTAGAGTAGAAGTACAAGGCATCTGACATAATTGTCCTTGGAAAGCAGGCTTCATTTACAACTCTGATCCACTTTCACAATTTATTTTTATAGGGTAAGAGGAAAAGAAGTATGATGGTCCAATCATCACAGAGGAAGTGAAATGATTGTGGAAAGCAATCTAAACCAAAGCCTGGTTTGAGCATCTCCATCCCTTTGAGAATGTCCAGTTACATATTCAAGAGGCCAGTTAGTAGAATCACATCCTATCCTGGCAATGAGGTCAGATGTCAGCAAATGGAGGAAACCTTGTATCAGCCCCAACAACTCTGCTGGAATAAGAGACTGCAATGTCTCCAGGCCTGCAGAGTACAGGAGAACTGTTAAGTGCTTTGGACCTTGCCAAAGCCCTGCCCAACCTTACACCCAGTAGCACAGGTGTATCCCTGCCAGGTGAGCTCGCAGGTGTTCTGAACTCCAGTCCCATGCCCAGCCCTGCCTGGTCTTCAGATTCGGCAGAGATGATCCCAGGAGCTGGCCTGTACATCCCACAGCTCCTTTGCAAACGTATTCTGGTGACTGAGGAAGATATCAGGAAACAGGAAGGGAAAGTGAAGACGGCAAGAGACAGACTGGTGGTAGCACTGATGCAGACAGACTCGCTAGCGAGGCAGGGAGAGTGAGGGGCCAAGAAGGACATCCCGACAAACACAATGAAGAAAACAGAAGGCGGCGCAGATGACGTGGAGCTCACACTACATTAATGCCTCCGCAAGGGTCCTGATGTTTTCTTGCTTTGAGCTCTTGAAACTTTAATATATACTAATAATTTTCTTTTCTTTGACTCCTTTGCATGACAGAGAAGATACAGACAGTGATCCTTCTGAAGTGAGAGATTGGGTTTCAGGTGAGGAGAGAAGGAGATCTTTCCTTCTCATTTTGTTCTCTCCTTTTCATTTACTGAGTGTTATCTATTTGTATTTTAAGACCAAGAGTTATCACAATCAGGGGATTCATTAGAGTTTTGCCCTCACAGTCACAGAGAAAACATACCTAGTCCAAATGGATTGTCCTTTTTGTGTAATATTGCAATAGATTCCAACATAATATTTCACTAAAGAGCTGTTATATCTGTCTTCTCAAAAAAGACACCTACTTCTGGGTCTCTATTTTTCTTGTATTTGTTGCATGTGGAATCACAGTTGCATATAATGAAATACTGGATTGTCCCTTTTTTTAGATTTATATGTGTTGGAAATTTTATTCATGAAAATTGATATGCCATTGTGGTATCATGCTCACAGGAGAACGACTGTTTTCATCATCACAAGTCTCACAATAAGCCAGTGTGTTGGGATTTGTCTATTTACCTGATCCAGTATGTTGCACTCTTCAAATCCTCTCTATCATTACTTACTTTTGTCCCACAGATTTATCAGTTTCTGAGAGCAACGTGTTAAACAATAATAGAGTATTTTAGTATTTATATCTTCACTAAAAAATGAGTTATCTTTTAGCTAAATTTTCTCTCCTCTAATCTTCCATGTTGTAATCATCTGGAATTTTGGTTCGAATGTGTTTTTAATGTCTTGTTTTAAAACTAATACTAAATTAGACAGACGGTTTTTTCCTTTCCTCATGACTCCTGTTATGTTTTCCTGGGTTCACATTTCTTCTTCCTGATGTACATTCTTTACCCGTTCTTTCACTGCAGGCCTGTGGGTGGTCAAATTTGAGTCTGTTTGTAAGTCAGAAAATGTCTTTCTTTCTTTGACACATAGTTTGAATAGGTGTTTAATTTAGCTTTGTAGTAATTTTTTTCCTTCTCTGTCAAGTTATTTAATATTTCTGAGCATCCATATCTTTAGCTTAAAATGGGAATAAATCCCTAAAATTGTGACTGTAACTGAGATAATACATACAGAGCTTTCCAGTCATGTTTCTTAGAAGAAATTAGTCAATAATGATAACTATTATCAATCATTATAATGATATTATAATAACCAATATATAATAATATATTAATGTATAATAATAATTATACATTAATTTATAATTATAATGTACAATATATAAGGTATAATGTATGCACTGTATAATAATAATATATTAATATTTTAATCATTAGAATATTCATAGTGTGCATTCTCAGAGATTTACTGCTTCAGATTGAGAATGTGAAGCTCATACACAAAAAGTCTGAGAGAGTGCCATGACTGTGAATGTAATTCTCAGCCCCTGGGTATCTTCAGCTGTAGTCGTCTGCACAGTGTGTACAGATAATGTAGTCTGTTCCCACAGACCCACGGCAGAACAGTGCAGCCTGCCTCATGCTTGGGATGCTCTGGGCTGCTTGTTGGGGAGCCTCTGATGTGAGGCTAGTTGGATTCTATACAGAGAAAGATGAAAAAAGACTCTTTCTTTTCCCTCAGATTTCTCCCCCCGAGTTTTATTCCCTTTTACATCCAGAACAGATACTCTCTTCCCAGAGCCTTGGTATTTCTCTGGGATTCAGGCTTCCCAGACACCTAGTCATTTCAGCTCCCAAGGCCCAAGGTGACTGCAGAGTCATGTCTCACCCACTCCTCCCATCTTGGCCTGTTTCCAGTCATGGAGGGCCCATGAGTGGGGAGAGGAGCCATCGAGGGAGATTGATCTGGAAGTCCTGGTGAATCTGAGCTTCAGAGAATGAAGCAGAAAAGGGGAACCTGAGACTGCCAGGGCTTCAGTGGGGGACAAATATGGAGGAAACGAGAGAGGTGAGATGGCTGCAGAGAGTCAAGGAGAGGGATGTTCCAAAGTTTCCTAAGAAGGGAAACCTTGTACCGAAGTGGAGATTCGATTTTACATGATGGCAACGTCTGTGCTGATTTCACCAATTCTGGTGTCCCTGAGGGATGAACTGGTGTGACACCACAGGACAGAAGTTGAAGTCCCTTTCAGGACTTAAGGAAGGTGAAACCTTTCAGCTTAGTCCCCTGTGAGCCAGTCAGGGGCCAAGTCTAGAAAGGCTAGGAGCCTGTGTCCGTCCAATGTGGTTTCTTTCTGTTCCAGTCAAGCTCCTCTGGACCCCAGCTGGGAAAAAGGGACCTCAGATCTAGTCATATCTATTCATCACAGCTTCTGTAGGTCGCCATGAGACAGGTAATAGCCCAGGCGTCTTCACTGGACCTCATAGTCGGCCTCCTTCTTCTGCTGGCAGACAGTGACTTGTGAGGTGAGGAGTGCGCATCAGAATGGTCCAGTCAGTTGCCCAGTATGGGAGACTCCAGAGGAAGGAGACGCCAAAGCCACAGAGACCCCA